>NC_040244.1:1728729-2036403 GCF_001444195.1 Xiphophorus couchianus | reverse complement strand
AGCAACGGGCAACCTTTCCTCCAGCCTGTCACACTTACTCGCCCCGAACGACCGCAGCTTCAGCCGAGCCTCTAAACGCTGAGCAGGTGCCAGCAGAACGCTCCCAAAGTCACCTGCCTTCAAAACCAACATTTCACCCATTAACTCTCCACATTCATGTCTTCATTTATCAATTATGATGAGGAGCTACTGATCATTCCTCCGGCTCCATACAACTCAAACAGAAAAGTTTTAATTCATCTCAAACTGCTTACCATAACCAGATTAAAGAGGTTAGACTTTCATAACCAGCAGATCGGATGCAGCACCCTCAACACTTACTGGTTTGTAAAGATAGGCATAAACCTCAATAAACCACAATAATCATCAACAACAGCAGCACACAACAGGATTTATTACAAAAAGTGATGCATTTACAGAGTTTATTTCTGCTTATATCTTACATTTTAATGAAGAAATGTCATGACCACGTTACGACCAACACAACGATCAGCCTGATTCTCCAGGCTGGAGTTGATGAAGTTATTCACGAAAAATTATCTGAGACAAAAACTTCAATATTTTCCTGGCAGTAAAACTTTATATAGATCCAAACATTAAACGGAGAACTACAGTCAGAAACAAGTGGAGGGTTTTCTGCCGCTACGAGCCAACTGGACGTTACAGCAACAAGAAACTCAAATATTCCATAAAACCTTTGAAATCTGGTTCCTACTATGGATTCCAACTGTAGCACGAATAAAAATATATTTAAAAATAACCATTTTCAGAAGCACTTAACACACTGGGATCGAGCTCGACTTACAAATTCTCAAAAGCTGCTCCAACATGTAGTTTAGTTTATTCAGTTACCCAGAGGGCCGATGGTAGACCAGCGGTTTACGGTTCAATCAAAGAAAAAATGGAAAAACAAACCAGACCGACTGCATTAGTTACCCAGCTCTGATCACTAGTTGGCTAGTTACCAAGCTAGACATGTTTATTAAGCATATGGTAATCCGTTATGGTATTTACTGGCGTATTTACTTAGCGAAAACAATGCCGAGAATAAATAAGAAATAGTTTTCCATAAGAGGAGCGTCTGACTGAAACACGGCAGGCGGCTCTTCAGTGTTTGTGTTCTTGCTTTGCTTTGGCCTGCTTATTTAGTGTTTAAATACGTGTTTGGCAAACATTGAACTTTAAATCAAACTAACAGGCCCATATTAAGTAAACTGTACGGATATTTTAGGATTTTTATGAGTATAAACAATACTCAAGTATTTAAAAATGAAGTTATAGTAAATATTTTTGGTAAAACATGGAGCCTCAGCTCATACCTGCTGACATGCAGGTCTATCTATTAATGTTCTGTAAATCGTATTAGTAAAAGTATTTTTCTTTAGTGGATTGGGGGCCAAATCTGGTGTAATTTCTTTACATTATGCAATGAGACAAACGGCTTTAGGCTTCAATGTTTATGGACTCTCAGAATCAAAACACTCAAGAAAATTCACAAAACATAAAAATATGATCCGAGTTGAGGTTCATCGATGTTTTAATGCTCTAAAAATGATCAAATCAACCTGAGCTGCAGCTCCAGTTGTTGCATTAGCATATAGGCAAACACAGCGTTTCCTCAGGAGAACTCTTTATTTTCCACAGAAATTAGGAAACAAGAACTTGAAGGTCGAACGCGCTAATTCAGCCCGTTAACCAATTGTCCTTGTTCTCCGATCCGCGCATCGCTCTGCCTCTCAATTTCAAATCAGGAGTTTAACCTCCGAGCAGATTCTGTTCACGCTACGACAGCGGACCTGGCCACGCACCATGGGAGAATTACCTCCCATAATTATACCGCAATTATGACCAAGATAAAAATCAGCATTATTTCTAAAAAAAAAAAAAAAAGAGAGGGAAAGTTGAAATGAGAAGTGGGAGGAAGGGAAGAAGCTGGAGCTTTGGTGTCTCTGAGGGGATTGGTGACAGTCCTGAGAAACAAAAGCTGGCAAATGGACAGAAAACCTTTTCTAATTAAGCACAGAGAAAAGATGGTGTCTGCTAATTATAAAAGTGGGAGAGATTCTTAACTGCTTCAGTTCTGTGAATTTTCAAAGTTAAGAACAAGTGAAGAAAGGAAGCTGGAAACTTTCTCATTGCTCCAAACTGGATGGGTTTATTTCTCTGTGGTGTTATTCTGCAGCTGGCCACTAGGGGCTCTAAGCGCCCTCTCAGAGTCCCTGCTGGCTGCAGAAAGCTGGCCCTGCTCCCTTTAAGCTCTCAGTTCAAATCTCAAAAGAAAGGCAGAAAAAAGAGGAATGGTTAGAAAGCGTGTGGAAGCTGCGCTCCAGCTCTCCGTCTGGAGAAACCACATCTGCTCTTCATATCCGCCTGCTGCTCTGCACAAAGTGGACTCCCTGAGCCGAGCGAGCCCGGACCCTCGGCTGCACGGCGGGCACCGTTCCCTCTCCAAACACAATTTGGAGAAAGGAACTTGTTTATCCAACTGTCCGGGGTTTGGATCGCAGGCAGATAACGTCTGGAGAGGTTTGTCTCCTCACATCTGTCTCTGAGTTTTCCGTCATCAGGCAGCAGGCGCTGCTTTGAAACGAGCTGCTGTGCAACAAACAACATAAAAGCTCAGGTACATGAGCAGCGCATGGATGCTGGTTCCACGCCGACAGAAAGGAGTCACTGCTGGCTGGGAAAATAAGCAGCAAGAGGAACAACTTCCGCCTGTTTCTGCTCTTTAAAGCTAAAATATTCACATCTCTTCAACACATTCTGTCCCGTTTCAACCAAAATCTGTTTGATTGATACAGATCAGCCATCAGTCTAAACAATGTGGTCCAAAATGTGGTCTGGGGGACATTTTCAGGCCTCAAAGTGATTGTGGCACAAATTTTGTTTTCCAGCTCAAAAAAAGTCTTGAAGTTTTCAGTCAAAAGGATCCAAGTCGACGTCTTCTCAAGGTCTGTCAAAGTGTCAGGCAGAGCAGATCTGCTAAACTCTTCTTCATGAAACAACGAGCATCTCAAATCCCTCAAATCCCCCAAGAATATCCAAAGACAGAAAAAAACATCAACATTTAGCGCATTGTTTGCAGATTCTATATATTAGATCTACAATGACCGGCATCTTTTATTTTATTCAAATATACGGTTCTGTTTACAGTTGTCCAGGTAAAAAGGAAAACATTTTCCAGTAGAAGAAAAAATATAAACATGTTTTTTTTCCTCATCTACTTTCAATTTGACCGTTTTGGTCCCAGTGAAAAAATTTGGAGACCACTGGTCTAAACCAAGGAGAGCATTAATCAGAGTGGCCTAGTCAAAGTAAAGATCTAAATCCAACTGGCAACAAATCTGACTAAACTTTAGTTCTACAAAGTTCTGACTCAGGAGGGCTGAATATGAAGCTGAAAATTGGAAAATGGTGAATTTATATGCATGTACATTTAGCTACTGATTTGCCAAGTTTTTCTCTCAGTATTCAGATATTTTCTCAAAACAAAAAAGAAGATTAGTTTCCCTCATGATATAAAATGAAAAATTTGAAGGAGTGTGGACCCTTCTGGAGGTTTGAAACAAATGTCTCCTCACTGGTTGATCTGAAAGCTGCCGCCATCTTTGTCAGGTCACTGAATATAGAGCCGAACCCAGAGCAGCCTGATGATTAATAACCGTTACATCTCTGATGTGTAGCGGCGGCAGAACCATCACTTATTCCTGAAAGCTAACAGTCGAGCAGCCTCTCCCTAAAAACACGCAAAACGGCTCAATAAAGCACCTTGAGCAACGATTGGGATCTCACTCATATTCCCTCGTCACTAAGATGAATGAATGCATCTGCAGGGAGGGATGGCAGAGAGCTGGCCGGCTTTTAATCAACTCGGCATCACGCTGCTGCCACGCTCCTCAAAACCTGGTGACAGTGGCATTTATTTAGAGACAGCTTGATGAATTCATTTGTTTTTTTATGATTATTATTATCTGCAGAAATGCGTTCAGGGAGGAATAATGTTCTCAGCTGAAAAATGGAGCCGTTGCAGCAAGAAGAGAAAGCGCAGTGTTGGACAGGAAATCAAAAATCAACATTAAAGTCAGAGGCAGCTTCATGTTTTGGGGATTTTTGTTTCGTCTTTCTTGTAAATGGAAAGATTTAGATATTGAGAGAAAATTGTGCAACAGGAAACACGAATCAGATAATTCACAAGTGGTCACACAAACATCTTGTACAAACTCACCAAACTGACTCGACGCGTCTGATCTTTGAGGATTTTTGAGGTTCGCCGCAGCAAAAAACAAGCAGGTTCTTCATAACGCCGCTATCTGCACCATCTGCACACATTTGGAGCTGGCCTGCAATATCCTTCAGAGGACAAAGTGTGTGAAATGAATCAATAAACTCAAAAGCCCCAGAAATCTCAAATCCATTAGAAGCGCATATTACTTCAAAATGGACTTGCATTAAGTGTCAGATGTCTGCGATAAGGCCGCCTTCATTTGGGTTTGGCTGTTTTTCCCCTGATGGGACGCATGAGTGGTGTCTCCTTATCACTCATGCCATAAAGTGCTATCTGTGTCTCTTATCGCCCGTCTCTGCACGAAGGAGGAAAAGAGTACGACTGCGGCAGGGAGGGAGAGAATGAAGGACAGAAAGCAGAGGATGATAAAAATCACTGCTCCTGCTGCTGTGGCCACATGCATGTACACCTGAGCGAGTGGACACGGGGCGGCGTCTCACGTATCAAACAAGGCCACGGCTCTGACATGCCCTTATCTGCTGCAGCCTTTCGCCATGAACAGCGCTGCTGCTGCTGCGGCGCAGCCTCAACGGCCTCCCTGCTGAACAACAGAGGAAATCAAGCTGCAGCAGAGAACCTGGAGGCTCTCCTCACCTCCCTCCCGCTGCGCCCAACTTTCACTTTTTGCTCAGACGTGAAAATTAAACTCATTTTGTGACTGCTTCATCACTTTCAATGTGAGGAACAGAGCGATCCTATCAGTGTGGAGAAGGAATGTAAATCCAGGCTTCGGCGCGCTGCAGAGTGTCATGGCTGCAGATTGTGTGCCGATAGCGCCAGCACGTTGACCCCGCTGCAGTCGGCATCACCACACATTCTTCCCGATCCGTCACTATGCCAAGCGTAACCTTAATCCGGCTGCCTCTAACCTTGCCTTTCTCCCACTCTTGTTCCCCCTCTGTAGCGCGTTTGTTTATCCAGCACTCTCTTCGCCGCCTCTCTGATGAGCGTTTTATCTCACGGCCCACCTTTTCACACCGCCGCGCTCACAATCATGAGTATCACCCCTAATTATCTTGCCGTATTCCCCCTTCCTGCCGTATCGGCGGCGTTCATCTCGGAGCTGGAATTATATGCGTTTCAGCTGGGTGCCGGCGCACGCCAAGCCGCCCCAGAGGACGGGGTGGGGGGCACGATGGAGGGAGGGTTGAGTAAAGACAAACTTGGAAATTGTAAAACGGTGAATCTTTCCTGACCTGCATCCTGCAGACCCTCATCTACCTTCATGCGTTTCTGGCTCCAGTAAACAAAACCAATAAATGAGTTATCCTCCGATCTCGAGGTCAAGTCGTCTCCAAATGATTCCACTGAAATTATGAAACTAATAAAACTAATTTTTTGAAAAATACAAATTAATTTTTCAAATACTGCCTTCATCTTTTTATAAAACACAATCTTGACTACATTTAATGTGATTTTTTATTTTATTTTATTCTATTTCTCTTGATGTATTTGTGAATTTAGCCACTGATTTAGAAAACCTTTAAAATTGATGTCAGTTTCAAACGCCACACAATTTCGATTGCTTCTTGTAAATTTTGTTTTATTTGACTTTTTATTCTGATGTTTATCATGTGGCCTGAAAAGACTCTGAGCTCTTTAGTTCTCCTGAATGGCTGATTTTTTTATCCATTTTGTGTTTTATGAGCAAATTAAATATTCTCCTCTATCAGCCGCTCCACCACCCAGGTTCTCCGGCCCGAGAGCTCTCGCTAAAAAATACGAGATAGAGACAACAGAGTATAAAGATGTGAATCTGCTTGTGCTTTATCATTTTTATGTGTAAATCATCAAAGATGATGCACGCATCACATTCAGCGGTTTGTCTTGGTGCAGACTGAACAGAGTCGGGTTTCACTGGTGGAAATACCCTCTGCTTCTCTCTGGTTGGAGATTTACAGTGATTGTTCATGCTGACCTCAAATGCTCCACTGTGGTCAAGGCTGACATTTACCTTCCTAATAATCTCAACTTATTTCATCGGAAAACAAAACACACAAAATAAAATGAGTGGAAGGCTGACGAAAGTCGTAGGAGTGATAAGAATATGTTTAGTTTAATGAGTTATGAAAGGAGAAAATGAAGTCTTCAGCTTGAACCAAAAAGTAAAAGTTCATAAAGTGAAAGTTCTAATTTATGCTCCTGTTCTGACCAGCATTTTTACCCCCAAGTTCAGAGGCATGCAGCAGCAAAATCCTCCCAACAAAACGTTTGACCAGACTAAGGATGAAACCATTAATTAAGATGAATCAATTATTAAAGTAATTGTCAACTATACTAGACAATACAGACTAGAAGAAAAGCCATTGTCTTAAAGAACCACACCTTCAGAGCAGAAATTAACAAAAACTGTACAACAACATATATACATATTAAGATGGAAAAACAGGTCTGTAAATACATCCTACCCAGAACTTCTCAAGTTACAGAGGATGGTTTAGGGACGGCTGCATGATCTGGTAACGTTTTGTTTGGATAATCAACATTAAAAGCATCTGCAGAAACAAAGCTTGTAGTTACCTGATGAGTTACTCAAACAACTTATGTTCTTTTTCAACCTGTTTAAAAGAAACGTCAAGAAAAAATGCTGCACAAATGAATGATATATATTGATATACATTAATAATTATTAATATTATATCAAGGATTTTTGTAGCCAAAATGTGCTTTTATAATTAATTATCTGCTCATAACTAACCAAAAGCAGATCATTTTTCTTTGCCTCATGGCTTTGATACTTATAGGAAAAGCTGGTACCAGCCCTTTAAACGTGGTCAGAGTGAAACGACCGAAGCCGTGCGCTCCCTGCGACGCCACCCAGCTTTGTACTCCAAACATGATGTCTATCTGTTTCATTCGTCTCCAGTTCCATATTTATTTTAATTAGAACTCTGTAGCATTGTCCTAAAGGGATAACTATTATTAAAATCATGAAATTAGAGCGTAGCTGTGTATGTAGTGTCTTTTTTGTTTTTGAACTTTTTGGTAATAAATTCCATACTGACACAGCCAGAGTGAGGAGCCAGCCATATCTTTTTAATTTTCCAATGCAATTCATTGCTCCCAACTTGGATTCAAAACACTAATTAATTTGTATTTGATAATTTGCCCACTTTCACGGCCTTACATGAGTGCATATTTTTTCCTTTTTAAACTTTGCACTGCCTGCACAAGTTTAATTAAGTGAGCACTCTTCACATTATCAACATCGTGAATTGTATGAATTTTAGCAGAAGCAAAAGAAGAAAAAAAACCTGCAGGTCTGCGAGGGCCTTTTCTGTTTCTCATCTCCACACCCACAATTTCCTGCTTAAAAGAAATGTTTCTGAACTGAGAAGGCTGATCGCTGGAGGAGGTGCACATTTCAACTTCATTTTGCACTGACCTTGTAAAAGAGCATGAATAAAGACTAATGAAAAAAGTTAATGCACCTTCATCAGTCTGCAGCTCCGTAACGGAGCGTCCGCTGCTCCTCCTCTCAGCTCCCGCTCAATCAGGCTCCATAGACGCCTTCCACATGGGCTGAAAGCCAACCTACATTTGCTCTAAATAGTGCTTTAAACAAGATTAATGGGATTTTGGTTTCGGGGGTTGAATTTTAGTGCGTCTGAAACAGGACTACTGGAAAAGGCGATCGTAAAAGCCCTGATGAATGGTTATGTAGTTCCAACCTCCCTTTATACACGGCCTTTTGGACGAACACAATCAGCTCTGAACGTGTGAGATGTGAACTTATTAAGTATTCCTCTTTGACAGCCATGTTCAAAGTAATCGTCTGACCTTTGACCCCGTTTTACGGCTTTATAATAAACGTTTTGTGAGCCAGTTTTACCTAACCAAGTAGACGTACATCTCAATACATTTCAATACATAAAAATTATTTATTTGAGTAAAAACTCCTAGGAGAAAGGAAATAATAGGGAAGACTTCAGACGTATCCTGAGTGACATATTAAAGGTTATTAATGGAAAGTTGACTGGAAGGACAAAGTTTCCAGTTTTGTCTCTAAATGTATTTTATTAGGCTCCTTGTGAACTGATGCCTTCACAAACTGACTTATAAAACAGAAAACGTTCAGTACAAAATAAAACAGTAGCAGCCATCTTGATAGATGACACTACTACTTTTCTCTATAGTGGACTTAAAATGGCTGGTTCAGGTAAACGACTTCAGCATAAAATCCCACCGTCCACAGAAAGCCGTTACATTCATTTAGTAACTTTGGGTGTTTTCCCACCTGATAGTTCAGTAGAGTGGGTTCTCTTTGTCTCTGCTCCGAGTCAAACCAGCCAAACCCTCTGACCAACCTGTTCCTCTCCTGGCCTGTGGGGGCGCTGCACCAAGAACCACTGAAGGAAACGACACAAAAACCCCTGAAGACACTGAGAGCAACTTCCTTCTTCACCAGATGGAAACAAGATGGAGGCATCAGATTTTAATGTTGGAGGATTTCTCTTTAGTCTTCGGCTAAAGACCAGGAGCCGTTTCCACTGCTAGCGCTAGGCTAGCACGTTAGCTTTGGTTGCATTTACCCAGAATGCCCTGCCCTGTAGTCCACTTCCTGCTTTTGGAGTGGTCTCCGGTCCAACTGGCTTTCACATTCAAACCAAACCAGAGTTCGCGTCAACCGAACCCAAAGGTTTGTAGACGGACCAGTTTGCTAAGCATTCACACCTCAACAAACGAACCGGACTTTCCAGAGAAATGGACTGGAGTAGGATTAAAGTGGACTGGACTGGACTGGTAGGAATGAACCCTAAAACACCAATGTGTCTCACTGAGGACACATCAAGCATCTTCCTGTCCAACCTGAGAACCATACCAACCAGTACCCGTCCATTTCCCCTTTCATTAGCCGTTCTGTCTGGACAGCACTTCATCTCTCCTCGTGTTGTTGGGCTGTCAGCGAGTCCTGCTGGGCCCTGAGCCCAGAAAATCATTTAACGGGTCAATCAGAGCAGGGACTGATCCCAGCGCAGCCATTAGGGAAACCTGAGCAGCACCCCTCACTGCCTCTTTCACGTCTTAGACGCTCTACAAATTGAGCATCATCCTCCAACTCAGCAGCCATTTTGTAAACGACTGATCTGGGAAAGAGGAGAGAGTGGGAACAGACAGGAAAATGATGAACACTGGGTTTGTGGAAGAGATAGAAATTAAATATCCCGGCTGACTAAAAGGGGGCTTTTAATTCCCCTCCCTCCCGTCCTCGTCTCGTCTCTGAACCCCAACCTTTAGTTCAACGACTCAAAACCGCGATAAAATCCCATTTTTCTGCCTTTCATTCTTTCACTCGACTTCTTCTCCTCTTCGATCCCGTCACAAGGGAACACTCAGGCCTTTGTTCGCTGAATTGGTTTTCAGATGTTATTTTTTCTTAAATCTCTCTTTCTTTGGGCGCATATGATTAAAATCACTTCAGTCATTTAGCGCTGATGCCTTTTGTCTCTGTGGGCCCATTCTGCAGGGAGTCAGAGGGCTTACCACTCTACATCTCACAGGTAGGCTATAATAGGATTTCCTTCTCCAGTTTCTCAGCGCCGTCCGTCTGCATATTTAGAGCTTAAATACATGCATATGTATAAATTAAGGCTCAAAATCGCACATTTTAATAAGAAGCAGTGTATAATTTCAGCTTTTGAGTCGAGGCGGAGACTGAAGAACCGACAGGAACATTTTCTGTGTCCAAACACGACTGTGTTTGGTTAAGTTAGAGGTTCTACCTCTGCTCCACTCCTGCAGATTAAACCATTTATTCATGGAAAGGTATTAGAGCATAACACGAAACCTAAGAAATTAAGTGGAAAATAAGAGTCAACACAGTTTATTACTATTATTACCTCTAGAAATAAACAGAACCATTGCAACTTAGTCCAGAAACTTGGGATAAATTCTCTCATTTCTTTGTAATCTCTTCTGTTTACATGTATCTTCGTTTAGTTACATATTTAATACTTAAATATTAATAAGATAAATAAGCTGTGGATTTTGCATTTCGTTCAGCTGCAAACATAGTTTTAGTTTAGGTTTACTTTGGTCATTTTTAGAGAATAATTTGATACTTTTAGAGTTTTGCAACATTAAAACATTTTTGTTGATGTAACATTAAAAAATGACAACGTTTTGGCAGCCAAAGCAGAACCACAGGTCCAATTTAAAATGTTTGAGGAGGAATTATTAATTTAGACTAAATGAGGACAGTAGATGAATGTAAATATGTCAGCAGGTATATTTTATCCTGAAGCAGAAAAGTGCAGTGAAATGGAGTTTTTAAATTTAATTTATCTGTGGCTTCCACAACAAACGACAAACTAAAATAATACCTTGGCACAAAGCAGAAGTTTGGCATAAAGTCAACAACATATGAATTATTATAAACTCTTCATTTGTCAGAAATCCAGATTGTGGTCTTTAGAAATAAATTAGGAATAAAGTCAAATTTCTTTTTCCTCATTGACTGATCAGTTTTCCAGACTTAAAGATGTTCAGTAAGGTGCTATTTAAATGTGGGGCTGCTGTGCCTTCAGGTAGTAAGAGAAAGTAAAAGAAATGAGATAGTCAGGACTGGAAACATCAGTTTCTCAAGTTGACTATTAAACTCCTACAGCTTCTGTAGCTGGATTTCTTCCCTTGAGTAAACAGATGATGACCCTCTGATTCATATCAAAAGCTTTAGGAAGCAACACTGATCCTTTTTCAGCTTGGTTACCCTCTGTACCCAACCTGGATTATCATTCTTGCCTTTTTAATTGAAGCATTTAGAGTTTTATTATTGTGATCACTCAGGACCAAAAGGTTCTCTAGTTAATCTGGATGAAACTGAAGCGCCTCCGTTTTCAGGTCAGCTCTGCCACCAACTTCTCCACCCACCAAATTCCAACCAGAAACTGAACAAAGTTCAGGTTGTTGTGGTTTAAGTTACAAACCCCCCAAAGGTCAACAATAGAGAATAACCTCTTTAAAAAGCCTGATCTGCCGATACAGATTTTATTTGTCTGAAATGTTGCTAAACATAGTGAAAAAGTTGCAAATTTTGCAACAGCGGTGTGATTATTGGTAACTGTAGAGCAGAGGAACCTTTCAGACGTTTGCGGATGTAAGATCAGCTCCACGTCAAAGTATCAGCCAGACGCAGATCTCCCAAAATTCAGGGAATCTGGACCAATTTGTGAGCCTCTTGTAGAGAAGCAACAAAGTGAAGAATAAATTTTATTAGTTGGTTTTCTAATGAGTGAAGGTCTTTTTTATGACTTTTGGTAATTTTGGATAAAAAAAGGAGCTGAATGAAACTAGAACTTTCCTCCCAACTCTATATAAACTCATTTTTAAGTCACTTCTTAATATTTTGCTGGAGTATAATGCAATATACGAGGGTCAGGCATGTTATTTGGTTGTTATTTGGTAGCAAATAAAAGTAGAGGTATGATCTGAAGAGTTGATCTGACCCAAAGTTTGTGATTTATGCCTGGAATGGTTTCAGTTTTTTAACACAGTTTTACATTTTTCCACTCAGTGTAGGTGTGCATGAACGGATGTGTGATATGCAACCCCTGCATCACCTTGTTTGCAACCATTATCACCCAAACAACCTTTTGACCCTCTCAGCTAAACTTCCCTTCCTCTGAAGGTTTCTGATCTCACGCCCACAGAGGAAGCAGAAGAGAAAATCTTCTCTATCCCTCCTCCTCCTCTTCGTCACCGCCTTGCTCTCCGTTTGGCTGCCAAAGGCCTTGATTAATGGTCTGCTTTAATTAATACTTTTACAGTACTTAGAGCAAAGACCCTGCAATTAGCGTTGGCCTAAAGAGTGTAATCACCTGAGCTCATCCAGATCCTTATCCACAGCCTGCCTGACTGACTGCTCGGCAGACAGGGAGCATGTGGAAGCCTGTGCAGCTCAGACGTTCGTTTATTATCTCAGAACAACTGCGGCTCCGTCTCAGAACTCAAATCCAAGTTTTCATGTTGAGGTGAAAACTCGTTTGGCAAACTGCTTCCACCCCGGCGACCCGAGGGCTTTTCTGACTTTACAGAAAAGATGCAAACCTCTAATTAAACTTATATAAAACCTGAAAATGCTTCAGTAATAATCTTTTTACATGAACTCTTAAAACACTGATGGAAGTGCATAAAATCAGATTTTATAGACGCCGTTTTGAGAATGTTGTGGTTAGAGGTTTTCCATTTTGGAGTCTGAATCAGTTCAGTGTTAATGAAGTTGCTCTTTGTTCAAAGAGAGGAAAAATCTTGCTTTACAAGCTGAAAGTTGTTTTCTGTTGAGTCAGTTTTATTCAGTGATATTAAAGATAGTTTTTTCACTTTTGCCCTGAGAAATGCTGAAGGTCCAACTGCATAAAAAAGGCCCCATGACAACAGCAACCGGTTCCTGTACAGCGGACCCCTGGTATGGTGGGAATGTGGACCAAAACCGCCTTCAACTACTTTAGACTCTGTCTGAAAACACTTCTTAATTTGACACCAAATATATCTTAATATGCATTAACACACACAGTGGAAACAGTAGAAGCTAACAGCTACATTCTTCCCTACTTTTGATTTTTGGGGACAGTCAACTTACAGCCAATCAGCAGCAAGAAAATGATTAGTGCTCCTGGATTGGCTTCAACTAACGTCGTTAAAAATGAGTGACGCTTGTTTCATTGATCTTCTACAGGAATATCTGATTCAACTCTCACTGCAGATTCATTTCAATGTTCAACAGACGTAACGAGCTGCAGCTACCCAGCTTCTGCTCTATGCATCTGAGCGGCCATCATATTCTTGTGCGTTTTATTGTAACCAATTCAAACAAAAAAATGCATACATATTTATAATAAAAATAGTTTTAAAATCACTTAACTGAGAGCAAAATGGAACTGAAGTCAAATTACTTCAATTTCCTGCATATATTTTGATGTTTTGCATAAATGTGGCGCCTGGTAAAGGAGGTGTTGGCTCAAACATCGGTCGCTTTGTAGATACAATTCCCTCTAAACAAACTAATCATTCATTAAACAGGAAATGTCTTTCTGCTTTGGGTTCACAGTAAGTGAAGTCCTCAGATAAATAGTTTTATATGTACGTCTACAGATGTTACTGAAACCTGCCATTCTGCAAACATCTCAGCTGCAATAAACTGGAAATGTCAGCAAATCTTTTACTGGATTTGATTGCGTACAGATACATTGACCAGCCCATCATGTTTATTCTCTGTAGTTAACCACTGGTCTCCAAAGAGCTGTTGGTATTGGAGATTTTTTTGATATTAAATCAGGTTATTTTTTATTAGTTTCAGGAAGTGGGCCTGAAACGTTCCTGTTTGTAAATGTCGTGCTTTTCCAGCTGAATATTATCAGTGGTTTTACTGGCCAACCAGTAAATGTGCTGTTAGGTTTAGATAGAATCCCAATTGTAACTTTAATACCTTTAGCAAGAGAGTGTATTTGTTTTAATGGGAAATGGAAACCGCGGGCAGTGAGAAAAATTCCCGGGCATTAATTACAAACTGATTAGAAGCTCCTTTTGCAGGAGGCTGTATCATTTAATTGAGGGGAAAATAATGATCACAATTCCAGCAACTTCTAATTAGAAAAACAGCTCAAATCTTATCAGGAGAGCTTGATGCATGTGGAACACGCATCGCTTTCGCCTCAACACAGGCGCACACACATCCTGGAATAAACTGCTTCTATGGAGTGTGTTGCTCTGTGCATTTTGTTTATATCTTCTACACACTTGTGTGGGAGTCCCAGTCTGAAGCAGAGTTTAAGCGCATCAAGCAGACGCTGGATTACGTCTGTAGATATTACCCAAAGACTCAGTCGAGCGCTTTTCTCCAAAAAGACACAGACAATTACAGATCTGATAACCCCTGAGTTGTATCACAGTTGTTGCCGAGTGTTTACACTATCTGACACGGCTGAAACAACAGCACCAATAAGAACAGAGGAGATTCTCATCTCAACTTTCCCAACTTGCTGCTTATCACAAACCACAAAAATCACAGCGTCAAACAAAGCCCTGGAGTCGTACCAAGAAGCTGACGCACTCAGACACCCTGTAGCAAAACAAACAGCCACTTCAAATGTTTCACCACGACTTTCTGCCTTTTCTGGCTCACGCAGAGTTTATTTATTATTACCAGCGAAGAGGAGGTTCCACTCAGATCAACGGGAACAAGAGAAGCCTTTCCAAACAGAACCTGTGCTGTTCAGATTGGTAAACAGAACAGATCTGAACACAAAGACGCATCGTTTTCCTCCGGGTCTCTGCAGCAGCTTCACCTCCCAGCAGGGACGTCTGGAATAATTCCTGAAATGTTGTCACACAGCATTATGATGAATTGTTGTTTTATTAATAGGCAGACCTGATTTATGGAGTAAGTCTAGACACTGTAACTGCTTTCTTCCTTCTGGCTGCAGATCAACTGATCAGCTCTTTAACAGTCAGGTGAAAGTTGTGCTGGCATCAGCAGACCCCAGTGGCTGTGTGTGGCCCGTCTTCATCTCACTTTATTAGGGGAAAACAGCCGTCAATCAGCCGCTGACAGGCCTGGCAGGGCTGCTGCTGCAGCTGCTACGCTGAGATGCTTATGAAATGAAAATTAAACGGTAAAAAAATTTATACATCAGGTGCCAACTTGCTCATCATCATAAAGGTATCCACTCAAGAAGAAATTGGAATCTGCTCCGTCTTTGGACCACTCAGAGTATTCCTTCACCGTATTTCTCAGGCTTGGATTAGGATGCTGCAGGGTTTAGAGTGAGCATGCCTCCATGCATGTGTTAGTGACGGGGAGGAGGGAGCGTCTGCTTGGCCGTCAGCAGCTGAGAGGTAAGCCTGTGCTGAAAAGTGACCGTGTTGTCCGGAGCCGCCGAGCCAAAACTCACCGACGCGTTTGTGAAAGCGCCACCGGTGCCTGAGAGGAAGGAGGCATTAAGCAAACAGACACGTCCAACACACACGCTGCAACAATGCTCAAACAAAAGTGCAGGCATACATCGTACCACGCAGCCAATAGGTGCACCCTGAACACACACACACACAGACAGAGTCGGCGTGCGTGTGTGTGCGGTGGGAGCAGCGAGCCGAGTCGCGGTGCCAGGTGGCAGCGAGGCTCTCGGCTCACAGCGAGCGAAGAAGAGGAGGAGAGGCTCTTGGCTGGCCTTGAAAGCTGATGCACAAACGGCGGCAGCGATGCCCAGGTTTGGACGCGGCCAGGGGAGCCCTGGAGGGGTTTCCTGAGCATGCGGGCAGGAAGGACGGGAGCATAGCTGGGATGGTGTTTGGGCAGCTTTTCGGGCCGTGGTCAGCCCCTCTTTGTAACAGAGAAGAGAGATCCCATACAGCTGAACCCGTCCTGAGCTGGACCGGCTTGTCCACAGGCCCAGAGCTGCGCTGGGTTAAGACTGGGCTTACACACACGGCGCATTGTTTACCGCATCTGTAGCACACACTAAATAAGACGCCTCTTTTTCCCACTGAGCTCAATGTGTTGCATGGCAGCTCTGGGACAAACGCTATGCTAATTATCTGTCCAATAGAAACACAACACCCGGAGATAACGGATGTGTGTTCGCGCCCGAGTTCTGAGGTGATCAGATAAGACGGAGATGGCTGGATACTGCGGCCAGATGGACTCGGTACCATCACGTGCCAAAAAAACAAGAAAAGAAAAAGGTCGGACCACAGTAGCCCTTTGTGAGCAGGCGGAGAAAGGCAAAACCCAAACGTGCAAAAACAAAATCGTAACTGGAGCTCTAAATAGTTTGAAAAGGAGTTAGGTGTTACATTCCCACTACTGGCCTGTAGGGGGCAGCAATGTACCTGAACTGCTGCAAATATCAGTAGAAGAAGAGCTGAAACCACAAAACTATGAGAACAGTTGAAGGATAAACAGTTAAACTGTCATGGAAAAAAATGAAACTGTAAATGTTTGACAGTGTTTTTCAAACCTGTTTAACAGAAAGAGTCCAACAATAAAGAAAATATGTTTTAACGTAAATAAATGAAAATGACAGCCGGCTGCTTCAAACAGGATTCTTATTAATGATCTGCGGAAACATTTCAACATTTTTATGATTATTTATCTCCATTAAATTAACAGGTTAGTCACAAGCATGGTGAGGACTGGTTTATTAACTGGTAATGGAATAATAATGGAAGTTTACAGGAAATACAAGGCCCTCATCATGACATCACCATGCCAACAAGATGTTAAACCAACCACGAGATTGATGAGAAATTTTTCGTTAGAATTTCTTATAACCAAATAAAACATTTTTTAAATTTGATGGTAGATAGTTTTTTCTGATTTCTCACCAGTTTAATAAAATATTCTATTTTTTCCCCTATTTTCTTCTAATAAATTTAACGAGAAATATGAAGTACCCCTCCAGTATGACTTATTAGACATGCTGGAGGGGTTAACTTTCATGGGTGTATATTTACCCATCAACAAATCAAGCTTCAGTGTTCACAAGAGTTAATAAGATCGTAATGACCTCTCTGCTAGATGCAGCGTTTCTGTAGCGCCTCAGCATTGATTTCTGCTAAATACAAGGTTGGTTTAGTGCTTTAGCATCTTTTTAGTTAGCGGGGCCCGCCTCCTCATACATGTGGCCCTACAAAGTAACCAAACATCCTACTGGCAACTAGCTCAGACCCAGGTGACAAATCTAAGCATGCACTGCTACCGACCACAGCCAGGTTCCTCTTCTCACGCTGCAATTTGAAGGACAACACATTAAACTTTGGGAAAATGGGTTTTGAGGAGTGTAGTTATCTTAAAATGGTAGTAATCCACTTCGGGATCAAAAAGACAGATGTATTCCAGGTCAACTATTAGCCATTTATAATATTTTAAAAGGAAATCAACCTAAATGTGCAAAAACAAACAATCTAGTGGAGCTTTAAACACGCAGGTAATCTATCAGCTGCAGCAAATTCCAAACCACAAGAGAGTTTCTCCTCTCAGGATCCCTACTGTCTGTGTTGGCCCTGAACTCTCCCCCCTGAACCGCCACAATAGGATCCGGTCCCAGCGGAGGAGACGTCTAAGAAAAGACAACTGTGAAGAAGAGAGGCGGTGGGGGGAGGAAGACCAGGTGGAGGAGGGACGAAGGCAAAGAAAGGAGAGAAACCCGGGAAGGAAAGGAGTGCCAGTGAGGCAGTCAGGTAAAGTGAGCCGTGGGGTGTGTAGAGTGAGAAGGGGGAGTATTTGGGTCGTTTTCACATGGAGTCTGGCCACACTCCAGAACTGAGCGGGGAGGGGGGGCTCCTAATGGCTAAGCCTTTCACTGTAGGCCACACTGCAGTGAGCCGTAATTGAAGGTAATTGTTGGGTAGAGCCGACACACACAGCTTCCCCACTGTTCCCCGGGCTGAGATGGACAAGCCTGGGCTGACAGGGTGGGAGCGGGGGACCTAGGGGTGAGGGCTGTGGGGAGGCCAGGTGAAGACAGAAGAGGGGAGGCAGAAAGAGCAGGACCGCAGAGACAGATTGCGTTACTCCACCTCCACCGTCCCCAACTGTCCTACACGGCATTTGTCTGCTCGCACAATTGCGTAATTGTGTCCCTGCTAAATGGTCCGAAGGGCCGTTGCAGCGTCCTGGATGCAGGTGGGCCGGCTCGGATGACCGCCGTGGACTGAAAGAAGACGGAAAGGACAAACGGACGGAGCTCACACTGGGACGCCAACTCTGACCCTTCCTGAAAACGCGGTTTGGACCAGTTTCTGTCTGATGAAGCCTGCAGGCTCTGAAGTTGATCCATTTCCCTGCAGGACCAGAGAATGCATTTCGCTCTTTGTCACGTGCATACACCGGCGTTTTCCAAATAGATTTCATGAGGTGCTGCAGAGATGATGTTCATATGTGCGACTCTGAGGTGTGTGTGTGTGTAGGGGGGTGTGTGTGTGTGTGTGTAGGCAGGAGATGGAGGAAATCACCTTCCCCACTTTGCCTAGCCTCCTCGGTTGGATGGGTTTAGCTCCATGAGCCCAGTGGAGCAGGAAATCCAGATTCGCAGCCTATCAGCGAAATAGCACATATATGACTCCCCGGCCTAAGTCGGTCTAATCAGGCCTGCCAAGCCCGCTAACTCCAGCACCATCATCGCCGGGCGCCAGATTGACTCCTGAGCCCAAATCGCTGCTGCTGCTTTACGCCATAAAATGATTCCTGTATTGGTTTCCCCCCTTAAACCTGGTGAAGCTAATGCAATGTAATGTAAAAATTAGACGCGTACAGCTACTGTGCTGCATGTCAGCAAGTGCAGATTTGACCGGACGAATGAGGAGGGAGGGAGGAGAGCCCGACCGGACCGGCTCAGGAAAATAAATCAACCCAATTACCGGGCCCAGCTACTGTTCTCCAACTGCTCCCAAATAAGGCTGATGATTGTAGAAATGTTGTAATTTGCAGGAGCTGATAGCAACAGAAGAGAGAAGTGTTCGAATTAGAAAAATGACAGACAGGATCCGCGTTCCCTCCTATCAGCGGGGCGCTTCTTCTGCTAAATAACGTAACCTTTTTGCCTTAATTACTCGCTATCTCTGATCCGAGGTCCTGCTTGGCTTTCGGCATCAGCGGGGGTCGGCGGAGCGCGCTCGCATCACGACCAGCTTTGATAATTAACCGGGCCAAAATGAACTTTTATTCTCTCCTTTCAAATGCCAGATCTGGCCCCATAATTACTGCTGTGTAATTAAAAGTCCCAATCTAGCTTTTTTTTCTTGCATTGCAGAGTCTCAATGAAAAAACAGGAGAAATTAGACCTTAATCCTTGCACACTGTCAACCCCCAACACACACGTTGGCGTTGGGGTTGGCATGCACACTCTGATTCCTGCTACCAACTCTGAACAGACAAACCCCGTTCTGACTGCAAAGATTCCTCTTTATCCTCCTCACCTCGCACTGCTGAAATGTAAAATATAATATGGACCATTATGTTCTTTAAAAACTCATTACAGCGTTTGAAACGGGAATCTGTTGAGACGTTGCTTCCTCCACATTGTGCAGAGATGGGGGTGAAGACACATCGAGGGACGTGGCATGCAATTAGGAGCCCAATGGATTAATTTCCTTTTCAAAGTTATTGAGACACAATGAAGGGAGAGGCTTTCTGCCCCCCCTCCACTCGTCATCTGTATTGATGGCTCCCCCTGTAAGCCCCTCCGCCTGCCCTCTCCTGGTTAATGACAGTTTGTATTTCACACTACAGAAGGCGAGGAAAACCCTTCGGCCTCTCCCTGTGAAGAGTGAAGAGCTCGGCCCAGGAGAAGAAAAGAGGTGACAGAGCCGTCTGGCTCCATCGCGGTGCGGAGAGGAATTAGTTCCAAGACAAACATGTCAGGGAAACTATAAGGCATTAACTCGTCTGCATGTTGTAACGGCCCATTCTTCTCTGAAAGTAAGAGAATCCAAAAAGTTTGGAGCGAGGCAGAATTTTCATGGGGTTTGGTTTTTATGAGGCCTTAGGTGGAGAAGCTGAGGTTTCTTACAGCCAGTCTGCAGCTACGTGGAGTTTAGCTTGAATCTATCAACCCTTTACAACTACCTCAGCCAATCAGGTTGAGGCGCAATGACGGACGTCGTCAGTGAGGGACGGGAGTGTTACGACTGATTTCCAAAGCTGTTTTTGCCAGTATAACCAAGATGTCTACTGATGCTTGTTGGTGGAGGTAGCTCACCTAGCCAGGGCTTATAGACGGAAATATTTTCTAAAGTTTGAGATAGCTAGCTTAGAAACCGACCCATACCGTCTCCCTCCTGATGTGTTTCTCATCTTTTCCTGAATTCATACCAAATCATTTATTCCTCTTACACCAGAGCAGACTGAACACCGTGCTAAAGTCTGGATGCTAACCAGTGTTTTTGTGCATGCAGGGCTTCATGATGGTGGCAGTCTCTTTGTGGTTGCTCATAATTAAACATGTACCGTCTCCATAATGCAATAGCTGATTGCATCTTACGAATCTTAATATGAATGCTCATCTTCTTACCTTGCAATGGATTATAGGTGCTAAATATTTACTCTAACATGGATTATAATTATAAAACAGTAAAATATAAACTGAATTTATATTTTTGGCTACATGAAATGAGTCTCATTTTTCCTGCTGGTTCAGTCAGTTTTTCATGAAGAAATGATGCCGAAACTGTTGGAAAGAGTTTGATGTGAACCGTGTGTCTTCAATGACCATTTAATTTAGCTGCTTAGTGTTAGTTAGAACTGTTACTGTTGAGGTAGAAAATAATGTCTGTCATTTGGATGAGCCTCTAATTATTCCATGGAGATGCAGTATGCTGATATTGGTTCATGTATAAACTGTGTTTGTACTGATTTTATTGGAGGAAGTGATGCTGTTCTCAGGTTATCCTGGTTAATGCATGGATAACAAAAACAGAATCAAGAAAACTTGTTCTAATCATCTTACTAGAGAAGTTTATTCCTTATTCTGATATAGAAAAAGACACAAAATCAAAAAGTCAAACAGTAAATTGATTCTTTAAACCAGTTCAGACCATTTACTACATTCCCTGCTGCTAGGGGGCGCCTCAGGCCTAATGGCTCAAATAAAGTATTAAGAAAATCACCGAATCTGTGTTTGATTGTTAGAGGATGGAAGGAAACTGTTCAGATTAATCAACAGAAGCAGCAAATCAATTGAGACCAATTGATGAGTGGATGGAAACCTCCACATCAAGGTTTTTCTTAACGCATCACAAAGTTCAGAGGAAGTGAAACTTCCTGAACAACACGGATCTCTGGGGGCCAAAAAAAACAGAAAAATCACTTTGCATAGTCCCTAAAACCCAGAGCTTATGATTAGACACCAAGCATACATTAAATTAAACCATTTCCCCCCTTCTAGAAGAAAAGGTTAAAAAAACGTCTTTAATCGTTCCAGGTATGAGCAACGGCATTTTAATCAGCCTGGTTTTCAGCCGATCCTGCAGACCGCTAATCCAGACGCAGCTCTGCTCTCGTCTGCTGCACCTAAAAAACCCCTCTGATCCCGGATGGATTCTGACAACTGAAAGCAACGGCATCAGGATCAAATCACAAAGGAGAATCTGGAAATCCCGAGGCCGTTCCTCTGGCTGCGTCTGAGCCCAGCCAGGAGGCGCAGGTCGCATCGTTCTGTCGTCCAGCAGCGGCGAATGATCACAGACTGCAGAGCTGTTTGTGCTTCCTGAAGCATTAAACACATCCACTCCGTCCCTTAGACTCTCACATACGGATAAAAATAAAAAACATTTGAATATTTTATTAAGATATATTTTGCAATTCCAGTATTATATTAATGTTTGCAGTTAATGTCGCTGCAGAAATAAACAGGAGGAAAAAAAGCACAAACATGCTGTAAGGATTCAGTTTTATTCACTTCTCCCTAAAACATCTGAGACCAGAAAAACTAAAACTAGAAACAATCAATTCAAACATCAGGAAGTAACTGTCAAAGATGTAACCTAACCCACATATTTTAAAATCTACCATTTTGCTGCGACGCTGCATGAATCTGTTACAGATCTACTTCTTATTCATTCCATGCTGGTACTTTTGTTGTTTTGGTTCATTTTTTGGTTATTTGCAACAGTTCCCAATGCTTTTTGGTTTTTATGCATTATTTGGTGAATATATAAGAATAAACATGTAATTAGTAATGATGATTGTGACTGAATATCAAGCAGCTGGAGCTGAAATCTGGGTCATTATTAACAGATCGAATATTCTGATCATTTATGCGACTTATCTTTAGAAACAGCCTGAAAATAAACTAAATGCCTCATTTAGTGAATTATTTTATTGCTGCATGTGAAGTAATTAACGCCCAGGTTTGTCTGAGATTACAGAGTAAACTCATTGTCAGGCTCATCTGATGATCTGAATGCCATGAAGCAACTTAAAGTGGCTCCGATTTGCTGCCATCAAGCAAACCGGACTGAGAAAAGCTCCAGTTTTATCTGCAGCATCAGATTAAAAAAAATGACAAACCACTAAAATATCCAAACTGTTCTATATAGCTGAAGTTAATGCAGAATCCCAGTAAATGTGTGAAACTGAAAGGTCTCCAGCCTGTCCCTGCGGTGCTCCATCACTGCTGCCACCCTTCATCGCAGCAGAGAGAACTAATCACTCACTCTGTATCCTAACCAAAACAAGACGGTGCCAACCAGTAGCTTTTAGTGCTGTTTACACTCCTCACCCCTCCTGCTCTGCGCTCCTCACGGCTCGTGGCGGCATGGGTGATTAATTTGGGCTGTGCAGACAGGTAAACACAGGCCTATTTACATGGCTTACCAGCCACCATATTTATACTCAACAGGACTAAGCTTCAGATAGAATATCCTCAAAGCTCCATCTGTTTATTTTCTCTAGCCTCTCCGTCCTGACACCGTCTTCCACTTCTTGCTCTGAGCCCGACGCTCCTTCCTCCTCCTCCTCCTCCTCTGACCTGCAGCTCTGTCAGGTCAGACTCGCACTGCTTCAATCCCAGTATGAGGATTTTACATCATCAGAAAATATTCATAAACCTTAAACATTTAATAATCTGTAATGTTCCAACCACAAACTTTAATGTATTTCATGGGAAAGCTGTAAATAATTGTGAAGTAGAAGGAAAAATGTATGATTTAAAAATGTATCTTATGGAAAATCTGAAAAGTGTGGAAAGCATTTGTTAGAAATGTAGAAAAAAAACCCAGATTCTATAGAGTATCACAATTTCTATTCAGGGGATTCTGAATCGATTCAAAATGCTCAAAAATAGATTTTAAGATTTTTTTTCTCCGAAGAGGTTTGTTCTTTGGTTACTGAACATCTCTGCCAAAGTGTTGACATGTATTTTAATAACCTGGCAGCACCAAGAACAACAAGCTCCTTGAATTCTTTCACTTTGCGAGTAGCGGAGAGGACAGTTAGTGAACACATGAACCCAGACCAGTTCATCCAGTTACAATCCTTCCTCTGACAACATGATAAAACATAAAACACCGCTGCAGACGCCCTGCAAACTGTTGAAACCGAATCATTTCTGTTCCCAGATCACCATCTAAACCACTACTTCACTTCATTTTCATAACATAAACATTCATTCTCCAACTGCTATCAACATGAGTATTTTACTGTTATTATGAATCCAGTTCAGAGTTTAAGCCTTTAGTTGCTCACCTAGTTGGAAACGAATTATTTTTGTGTGTTTTGGAACAATGTATCTACTCAGAGACTGGACCAACGTAAATCACTGAAGCATGTCTCTGTTTTATCTGAGTAATGATTTTGAATGATACTGTTGCTGTTCTACATGCAGAGATGCATCATTATTGTTACTTTAGGGAGGGAGGCTCTTCAATTTCCTGAGGGAGTCTTCCCAAAGGATCAATAAAGTACAAGTCTAAGTCTAAGTCTCTTGGTCCAAACAGTTTCCTGGACCCAGCTGACCGGGTTCAGCTGCAGGAGGAAACCTCCAGACTTTACAGAAGGAAAGCCGCTCTGGGTTTTAGAAAGGTTATATTTGAGTAGCAACATTCCTGCAGAGCACCGAAGCATGCACACGCAGCGTTCACCGCGCTCTGCTCCGGTGTGAATGCTGTCGCTCTTCTGCAAAATGCAGAACTCAAGTTCAAAACCTGTTAGCTTTAAGACCCATAAACCAATCAGATTAATGCTAACAGCCTAGTAGCCACAGACAGAGTTCAGTTTCCACCTGAACGCTGCTTCTATAAATCCTGTTCACAGCTTAAGTCCATAATTGCTTCCACTTACCCAACAACCTGCTAATGTTACGTTTTACATCAAGAAGCAACAATCAGTTCAGGGTGTGGATTGGCAAACTTACAAAAATGCAAACCACTACAATAATCTGACAATCTGGTTAGAAAACAACATTTGGTTTCTGTTATCTTTGATCAATAATGTTAACTTTTGCTCAGGTAGATCATTATCTACAGGTGTAGTTGTCACAGTGAGAACAGAGGCAGCCAATCAGGCTCCACGTTTCCAACAGAAACATGAAAAGTGAAAACTAATCAAAGAAAAGAATCAGTGTGAATCAGCAGCTGGCGACCGGCAGAGCAGCTTGGACACGCGTGGCAGCCTGGGAGTGGAGCGCCGATCTGCTGCCGGTCATGCCTCACATTCCTGCAGCTGTACGCAGGTGACCCAACCCTACCTGCCACAGCAACTATCACCTGACTCCTCACAGCAGCAGGGAATGTCGCCGCGCAGGAGACGAAGACATGCAGGTTCAGCTGCTACGTTGATGAACCAAAACAAAAAATCATCTGAAACAGAACAACGAAACCAAACAGCTAAACTACAACAGTCAGCACCACAACGGCCTAGTCAAAGGCCACTTCTCAACCTTCCTGGAATGCAGCAGAAAATGGTTTTCAGATTTAATTCAGCCTCAACACGTCGTCTGTGTGAAAATCTTTTCAGAGGTTTGCAGTTTGGACTTTCCTGGTTCTGGTTGTTTTCTGTTTTTAATCAAGATTATAAACACACCGTACTTTAAAAAACTATGAGTCACAGTTAAAAAATGCATCAGGAAGAGAAAAAGAAACACGTCAGACCAAACAATAAGTCGCAGAACCAGCAAAACGATGAGAAAAATGTGACCTGCAGTCCAACAGAGGTATTTATTCACCCAATTCTGTAACAAAGCATCTCAATTTATTCACTTTCTCTGATGAAATACAGACCAAACTGGTGGGAGCTCTAATTAGGGTCAATTCAGTCAATAAGTGGTAAAAAAGAAAACAAAAACCATCTGATTTGTCAGGATTTGACCTGCTGATCACCAGTTACAATTGGGATCTCTGGACTATTAGTGGTGCATCTCATTTTAATTTTAAATTAATTAAACTATAATTAATAAGCTTCACATGTTCACAGCATCATTTAAACAGGTATTAGATATCGGAGCTATCTTCAGTCTAAACATCCTCCTCCTCCTGCGTCGCGTTTTTAAGTGGATTGTTCCTGACGAGCACAGAGGGGGAGAGGCCAGCAGAAAATCCTCTGATTCAGCTCAGCTAAGTGGTTTTAAGGGTCCACTCAAATAAACGCCAGTGACATTAAACGCATACATGCAAGCGTTATCATATTTCTAAAAATCATGCACATACAATGACTAATTTAATTACTGATCCACAGATTCTCCGTCTGCAATCCGTTCTTTAAAGATTTGCTCAATGCTGCAAACATATCACACAGATGTTTCCTCTGCCTGAGAATCCCATCATGCCTTTGGGCCGGGATAATTACTTATCAACACTGGAGTTCCCTTAAAGGGATGTCCAAGAGCACACAGGCTGCCTGTTTGTCTGGGGATTTTTATTTCAGCACCTCTTGGAGATGATTTGTCTATTATCTTCGGTGGATTTGCTCCCCTCTTCATCTGCAGCGTATTACTGCAATCATAAAGCTGCAAGGTCAGGGGAAAGGCAGGCGGGGGTGGGGGAGGGCGGCTCGCCTACGGTGGAGCTCCAACCAGAGGAGCGTTTGATACAGTAAGCCCTCATACAGGCAGCGATAGAAAAAACATGCTAAATCTGACTTATTTCATGTTTTAAGTCACTTTGAGATTTTTTCCTGTTTGCTAAATAAGAACATTCTTCAAATTCAGATTTACACGTCCATGTTGATCAGGACTGAACCAACATGGACTGACAGGCCAGAAGAAGGAGGAGCCATTCCTCCACAGCCAAAAGAAGAACATGCAGAACGAAATTCATTTCTGTTGGAATCTCATGTGGTTTAACGAGACTGAACAGCTTTGGGCCATAAAGACAGAAAACGGCGCCCTCACTGTGAGGCACGGCGGTGGCTCCATCATGTGAGGCTGTGGGAGGGATTGGTGAGCCTCACAGAACAGATATTATAATATTATAAAATATAATATTACAGAACAGATACTACAAATATTATGTGGAAATACTGAAACAGGATCTTCACAAAACGACAAAAAGCTTGAATGATCGTCAGCGTGCGACCAGGTGGTTGAAAATGATAAAATCAGAGTTTTGGAGCTGATGTCATGGAAAAGTCACATAAAAACTCAACACAGTTTCATAACCCAGCAGCTCTGCTCACATGTAAATATGGAGAACTCTGGGCAGCACAAACATCCAGGGAATCATAATTATTTATTTAAAAAAACAGAAACCGACGACTTATTGGTTCATCCAACACAAACAATCTGAGCAGAAAATATCTTGTGAAAGCTGGACTATGAAGACAGATATGAAATAAAGAAAACTCAGGAAAAACTATTAAACATGTAGGATGAAATAAAAGAACAAAACTAAACAGATTTTAACCAGCATTACTCTCATGATGATTAGAAAGGATTCATATTTACTGACATTGATCATAGCTGGATTAATTTGAGGTTTAAATGCATCTTTGAATAATGCTAGCATTCACATTGTTTATTTTCATTATTGCTTTAGTTATTTTATTACTTTCTGCAGCAACAAGTGTTTTCAGTGATTACTGAGGAGTCACCCTCAGGTTAATCAGTGTTATGATGCTTATTATTCTAGGTTGAGTTAAGAAGAGCTGACAGAGTAAAGAACATGACTTTACTCTGGCAAGGAAAACTGTTTCTTTCTGAAAGCTGATGACATTTAAAACCTTCTTTCTCTGCATATGGTCAAAAGGTCAATTAAAAGAAAAAGTACCACAGGAATCTTAGTTTGGTTCTTTCACTTTAAATTGTTAAATTTCAGTTTCGATCCTTTAATATCTACGTGTTGCTCGTTTATTAATTCAGTCTAACAGCACAGAGCTATGTTGACGATTTAGCGCTACGATGAGTCAGTTTATAGGATCTGGGTTTTAACAGACCTACCACAACGCTGGATTCTTCAAGATGATTGGACGATCCTCCTCAGCGCCTGTGGAGGACCAGCTGATGTCCTCCAGGTTGGATCCTCTGTTCCAGTCAGTTTCCAGGACCCTTGAAATCTGGCCTGAATTAAGCAGAGTAATTATGTTTATGCCCATAAAAGGGTCAAAATAATTTTAAAATATACATTAAAATCAGGTATTTAAGTGAATTTAGTTTCTCACTTTGAGGGCAACAAACAACAGGAATTTAGTCACATTTCAAATTGTTCTGATAATGAAAAATGTTTCTAAACTCCAAAAGGAATCAATGTCTGTTAGATTTACTCCATCATTCTGGTGTCAGGAAGAAACGTTTCCCCAACAGTTATGTTTCCCATTAACATAATTTAGTGGTTTCATGTCTGCTAAGTATATATTTTTCACATGTTCCTGGTTAGTGCTGCCCTGCTGACCTCAGCTGGTCTGAACGGTCCGTTTGTCCAGTAGAACCAGTTCACGGTTTCTGCTGCATTTCAACAAAACCAATGAAAAAGGTCTTTAAAAAAACTAAAATAACAGAACAGCACGGGATAAAGTTACCAATAAATTATTTCTAAGGACAACATAAGAGGAACTGTGGAGTTTTACAGCTAGCCTTAGCCGTTAGCATCTTTAATTATGCTAGTTAGCCGTTAGCTTAACGGAACCCTGCGGTCAACTCACCAAAACGTCGTCAAGAACTGAATACGTCGTTTCTTACTCCATATGAAGCTCTTCAGTCATGTAAACTGACTTTACTTCCCCATAATAAATATTTTACAACTCTAATATCTGTAACTCTTCAGCAGCATCACATCCGCTCAGAGTGCTTGTCGTTGGGGGAGGGGCTTATCCCGTCTCACCAATCAGGAGTCTGCATTTCCTGACGCAGCTAATAATAGCTTTGATTGACATATTTAGACGTCACGATTATTTTTATTTTTTTTTAAATCAAAATTACTTTTACTGAGATACTTTCGAACCAACAGAAATTGTATAAAGTCATACAAAGGAACAAGAGTCAAAATAAAGCAGAGAACATTTTCCTAACAGCCAGTAATAGATTAAAGATCAAGGTTTAAATGTTATTTTAATCACTAATATTTACATAAAATCAGTCAGCCACTAGGTCCTTGTATAAGTTATATTTTTTATTGGACCTGCACATCAGTAATATAGACCTAACACCAGCAGTAAAGTGAATTGTTGTGCCTCTTGAAACCATTTCTGAACCATTTCTGCTTTGTGCCACTGCAAATTATTGTGCTGAAAGAGGCCTAGTCAAAGACCAGACCTTGCCCAGACTGAAATGTTGTGGTGGGACCTTGAGAGAGCCTTGCAGAAACAGATATCAGATTGAATAGCAAGCTGCAGTTCTTCCACAATGATGTGACAGATTAATAATAGTGAACCAAAATGAAAACATGCACGCCTGGATTCAGTCTGAGACTTCTGCACAACGCTAAAGATTTACACACTCAGAGTCTTTGCAAATGTCTAAGTCGATACAATCGACATCAGTTGCGTGGTGAAGCCCAGAGGTTTGTGACCAAACTCAGCATCAGCAGCTAGGAGACACAATTTCACATCCAGCGTTATCAGGCGCTGTTTGATCGCCCCACACCGAGAACAATCTGTCGATTAGCTGCGGCTAAACCTGCAGCCCTGCTGCCTTTCTTCTCCCTGACCCGTGTGTAAAGAGATTAGCTATTCAAGGCAGGCAACAGAGTGACAATCACCACATCAGATCAATATTACTTATCTCGCTCCTCCTCCCTCTCTCTGCATTACACTCCTGGTACAGTAATACACCTGGAGGAAGCAGTGAGTGTGTGGTGATTAGATTAGCCTTTCACTGTACACAAGCATACACACACAGATAAGAAGGATGCTCCTCTGAATCTCTTCCAGCTGCAGAATGAAGTGGAGGAAACCGACTGCAGGCCCAGAGTGTTGGAGTTTGTTCTCCCTGCAGAGTGATGCTGGGCTGGTAGGAAGAGTCTCCCAATCATGATCCTGAAATAAAGCTGTGAAAACTGATGTTCACATTTTCCTTCTGATTAAAATTTGGCAATGACTAAACTTGGATCTTATTGTATAACATCACACAGAAATATTTGAAGAGAATACCAGGTAGAAAAAATTGAATATTTTCAGAACTGCTAACTTTAGTGGGCTGAAAACGAAACTTTTATTTCTTCTTGTCCTGCCTCGACATTCCAGGGAGCAGAAACCGGCTGCCTAGAAGACGTTATAATGTTCTTAATGTATAAACATCACAACAGTCCAAAGCACTGAACTTCATTCTTCACCAAATGGAAACCCAAATGGGTTTGGCGTCAGATTTTAGCAGCTGTAGGACTTTGTGTTGTTTCCTGCTAGCATTAGATTTGCTAAGGTTTGTTTAGGTTGTATTTACCCAGAATGCCCTGCGCTGCAGCCCACTTCCTGCTTCTGGAGCGGTCTCCAGTCTGCTTGGCATTCACATGTGAATTCAAAGCGAGCCAGAGTTCACTTCAACCGAACCCAGACCGAGGTCTGATTGCACATTCACACCGCCCCAAACAAACCGGACTTGGTTTGGATTGAACCGGATTAAACAGGACTGGTGTGAATGCAACTTTATGACAGAACCATTGAAGGACCTCACCACATATTCCCACCTTCTTATGAAATACTGCACTCAAATCTGACTAAATAAACCAAACAGTTGGAATTCAGAGGCCAGAGTATGTCAGCATTAACAGGTGAGAAATCAACGTGAGCATTTAACCCTAAAACAAAAGCCACAAAAACACAAAGCAGGAAACTGTATGTTACTGATTGGTAAGAGGCATCATAACTTTGTGATAATCATGTTTTTAGATTCATCTTCAGACCCTTCAGGGGGCGTCCCAGCCAGAAGGTTGTGGTCCACGCTCAGTTTCTGTCTTCATCATCAGTCTCATGAAAGCGAGAGCTGTCAGGTACAATCCCAGTCTGTACTGGTTGCCTTCACCGTTTCCAGTTAGACGTACTTCATTGCAGATGCCATGTTGATGCAGATTGAGAACTTTGGGTTTTCTGTGATGTGGCATGCCGAGGTCCTCGTCAACCTCGCCACCACGCAGATCTGCACGTGGCGAGGGAACGGAAAGATGGATGGTGCAAACAGGCTGCAGGAGTTTCCATTTACCAAACCCAAACATCAGCAGGCATATCTGTGACACCAAAGGGTCTGCCTGGGTGCCCTTCTCCCCTCATTCTCATTCCTCCCTCTGCTCCCCTCCCCTCCCATCATCTCCTTTTAATATAGAAGCTGGAGATGAAAAATGGTGCGTTTTTGTTTATTTGCCACCGATGCAAATGCGACCACAGCAGGATTAGTGAGTTCTCCATCTCTTTGCTGATAGCGGTGGGAAGAAAGAGGGGATTTTTATGCAAAAAAGATCTCTCCCACCCTTGCTATGACAATTGCAATGCATCACTTCATAGACAGTTTTTAATCTGTTTCAAACCAACCACACTTTGAACTGCTGGGAATGCGAGATATACAACTGTGGGTATCCGGCTGAGTGTGTGCACGCCTGTTGGTGTGTGTGTGTGCATGTGAGTGTGTGTGTGTGTGCTGTATGTGTTTTCCTGTGATTAATCTTTGGAGTTGGTTTAAGCACACTGCTGACACAGCACAGATCTCTCTCTCTCTCTCTCAGGCTAACTTTGACTAACAGACGAAATGTCCTTGGGTTTAGCTCTGAATAACAAAAACTTTGCATGCCAAGTCACAGTCGTCCTGTTGACTCCAACTTTTCTTACTGCAAAACTATTTTCAAACTCATTAATCTGAAACAAACAGTTCAAGGTGAATTTGTCCACACACCTTAAACTCTGCTAGATTTTTCACAAAGATTGCCAACGGATTCTCTAATTTAGTTAAGGACTTTGACTAGGCCAGTCTAACATATGAATAATTCCAGTGTCATTATGCTGCAACTTTTACATGCACCCCTGCTGAGTATAAAGGCTCAAACACATCCTTAGCATGTTAGCACCTTTTACAATCTGATTGAAGATGAGAACATGCGAAGTTCTCGTCCCGTTTCCATTTTCTGGTGTAAACTGTTGATAAACTGCAGGTTGGTGAATGTTCCCGAAACATGTGAACCTTTTTAGATTCCTCCATTTTTCTGAGATGAACAGAAGAATAAAATCATGGGTGTGTGTCCTTGGAAACTGATATATAAAAGCTGTTTACTTTCCTTTGCATGTTCCTTTGATTCCACCAAGTGTCAGATCAAAACCTGCAAACATCCGTCGTCTGACAGAAGAAAGGAGGAAATGCCGACATCCCAACAGTCATCAGAACATGCTTCCCTGTTGTTGTGGCTCAGGATTCCTCTCTGGCTATTATCAGAGACTACGGCACAGAGTCATAAAAGAGGCAAACATGGCCTGTTTATCTTCGCTGCTGCCATTGGCGTTGAAAGGAGAGCGCCTGCTTCTAGGTAGATACCAATAGGGACGACACAAAGGTGAGATAAACCGTTAAGACATTTTTTAACTCGTCAAATTTAATAACCCTCATCGGCGACACACAGGTATTCAACATGCTGCTTTCTGGGGAAAGGTAAACACATGGGTCTGGTAAGCTCCTGCAGAAATCCAAAACACAAAAAGTCAAACCAGAGGCTGACACGCATTCTGAGCGTGTCACCGCCACAATAAGATACACTCTGAATAATAGAATAAACAGATCCATTTTATTATCCCTTCACTCTGCCGCTGACACCTCAGCCCAACGATAAAACTTCCTTCCTGGCTCCACCTTCCCGTCATCCCCTCATCCTCTCAGGCTTACCTGGCCCGCTCGACTGACACCTAGCATTCGGAAACAGCGAGCAGGGATTTAATCAGTCATCATTATGGAGGAGAAGAAAGAGGCTGCGGCACAATGCTGACACAAAGACAGTCTAAGGAGATCTTTGTGCTGTAAATGTGCTCCTCACAGCGGCTGCGTGACAGCTGACGTGGAGCCCATGAAACACTGATCCACTGTTTCCTTGTAGAGACATCAGGGTGAATACAGAGGTGCTGCGGCGTGCGCTGAAAGCCGCCTCAAAGGTCTGAATGCTGCACAACACCTGCATGGCTGCTGCGGCGGATTAGGGTGTCAACGCAGACAAAGGCTGAGGGAACTCAATGCCTTTTGATTCAGCCACTAGCAGCATCCAATACGCTCTCTGACGTCCAACCACTCAACTTTATTATCACCACAGCGGCTTAGACGAACAAACTCATGACAGGTTATTGAAAAATATTTATTTGCAATGCAATAAATAAACATTTTTCAGTTACAGTTAATTTCCGACGGATTAATCCTGGGAAGGTGACACTAGTGGTTGTTTAGGAATAAATAAGGGGATTGAATTGAACCGTTTGGTGACACCTGCCTCTGGTCTTCCTGCAGAGGAAGGAAAAATTAGGAATCTCTCCGCAACAGATGGACCTGGAAATCTGGGAATGCTGCTGAGACTTCGCCGTGAGAAGTTGGCCAGACGGTGAAGGAGAGCCGGAGCCTGGCAGCGCCGCAGCAGCCGGGCTCTCCGTCCAGCCCAGCTCCTCCTCTCTGGCAGACGGGCCTTCATCGGCGCTGCTGACATGGCCGCGGCGTCTGGGAGCCGTCCTGAAGACGTCCTGTGTCTGATCAGCAGCTGGACCATTACGCCGTTTCACTGGCAGCCGCTTAGGTTGCAGGAACTGGCAAAGTTGCTGTTACTGTGCTGGCCTGGCAACCAACCACCTGCAACACACAACATGGAAGTGTTGCTTTAAGAAGTCTGTCTGTCTGTCTGTCTGTCTGGGTTTTTACTCTCCAACGAAGGGTTTCTTTTTCATCACGCAGGACGCACATTGCTGGATTTTAAAGTTTAAATTAATTGTTTTATCAGTTTATTTGTGTAGCACATTTCAGCATGAAGGCCGTTCAAAGTGCTTTACATGATAGAAACACAAAAATAAAGTAATAAAAACATCATGCAGTCACCAACTGAGAAACTAGGAACAGACGTTACATTTTGTTGAGTGAAATGATCAAAATCTTCAATAATTTTGGTTCCAGTGATTATAAGTTAAAAGCAACTTTAAGCAGGTGTACTTTATGATAAAGAAGATTTTATTTGATAATAAATAAAGAGTTGTTAAAATGTTCTGTAAAATGTTTATTTCAGTTTTTTTAACATCTATATTTTGTGTAATGTCAGTTAAGCAAAGAGAAAGAGTTTGGACCTGATTATGATCTGCATTGATTCCCCAACCTTTGATTATTGGATTATAGATTCATTTCAAAAATACTTTATTGATCAATCAGAAATGAAACTTATATTGAATATCGTAACCCCTGGCATTCCCACGGTGACGTTATGATCCCATTCCCAGGATTCTGCTCCGTACGGCGCCGTGGGTGGAATAAAAAATGTCAGATATTATTTACGTTTTGAAACTTCATTTGCGACTGAATTTATATTAAAACATTTTCTTTTCCTCTTCAAAGTTGATTCTCAAGCAGAAACCAGTAATTGTATGAAGGTTAGACGGATGTTATGCTGAGATTTTTACTCTGATTACTGACCAACATATTGTTATTAAAATACAAGTAAAAACAATTTGAAGTTTTTTTAAAAGATATTCCTTGTGATGCCAGTTTTATTTACAGTAAGACATAAATATCTTTTTTATTTAAGGAGGAGTAAAGAAAATCAAAGTTAAACAAGACTAATAAAAAAAGTTAAGTTAAATTTATTTATTTTACTTAAATTTAAGTAATGAGTGATTTCAAAATAAAAGTATCCCAAAGTCATCAGAAAAGTCTCAGGTTAGGAGCGACTGAGGGAACATTCTCCATCCCAGTCCTGAACTGACAACTTTTCCCAGTCACATGGCTTCGTTCATTCACACGTTGTCAAAATGACAGAAAGGCTTTTCTAAACACCAAAAGACAAAAAAAGCTTGCTGAGTGTGGCGTTCTGTAGAGGGGTCAGTGGTTCTTTACATCTGCTCAGGTATAAAAGGAAAGGGTTAAACCAGGTAGGAATGCACAACCAGAGCCAGAGCCAGAGCAAGAACTCGTCTGCAGCCAACATGAGCAACACCGACATGAACATGAGGGGCAAGGTAGACCCAGAACCTCTGGTTTCATTTCACCGTTTCCTGCTGCTTGGCTGTAAAGCGTTTCTCTGTTTTCCAGATCGTCTTCTACGAGGACAGGAACTTCATGGGCCGGTCCTATGAGTGCATGGGCGACTGCGCCGACATGCACTCCTACATGAGCCGGTGCCACTCCTGCAGGGTGGAGAGCGGCTGCTTCATGGTCTACGACCGGCCCAACTACATGGGGAACCAGTACTTCTTCCGCCGGGGCGAGTACGGCGACTACATGAACATGATGGGCTGGAACAACTGCATCCGCTCCTGTCGCATGATCTCCATGGTACGTAGTCTCCTCTCTGCACAGCGTTTGTCCCTGATCCGTCCAAACCCAACCTGAGTTTGCTTGGTTTTACAGTACCGGGGATCCTACAGGATGAGGATCTACGAGAGGGAGAACTTTGGAGGCCATATGCATGAGTGCATGGACGACTGCGACTCCTTCATGGACCGCTACCACATGTCCGACTGCATGTCCTGCCACGTGATGGACGGCCACTGGCTGATGTATGAGCACCCCCACTACAGAGGCAGGATGATGTACATGAGGCCCGGGGAGTACCGCAGCTTCAGGGAGATGGGCTACGGAGGCATGAGGTTCATGAGCATGAGGAGGATCATGGACTCCTGGTACTAAATGTTTCATCTGAAATATTGCTGGAATAAAATACCCTGAGCAGCTCACTTCTTTGTCATGATTATTGATCAAAAAATACAGTTGTTGAGTCTGGGATAACACGCTGAAAAAAATCACTTATACAGAACCTGTGTGACAGCTTGAAGTAGGCCAGTGGATCCCCGCCTGTTCCATGGAGCGTAAATCCAAAATATTCACAGGAGATCTGCCAATTTCCTGACTTTTCTTAGAGAATATCTAAAATGTTCAGAGAGAAAAGCAGCTTGGCAAGCTGAAATAAGTCGAGCTGCTATTAGCTCAATCCAGGAGCGCCAATCATTGTCCTTGGTTTTCATTGGTTGAACCTCAAAAAGCAGAAATATGGAAACTGTAGATGTTAGCTTCTGCTGTAGAGCTAACACAGTTTCCACTGTGCATATTAATGAATATTAAAATATATCTGGTGTCTTATTAACTATTAAAATAAGCAGCTTTAAGTGTTTTTAAAGGTCTCCAGTATATATGGATTTTAGAAATCCAATCAATTTTAAAAAGCCTCATCAATCTGCTGCGGAATTACAGGCCGACCTCTGACCTTTCAGCAGTTAAACAGCTTCTGAACAACAACCACAGAGCTGGTTCTGACATGGAGAACTGGGACTTCTGTGTTTCAATAGGAACCTTCTCATCAAGAGGTCAGAGGTCATATGCGGTTCAATCCTAGGACCCTTCTGATTTAATATCTACGAGCTCTCACTGGCTCAGGTTATAACGGGAAATAAGATCAGCTACCATACCTACACAGCTCCACATTATGATGTCACCAGGTGACCTTTGACCCCATCCAATCACTGAACACATGCTGAGAACAGAGAAATGTGTGGATGGGCCAAAACTTTCTAAACAGAAACTGAAGTTATTAAAGAGGAACAATCCAGTTATAGATCTAGTTTTATAGATCTAGAATCAACGCACAGCTTCAGTTCTTCCAGCTGTAAACCAGAGATCAGGCTAACCTCTGACCTTTGAGCTGAACCTTCAGAGCCACAGAAAGTCGGATCCAAAGCAGGCCTTCTACCAGGATGTTTCTGTTTCTTCTACATGTGAATCATCTTTTACCCCCAGCTGAGATGAGACCCATATGAGAGAAAGTGGTTGGGACCCATCCAGGCGTTTAATTGCTGCAGCAGCGTCTTCACAGCTCTGACTAAACACTCCGACTTTTCTTTACTGCTGAAATGTGTGATGCAAATAAACTTGACTCATTTGAAGAAATAAACACAAAAAGATTTTCTAGAAAAGTCAAAGGGATTTTTTTGTTGCATCGCTGCAGTAAATCTGCAGCCTTCCTCCTCCCTGCTGATGATGATGATGATGATGGATGTCTTCAGAAATAAACTTGGTGTCTGCAGCAGAGCGATGCTGCATGTTGGTGTACCCTCTAACACCAGTGTGGATATTTGAGAATCGGTGTGTGTGGGGGGGACAGGGGTGTGCGTGCGTGTGTGTGTGTGTGTGTGTTGGACGGGCCGCGGAGCGAGGAAGGCTCTTAGCGTGGAATGTGAGGGATGTTATATAAACACATTACCAGCAGTACCAGCGTTCAGCCGTACACACTGCTGGCGCCACTCCACACTGCATTAGCTGACATTTTATACAAAACCGGTGAAAATGGGCCGTCTGAGGGAGCGACCCAGGGCTTTTCTGCTTCTCACCACACTCTGTTTGGGTTCAACTTGCTCTCTTTTTAGCCTCTGTCAACTTTTGATTGCTAACTGTGCCTCCCACAGGGACTGTCCAGAGGTGCTACGCTCATTCTGGCTGCTTATGTGAGCTGACAATTTAAATAGGAAGTCTGCAGAATTTGGTGATTTACATCAAATACCAGAGCAGGAAATTCGCCTAAGCACCGAGTGTGATCTGGTTACAGGACAAAGAGAAAAGGAGACATTTCCATGCACCATAAACGGTAAACAAACGAGGAAAAATCAAATGTACACACATGTTCTCCTGCGCACGCCAAAACCAACACACCGACTTTGAAAAAGTAATTAATTCCAGATAGGACGCACATGAAAGGCAGAGGGATGCTGTGAACATTAAAAGGCACAAAAGCCCGAGCGTCTCTTTAAGGCTTTCTCAATCCAGGCCATTCTGAACGGGATTCAATAATGTCCAGGTTTGCTTGTTTGGAACTTCAAAGTTTTCTCAGCAAACGGCTTAAACCCGAGACGGAGAGGACGAAAACACAGACAGCTCGTTAAATGTCACCGTTCGCTTTATTACCTTCTACTCCTCCTTTGCAGCAGCGCCAAAGTGCTTTCACTGGTGGGGAGCTGGAGGAAACCTGCTGCCATTGGATACTCAAGAAATCAGGCATCGCAAGACAAATGACCACTGTCTGGGACAGAGGGCCGCATCTGCTGAAGGCTTTGAAATTTCTGCTGCTGACCAGAGAAAACTCAAGAGGTGCTTCACATGACAAAAGAGGGACTTTTATTCTGAAGTCACTCGGGGGGCGGTGGCGTTAAAGTCAGAGCGCGGTTTCATTTTAAATCCTGAAGAAGAAGAAATGAGTCAGACATCAGGTGAAACAAAATGGCAGAAATGGAGGTTTCACCTCAGAAACACCAACAGAACCAGATCCTGTGGCGTCTTCATCCTGAAGATCTGACCAGAACCCATCCTTCACAGATCCGATGGCCGGAGAAGAAGAAGTGAGAGCCGCCATGTTAGCGAGGGAAGATGCTAGTCGCTAAGATCGGCGGCTGCTTCCCTCCTCATTGAAAGTTAAAATAGATTGACAAGTTTAGTTTACGTCTTGTCTGTTTGTGCATCTGATTGCAGAACGATATGAAATAAACCAAATAAAAATCTGTTTTATGATAAGCTGGATTTGAAGAGAGACGTTTCAACAAAAGCCAGAAGAAAACGCAGCAAACAGGTGAACAGGTAGAAATCAGGGAACCCGACAGGAACTACTTACTTTTATTTGAGTAAAACTTGTGGATCTTTTACCTACTGCGGATTAAAAATAAACATGTTTTAACTAAAAATTCAGTTTTTACTACAGTTTTATAAAAAATTGATTTTGGGAAAATGTTTCTTTTGCTTTACTTTCTAATTATGTTGTTTATGTAAATTATTTTCATTTTGGTGTTTAAAATTAAAATGAACTTTACATTTTGGTCCATCTGATGATGTAATTTGTAAATATTAAATGATTGATGTTTTCACTCAGTCGCCTTTTTACCAAATACTTTTACTCAAGTCATTTTTTCTAACAATTTGACTTTTCTTAAGCAGAAATATGTTAAAACAAACTCAAACACACCTGCAGTTTTTGTTAAAGTTTCATAAATGTTATATTTTTCCTGATTTTATTATTTTGTAATTTTACCAAATACTTTTTTACTCTTATTTCAGTTTAATGTTTGGTTCTGATCACAGCCTCTCTGTAGGGACATGGGGGTGGCAGTATGATGCTGTGGGCTCAGGCAGCGACTGGACTCTGTTTTCTGAGATGCTCATCATCAGGTCAACTACCTGGTTGGTTTAAAATGAGCAGCAGCAGATCTGACCTCTGGCAGTCAGGATGGAAATCTGAACAAAGAAACATGAAATCAGAAAACAGGGGGAGCGACCGTCTCCTCCTCCTTCTTCCTCCTCCTTCTCCTTCCTCCTCCTTCTCCTTCCTCGTCCTCCTCCTCCTTCCTCCTCCTCCTGTGTCCGTTGGTAGAGAAACAAATGTTTCCTCACCGGGGGACGAGCACACGGATGTAAGAGCAGCCGGCCGGAGAGCCTCCTCTCTCTCCGGCTGGGAGGAACGCCAGGCTGGATGTCAGCTGGCTGCAGCGCCGTCTCCAGAAAACCCACGCACACACTGCTACCAGCTAGCATCCACACACACCGCTCACTGTCACGCTGCGAATCAGGAAGTGGACGGTGTGTGTGTGTGTGTGTGTGTGTGTGTGTGTGTGTGTGTGCTCCCCTGGCAGCACGTGGCTCTGCAGCGCCGGCCTGTGATACTGAGGCTGAAGGAATTTGATGTGGATTACTTCTGGACTGAGGCGGGCAGCTTTGGCAGGGAGCGGCCCGGCCACTTTGAGGATTTAACCAGCAGCAGCCGCTGGGAGCAGCCCAGACACACACACACACACACACACACACACACACACACACACACACACACACACACACACACACACCCCCGCACGCACACGCAAACACACACATATGAAGTTGAATGTCACGGATTCATCAAATACACTCTAAGAACCTCAGAGATTGAGGTCAGTCAGGAGGATTTTGTTTATCTGATGATGTCATCGATGCGATGTTCATCTACATCACAAACATCGGCGCCGCCAGGACCGACTGCAGAACCTCCAGAACCTTCTACTCAATCATTACATTGGTTTTCCTGCATCAGGAAGCCTTAAGGTCAGCAGCGTTGTTGGTTCATACTCCATAGATTCTCTATGCGGTTCTGGTCCAGCCCGTTTCCATGGTGATTGAAGCAGGTGGAACATCCTGTAGGACAGTCCTGTTGGAAAAAGAACCCAGAGACTCCCAAAAGTCACAGGAAGAGCTCTAAAGTATCTGACCCAGTGGATCAGAACCAGCAGAACATCAGAGACTGAGGAGACTTTGTCACTTTGGACCTCCAGTACTGCTGGTTCTGATCCGCTCCACCCTGTGGCTCTCTGGCTGCCTCATTCTGCAGACTTTCCTTCACAATCCTCTCATCAATTCTTGTTTTCTGTTAATATTTCTCCACCTCAGTTTTTCCTTCCACTCAACTTTCCATCGCTAAGCTTGAATACAGAACTATCTTGAATTTCCTGACTCACAGAATCATTACGTTTAAATAAAATAAATATTGGCTTATGTAATTATTATATAGAAATTTTGTTTTGTTTTTGAAGTGAAATAAATACTTTTTTTTATAATTTTCCTGATTCACTGAGATGCTCCTGCACATCTTCAGTTCTGCTTTTGCTGCTCCTGATTAAAAAAAGATTTGTGTCACATCTAAATGTTTCTGTTTCTCTGACTCATGTTTGAGCAGCAGCTGAAGATCGGCCGATATGAGAGCGAAACAAGAGGAACGGTGGGAGAGGCGGAGTGGCTGGAGGAGTCAGGTTTCAGTAGGGGGCGATGCTAAGCTACAGAGAGCTGGAGCTGCTGCTCCAATCGGCCTAACCAAAGGCTGCAGCGCTCCGCTCTGCTGCTGCAGCAAAAAGATGAAACATCAGCCTGGGAAGATTTATGCTGCAGAAAATTCTGTTTGTAAAAAACATTTCTGCACTTTTTACATCAACATTACTCAAAACAATCATGAGGTGAAAACAGCCAGAGGTCATAACCAGAAACAGTTTTTCAGTTCTAATGCAGAGGATTATGAAACGAAGCTAGATTTACACTCAGAAATGTTTATACTAATTATTTCTATAGAGTTATGTTCATATGGGAAACCTAAAGTAAAATATATTTATATCAGAAGAATTAATTTCAAACAGATTTAAATAAATATTATAATGAAAACACCTTCATGTTGTTATTTGGATGTTTTTCTTTTTAATGTAATTCCTGCTTATTTTTGTTTTATTTTGAATTTGTTATGTGATGAATGAATATCATGTATTTTTAGTTGTTTATGCTGAATGTGTGAATTAGTGTTGGTTTAAATAAAGAAACTTTCCATCCGCACTAATCAGAAGCTTTTAATCTGCACAAACGAACATTTTCAAAATCTGGAAAAGCAAAATAAAAGTTAAATTCATAGAAATGCGAGTCAGAGAGAAAGAAGGAGATTCCTCACTGACTTCCTATCTGAGCCAATCTGTTAATACGCCTGGCTTTAACTGAGCTAATGCTAATGCTAATGCTAACCACAGATGGACGCCACTCACCATGAAAACACAAAAAACGCTGAAAATTTTGTTCTTGAGCTGAAAAACAATTAGGAGCGGCGCAGCTTTGATGTTGGCGCTGCCCTGCAGGTCAGGAGGGAAAGTGTTTCTTTATCTTAATTGAAAAAATTAAATCATTAACCTGATGCCACCGTTTCTGAATGACAAGTCTCTGCTTTTACAGCCTGAGCCGGAAAACCCGCGCTCAAGAGCCACTGGAGGGGGGGAGAAGAAAAAAAAGAAAAAACAATGAAAGAAAGACAATTTCAATAACACAAGAAAAGTTTAGTGGGTGTAATTTGATTAATAATGCTAAACGGAGGCTGAGAGCGGGCGAGATACGACCGAGGGAACAAATTAGCCGACGCAGCTGGGGAAGGACTCTGTTCGGCGGGTATCAAAGACTCACCACACTGCCTTTCTGCTCCACGCCTCCGCAAACTCAAATTAAAATTCAATATCTTGTCATAAGAGCTTCAAAAGTGTCCTGCTTTATTGGATCCGTTTTTTTTCTTTTAATTTGACTCATTTATTCTTTTATTTTTTCTCAACAAGACATGAAACTGACATCTACGTCCTGCGAAGCGATTTAAGGGGAAAAATAATACTTTTACTAGAAAAATAAGATCTTATTTTCATGCGTTTAGCTGATGAAATGGATCATAAGAAGCTTAAGTGAGTCATGAAAACAAGTTGCGATTTCTGAGTGAGAACAAGATAAAAATTGAGCTCGAATTTGATGTGACTTCCTGAAAGGTTTCATATCGCATTCAGATGCGCGTCTGCTTCCAGATAACGCCTCGGCCTCGGCTCAGATGGAGGATAAGTGTGTGTGGATCCGTGTGCGAGCGTCTCGGGTGGGAGTGGGAGTGAGCTTGTCATAACACATCGAGCATTTAGCGGGCTAATCGTGGGAGACGGCCATGTTGTTTTGATCACCTGTAGTATTACGCTGAAAGTAAATAAAGGCTTACACAGGAGGCCTGTCACTCCGTCTGTCTGGGGGGGGGAAGTGGACGGGTAGGGGTAGGGGGGGGAGGTGGAGGGAGGAGGGGAGGTAGGGGGGGTACCAAGGTAAGAAAAATCACTTCGTCTTATCTCCTTTCCTCTGACCTGAAACAGTCAAACTGCGGTGCTTGAAGTCAAAGCCAAAGAGAAGCGGGTGGAGGGGAGAAACACACACACACACACCCACACACACACACACACACACACGCACACACACACACACACACACCGCTGAGAGCTGCTCCAGCTCCAGCTCCATGTGAGGCGATGCCATACTGGTAAATTAATGCCAAACATTAACTTCCAGTAGAAACCGTCAGCGTAGCGTTAGCATCACATGCTAAAGCCGCCATGTTGCTCTCATTTGTTGTTCTGGTTGAATCCTTGCATGTTTGGACCACAACTCCCTCTGGTTCTAGATGCGACACTGACTGCTACTGGAGATCCCTCAGTTTGAGTCCAGACAACATCTATTATCCTTTTAGGATGAATAAAGTATGAATGAAAACCTCAATTAATACCAAACTCTAATTAATAAGATAATAAAATCTCATATAAATAAAAGTTATTGTAAATGTAGCTGGAAAAACATTAAATACAATCATTTCAACTCACCATCTTATTATTAAGATGTTAATTTGAAAAACCACAGAGCAAAAGCATCAACTGTCACAGGTTTGCTGCATTTTTCTGTTGCTAAGGACGACCGTAGCCGGGTCTGGTGGGCGGGGCTTATTCAGTTTCCACAACACAACTGTTTCCACAATCGCTCCATTTCGAGTTTCCACTCAATTCATAACTGAAATTTCTCTGACGCTCATCTCCAAACTGTTGAGTTTTATTATTTTTAATGTTTCTGCAGATCCCGATGCTGAAGCTGGGAGAGTTCAGAGGTCGTCTCTCATTAAACAAGATTTTTACAGCAGATGATTATCTTTAAAGTCAGAGAAACTTCATAAAAACTTCAGCTACATCAAACATGTTCAACTGAAATGGACTTTTAAGTTTAAAGGTTGCAGAAATGTAACGTTATTTATTTTAGCATTAACTCAACATTTCATGTCAAAAATGATCAAATGTATTTTATTTAAATCAAACTGGCAGCAGCTGTTGGCTGAATACGACATTGATTATCAGTAATCTGAAGGTTATTGATGACATTTATTGCAAGTAGCAACATTTAACTTAAACTGGACTTTATGCTGCAGATTATTATTCTAGATTATACAGATTAATAACAGGCTGATTTCATCCAGACTGTTTGAAATGTTTTATAAAAACAGCATTCTCTGATTCATCGGTATCACACTGCAAAAACTTTATTTTAATGTCTTAGTTTTGTCAAACCTTATATTTTTTAACACCTCAGGTTTTATTAATGTAAAAAATGAAAGTTTTTGTTTTTAAATTTGGAAAAATATCTAATTTTAAGATATTGTAGGTAAATATTAGTTTTTATTTAGTTATTTAGATGAAAATGAATCTTGGTTTACATCCAAAACTCCTGAATTGAAATTATCTTATTTCTGCTTTTTTTATGTGACATTTGGTGTAAAATGTCTAATTTTGAAATTTTACACCAATTGAAACCCTGGAAGTTGCAGGCTGTGCGGCAAACGTGGGTCAGCTGGGCGTGTTGACGTGGAGGAGAGCAGCTGTGTGGCTGCAGCGAAGGCAGAACGGCGCGGTGAAGTGAGGGGGTGCCGGGTTCGTTGATCTTTGCCCTGCACCTGCGCTGCTCTGAGGTTAGCGCGCCGCTCTGCTGCATGTCGCAACAGTCACCTCAAAAGACCAGCAGCAGCCTTTCAAGGCTGCAGCTATTTTCCCGCTGCACGTGTGAGCGTCTGCTGGAACCTCCAAGCTGCCTTTTCTTTTTCCACCTCCTCAAGCAAAAACTTTTTCAATTTCAACAGAAACACAAAGTTTGATTGACTTTATTGTGATCCGGTTCTAAACGTGAAGCAGGAGTATCAGCTGCTGGGCCTCAGGATGAACATCCCAGAGGTGATTTCACTGGCCACGCCCACATTTACTGACTAATATAATGACTTTATATTCAGCTGAGCGCCTCACAATATCACTAGATTATGCTTATTTGTCCTAATACATAAATATGTCATCTGCTGGAAAAGCTGCTGATTGTGCCTTGAATGAGGCAACAGGATCCTGGAGCACAATAATCTCTGTCCAGGAGTCTTTCACAACTTGGAGGATTTTATACACGACTTCTCAGCGCCGCCTTTGAAAAGCAAGGAGCTGATTTTCTTCCTCCTCCCTGTTCGGCTTTAACTCGGCCTATTTCAACCCCGCTGAAAAACCCAAATGTGTTTCTGGGCTGCTTTCAGTCTGAGCTTCACAACTTATCTCCTCTTCCTCTTTGTTATTAAATGCAGTGAGCGAACGATCGGCGTCTCTGAGGGACAGCGAGAGAGAGCAGCTCCACACAGCCCGAACATTAGCATAAAAAAGCAGAGCGAGGTGTGTGTGTGTGTGTGTGTGTGTGTGTGTGTGAGGGGAGGTCCTGAAGGCCTTATCGCTTCACCAACAGGAGAACGGAGCTGATTAACATCTAATTTAACCCAATCTCCTGCTCAGTGCTCAGCCATTCAAAGAACTGCATCTATATGTATTTAAGAGGTAATCACTGCTGGACCCCCACCGCCCCCCCCGTGCAGCCAGTGACACACAAACATATTTCCATGTGAAAGGCGGCGTGCCTCGCTGGCTGTCGGTTTCTGAAGCAGAAGTGCTGGTGTTGTTGTCGGCGCGTTTGTGCAGAACTTGGGGTTTGTGGCGGCAGCAACGTCCTACTGAATGCAGAGGAGGACGGATCCAAACGCTCTGCTGCTTTTAACAGACAAAACTGATATTCAGTCACACAACCCAACTCTAATTATGACCCGTTTTATCCCACAAATATAAATAAATATTATCTCACAGAAAGAGCTGGTGTCCCACAGGGGTCCACACTTGCCCCTCCCTTTTCTTCCTTTACAATAATATTAATTCTCTTGTAGACTCACACAGGCAGAAAAGGCTCAAATCAATCATCCATCCATCCATCCATCTTCTGTTCACCCTTGTCCCTAATGGGGTCGGGAGGGTTGCTGGTGCCCATCTCCAGCTACGTTCCGGGCGAGAGGCGGGGTTCACCCTGGACAGGTCGCCAGTCTGTCGCAGGGCAACACAGAGACATACAGGACAAACAACCATGCACACACACACTCACACCTAGGGAGAATTTAGAGAAACCAATTGACCTGACAGTCATGTTTTTGGACTGTGGGAGGAAGCCGGAGTACCCGGAGAGAACCCACGCATGCACAGGGAGAACATGCAAACTCCATGCAGAAAGACCCCGGCCGGGAATCGAACCCAGGACCTTCTAGCTGCAAGGCAACAGTGCTACCAACTGCGCCACTGTGCAGCCTTTATATTTAAGCCACTATGGCTAAAAGCAAAGTCGTTCATTTTACTGAACCAAACGTCTAAACCAGGGGAGCCCAAAGTGGGTCCTGGAGGGCTGGCTTCCTGCATATTTTCGTTCTCTCCCTGGTACCAACAACCTTTTCAGAATGTCAGAGTTCTTCTTAGGCCTCTAATGATCATCACTGGATCCAGGTGCGTTAAACCAGGGAGAGACTAAAACATGCAGGATGCCGGCCTTCGAGGATCCACTTTGGGCCCCCCTGTTCTAAACAGTTTACAACCACAAAGCAACACACAGACAGAGGAATATTACTGTAATGTACATTATGTTTATACCTGGATGTGTCAAAAACACACAAATGTAGATATTGTAGGTCAAACAACTTTTCCAATAAAATTTCCTCTAAAGAAAGTATGAGTCGTGTGTGACCGGCTAGGTATGCTAATGCTAGCATATCCATGCTAATGCTAGCATATCCAATGCAGACACTTTTCATATTTCCTGGTCCAAATCCTGATGTGTAAGATGTTCTTCTGTCTGTTTGGGTCGGTCTGGAACCCCAAACAGTTCCCACTGGAGTCCGATCTAGTAACACTTTAAACAATCATGTGAAATGGAAACCGAGTACGAAGATCAGCAGCGTGAGCGGAGCCGTGTTCACCGTTATGCTGATGACTCTGTCCTCTACTCTGGCAGCGTTCATCATAACTTCAGCTCAGTTTCAGTAGAATCCAAAACCCTTTCCAGATTATACCTTCAGTTAAATCCAAATCAACTCAAATCAAATAATATTTGTACAGAAGAAATGTTTGTTTGTGCCATTTTAAAGATATTACTAAATGTTTCCAGGGGTCAGAGGTCGACCAGCCAGCGTCAGTCAGCCGCGTTCCAGAAGGTTTCTCTGCTCTGTTCTCCTCTGAACCTGAAGAAATAAAATGCTGCCGGTTGTTTAAACATGCAGGAAGTGAAGAAGTCAAAGCAGCACAAAGTCCTCTCCTCTCTTTGTGCTGCACATTAACAGGCATCATATCAGGTACACAATGGAGTTCAAATTTACTCCTGTGAGGGTTTGACAGATTTTAAATCCGACCCTTTCATCTCTGTGTCATTCAAATCTAGCAGCAGAAGACTTTCAGATTAGAAAAACGATTTTTTTCAAAGAGCGCCCGGACAAAATGCAAGGACAAGTGAGAATGGAGTGTGGCGAGGAATTCAGGCCAGCGCTGAATGAAGATGAGAGGCTGGCGGCGGCGCTTGGCTAACTGTGGGCCAACGCCTGGCGGACGGCGTTGTTCATCAGGAGGCGAGCGTGAAGATCCCAGCAGAGGTTTCTATCAACGCAGATTACATGCATGTGGAGGAGGTCAGACACACAGAGGAGAGGAAAATGAAGAATCAAAAGGGTCGCGTTCAATCTGAGCCATGGGGGTGATGACAGGCTTGCCTCACACCTGAGAGGTATTATGCATTCCATAATCCACACACACACACACACACACACACACACACCAAGCGGCGGCTGCAGGGTTGTGTTAGGTTTCTCTGACAAGGTGAACTTCATGCATCGCCTACATGATATATAACTCCCGACCGGGGAACAAAAGCAGGCCAGACGGAGCAGGAACGGAGAGGAGATGAAGAGCAGCGCTCCTCTTCTTCCTTTCTCTGCTGCCGTCGCTTTTTTGTTTCCTTCTGGAGTCGGGACAAAGGCAGCGGCAGGTAGGTGACCTTCGTCTCCGTCCGCTCTTTCACGCCGGGTCCGGTTCATTCATCTGCCACTTCAGCCGCAGGGAGGGGGGAGGGAAGGGAGGGCGATGTGTCATGGCGGGCAGAGAGGACGGACTTTAAAAAACTCACAATCTGTCAGAACAAACCTGGAGATGTGAGGCTACTTCACAAAGTCTGAAAGAGGAAAAATATCGTTGGACTCTGAGTTTCCTAAAAAAACTTTCATCACAGAGTTTCTCCTCAGCCAATCAGAGACAGGGCCATGGCGGTTTCATCCGGTTCCAGGCAGGCCATGGTGGTCTGCAGCTGCAGCTGGCGGACGCAGACGCTTTGATCGCCTCGGTTCACTGAAACGCGCCTGATGATCAGACAGGAAGTGGTCGCGCTGCTTCACCATCAGGACAGAAGTGATGAAACTTTGACCAGAGGAAGGTCTCTGCTCATATGGAGTCGATTTTAAATGAAACATTTCAGTGATGAAGATGATTCTGGACAAATCAGACTCCGTCCAGCTGAATGGACGGAGAGTCTGAGCTGTAATCTGAATCTCGGTGTTGCAGTGGCGTTTCTCCTGCAGGCTAGCAGCAGACCTCTGCACTCAAGGTTTATAGTCCCAGATCTCTGTAGCAGTCAGTGTCACTTGGTCCATGTAATCAGACGCTTCTTCACAAAGAGCAGCAGAGGCTCCAGAAACCAGAGAAACAAGCCCAGTAATTAGCAAATTACACTAAACTGCAGCTTTAACGCAGCTGCTCCTTTGTTCTGCTCTCACAGGATTTAATCCCAGCCAGCACACACACACTGATCAAATAATTAATGTGTGTGTGTGAGCTGGCTCAGGACTCAGGTGAGTTTCCTTTAATCATTTACAGCATTTACCGCCTGACCTCTGACCCCGTGGCTTTGGTTGACTAACAGCGCCAGCAGGCAGGATGCCGGCGTTTATGATGCAGAGAAACATTTCACGCTTTATTCTCCGGAAAACATATTGACATGGCTTTGTTACAACTCAGAGAAAATAAAACTCCAGCAGAAACAAACGGGTCAGAAGCGATGGAGGAACGTTTGGGTCGTCTGATTTTAAAATCCGAAATGTGCAAAAGTCATGAAATGGAAAAAATACCTTCATCTCCAGATTAGACACTGGCTGCTCGTATTCTCCCCACTAGACCACACCTCCTAAACATCAAACTTCCTTCCCCAGCAGATGTTTTGCACGCAGACCCATGCACCGTTTGTCTTGATTGCTGTGCATTTTTAATGCATTTTTACGTATTTATGCACCAACAGAGCAGGAGGAAGCTGCAGTTTGTTGTTTCCACAGCTGAAGCAGCCGACAGACGACTAAACCAGGAGAAAATCTGCAGCGTGTTTGGACACAAACACAGACAAGTTCATGTCTGCTGGAGGGACGATGTGTGAACGTCTGCAGGCGCTAAAGCTAAAGAATCAACAGCGTGAAGAAAAAAGAGGAATGGCATGAAAAAAACGGAAGAGATGGTTTAATTTCTAGAAATGTTTCCAACCAAAAAGGAAGAGGTCATCAGATGTGTTAAAAGACAAACAAGGAAGAAGCTAGAAATGTGAGACGGGTAATGAGGCAGAGTGAGAAATGAAGAAATGATGATCAGCACAGAGTTTAAAGACTCAGGAGGAAAACTGAAAACTGAGTTTAGAGCCTGAAACACAAACATGTTCAGTTCCAGGTAAATTTATAACCTTCATCGGCTGAATCAGCATTGCTGATGGATTCTGGACAATTGTTTTGAAGATGATTTCTGATTTTAGACATTTTACAGTTTGATGAACTTTGTTTTTAGTTATTAACTAACCAAAAGCAGAAATAATTCAATGTTTGAGCTGCAGAAACCATGTTGAGGTCAAAATGTGACCCGCAGCTTCAGAAGGTTTTTACATTTCACTTCATCATCTCCAATTCTTGATTTTAAAAGGTTTTGCTTTCAGGATGAGTTCCTGCAGCACTGACTAAAACCTGGACAGGTTGTTCGGCACTGAGGCGCTGCAGTTCAAGTCTCTGGTGCTTTTCGATGCATCGCTGCTCTTCAGCCTGTCACAAAGTTTCCTTACCGACTCCAGGACCTTAAAAACATCAAACATTTTTTAAGTTCTGGTTATCTGAATGTTTCACTGCTGGTCTGTAAAAGACTCAACTGCTTTGATTGAGATGTATCTAAAACCAACTCAATAAAGAGATTCACCAGATTTAAAACCAAATGTTTGTGTCAGCAAAATATCAGAACGAAGAGAAGAAAAACTAATAAACTTTGTTAAAACTGCTTCCAATCTCTGCATTTAAAACCCAACATTTTAACTAAATGAAATGTTTAAACAAAATCAAAAACAAAGAGAGAAATGATTTGCAGCAGAGGACGACCCCCCGCCGGGTCAGCCGGTCCCGTCCCGTCCCGTCAGGTCAGCCGGTCCCGTCGGGTCGCTCCCTACAGTTGGAGTTTTGTTGTTGAGTGAAACATGGATTTAAAGTAAATTGGCTGAAAGGTGTGTAGGAATGTCAGTTAAGCTGCTGTTTGTGTTCATGCTCAGGTCGGCCCTACAGGTACGCCTCAACCACAACATCACCTCCTGCTGAACCGCTGGAGGCTGAGGTGAGAGGAGTCACACACGCACACGCACACGCACACACACACACACACACACGCACACACACGCACACACACACACACCTCTACAGCTACTAGTTAAAACACCAACATTAATCAAAACTTAAACACCGCCTCTTGAGATCAACGGAGCGCGGCGGCGGTTTTTCTGCGCCGCTGAGGAAGATGAAGGGATGACAAAGCAGCAACACCGTGAAAGTTTGGATGAAGGATAAAAACTGAAAGGCAGCGACCCAATCAGAGGACACATTCAGGATTTATTTGTTTTTTCTGGAGGATTTCATTCCCAGATTCGGAAGCGGAAAAGAAGAGAAAAGGTGGTCAAACAAAACAAAACAGAGAAGAAGCTTCGTTGTGTGTTTAGTTGAATTGCCACTCATCGGTTTGCAAAAGAACAAACACACACACTCCTCTGCATGCACACACACTGCGACGATTACCATACTTCATATTACTGGTGTACAGATAACTGCTTGGCTCCCACAGGCCTGCCAATCCACTGTAATCCCTCAAACACTCTGAATTTTCATTTCAAACAAAAGCTAAACTGCCAGAAGACACAGGAAGCATTATGTTGCTCCTTCTTCCTCCTTCGCTCGCTCGCTCACACGGCTTCTCCATGGAGACGATTCCTCCTTTATGTTATCAGGATTTATGACATCTAATATCTGGATAATGTAGCTTTCCTTTCAGCAGATATAAAAACCCATTTTTATTTACATAAATCAAAGATTATATCATAACTTCAGTGGTTGGTCTGATTGGAAGATGTTTTCTGAAATTAGAAGCAGTTAAAAAAAAAACATCTGGAACTTTCGCTTTCTAAAACTAAAACATTATAATTATTAAAGTTGGATCAATAACCTGACCTGTTGACACTCAATCTTTGATACTTTAATCTTAACTTTAAACTCTGCAGCATCTACCAAACATTAGCCGCTGAAAAATTCAAGATGGCTGCCATGGTGGTGAAGAAAATTTATCTTTGCGCTGAATCTGTCAATATTTATTACAAAGCAATACATTTGGTGTCAAAACATACATAGTTGGACCCATAAAAATCATATTTACTGATTTTAAAAAAATGTTCAACATGGCCGCCATGGCTGTAATAGAGAATATATGTTTGCTCTAATATCAGCAGTCGTTACTTTTAGCCAGCGGTGAGGACAGGTGACCAAAACGGTGCAAAGTTTACTAATTCACTCTGCAAGAATTGTAGCTACGCTAATGCTAATGCATTAAACACATAAAAAATAACAAAAGGTAACAATACACTGCTGAACAGATAAAAAATGTAATATAAGCTAACACTAACCTGCTAAACACACTTAGCAGAAGCTAACGCTAACATTAAAACAACAAGAAGTTCTCAGTAACAGGAAGCTGAGGATCGACCAATCACCTGCCTTAAGGTTGATGGAAGACCTTCAGAGTAAAAGTCCAAAATGTCTCCCTGAATGATTTAACCTGCATGTTCTGCTCTCAACACAAAGCTGCTGGTGTCGTCACTCAGGACTCCGTCTCCACGGTGACCGACAGGTGAGCCAATAAAAGTGATAACAAAAGACAAGAGCAATTACAGCGAGGTGGGAGAGATAAGCTAAATGAAACTTGATATCGCACTGACCTGACAGAAAGAAGACGGCGGACGAATAGTGATGGAGATGGAGGGGATTTCATGACACTTTTATTTCTGTTCAAAACTGATTTTCAGCAGTAATTATTTAAATAAACTCCAGGTGGCGCTGCAGCGCCGAACGATGGCAGCTTCACTTCTCAGGTAGCTAAACGTTGATACGAAGGGCTCAGATATTCAGGAGGAGTTAAAGGTTCCTCACCTGCAGAACCGAACAGAACAGAACCAAACTGGACGGTACCAAACAGGACGGAACCAAACTGAACCAAACAGAACCGGTCTCACATTTACCAATAATCTCTCAATGTTCCCAAAAGTCCTGGGGATAAAATGTAACTTTTAGGAATCTGTGCAGCAACAGGATGTGACGTATTTCAGAAACATGGCGGCGTGAATCTCGAAAACTGGAACCTTCATCAGTTTAAACTTCGTTCCAGACGTTTCCTTTGCAGCGAAGCAACTTTTAGTTCCAGCAAACAAAGACGTTTCTTTCATTCTGATTTTTATTCCCTGATGTTTCCTCCCGCTGCAGAAACCAAACCAAATTACCGGTGGTTCTTCCGGGCCTCCAAAGGCCTCCTTGTTCGGGTCCAACCAGGCGGTGGGGCGTCCTCCGGGCCGCTGGCTGCTGACCCCCGGCGTGGCTCCCAGTCTGGTTCTGGCGCCCTCCATTAGCCTAATTACAGCCATGAAAGAGGTGCAGAACAAGGCTGGCATTAGGGCCAATCATGCCCGCCCACAACGGTGTTGAGTTTCCCTCAAACACAACAACCTGAAAGGTTGCACCTGAATTCAGGCTAAAGCTAGAACTGCCATTACTTACATCCAGGGTCTGAACCAGAGGCTGCTGGCTCACCTTGACGTGAGCGAGAAGCTCAGAGACGCAGCGAGGAAGAGAGAGCGTCTTGTGTCTGTCCATTCATGCGAGGGACAGCGAGCCAGCGGTAATTTGTGGCTGTCAGGAAGATAATAAGGCTTGTGTCCTCCCTTCAAACAAAACGGTGGACATCCTCCTGTTAGGACAACCGTCCTCTGTCTGGTTTCCAGGAGGAGCCTGAAGGTACGGGTAGACTCGGCACGCCAATCAATGTTTAAAAACCCTCCAGAAACAGATTTAACTCCTACAAATATCAGTTTGCTGAGAGAAGCAGTTTCTGTTCAAAATGATTCACCTGATGGTCGAGTCGAGAAAACCAAACACAAAGAAAAGCTAATCTACTGATTCTAGTCTGAATGAAGCTGTAACAAGTGCAGCACAGTAGACAAAGTTTAGTTTAAGTTACTCAAAGAGTAAAAGACTCAAATCCATTTTTTTGCACAGATGTAACCTTTATCCCACTTCTCCACAGCTGAAAGACCCAATTCTGATGTTTTCACCCAAAAATGATCCGATCTGAGTCACTTCCACAAGTGGAACTAAATCGAACCGACAGTTTTCTGCAGTCTGAACGTTCAGGTCGCATTTTATTAAACTTTTACATTGTCAATGTGATACATGCGTCATAATTCTGCAGCAGAAAAAGACAGACTGAAAATAAGAATAGTGAACCGATGAATATCTGAGTCAGTGAACGCATCACATCCCAAAACATAGCTACACTGCAAAAACACAAACTCTTAAAAGGAATTTCTTCTCTGGGATTTACAGCAAATATTTTAGTACACCTGAAAAAAAAAACTAAATTAACTTACATTTAACCTTTAAGGAAAACATAGGAGCTTGTTTTAAGTCAATAATTCCTTAATACTTATGAAAAACAAGACATTAACGATACATTTTTCCATATTATAAGTGAAATAATCTTTTAGCAGATGTAAAATAGGCTCCTGTAAATTGCTGAAGAGTTTCTTGTAAGTTTGTTTTAGTACACTTGAAATAAAACTTTTGCACTAAAGATGAGACAAAAACATTTAAAAGCTGTGAAGATTTTGTGTCTTTGCAGTGAAGTAGAAGTTAAAGTCAAAGTTAACCTTGAAATGACTTGAGCAAAGATAATTATCCAAGTTCAATCACTTATTGAATATTTTGCCTCTCAGACACGGCAGAGAACAACTTGTGTTTAAAGGTAGCTTCGTTTCCATCCCATCTCTGCACTGGGAGCAGCGACCAGCTCGCCGCTCAGCGTGAGGAAACTCCAGCCAGAAGGTGATTAATTGTGAAATCTGTCTAGAACAACACAAAGCCAAGTCACGGCGCTCACAGAGCAGCTTACCTAAGACTCGCTTGCTGTCAACACTCTCTGATATGATCTATACAGAGGATGAACTTTCCCTGTTTGGGGCTTAACTGATAAACCACATATACAGATAACCACAGGCAGGCACGCTCCTCAGTGGGTGTCAAGAGCAGGTGAACAGCCACCTGCCATGTGAGCTTCACGCACTATTAGTCAATTCAGGATGTGCTGCTGGTGCTAAGAAGAGCAGCATTAACAAATTTGACAAACTGTCAAGCTGTAGCTGCGTGTTGCTGTCAAAAACGTCGCCTTGTTTGCCATTGTTTATTTAAAGATGGCGGTGTTAGCTTGGTGTTTCACAAGCTAACTATATTTACAGAGATGGGAGAGTGTAGACTGACAAATACAAATGTAGGATATTAAAACTTTCATTCATTGTTTTGGTATTTTCTTATAAATTAGTCCTTATCTGTGAATTGTACGTCGATGTTCCTCAATGCCATCCAGTCACCTGACCAGTAACCAGATCCGGTTGTACCTAGAACCTCAGTCTGAATGCAGATGTTCTGTTTCTGGACTCAGAGATTCCTAAAGGATGTTCTTTCCTCCTTATGGGCCGGTAGACCCAGTTCTACTGGAACCAGAACTCCATCATCTGCTCCACCTCCAGCTGCTGTGGTTCTCTGAGTTAAACCAACCTGTTCCCCTCCTGGCCTGTGGGGGCGCTGCACCAAGAACCACTGAAGGAAACGACACACGGTTTGGAGAACCAGAGTTCGATTACGGATTCACAGCTCGCCAAACGAACCGGACTGTCTAGGCAAACGGACTGGATCAACTGTTGACTCCAATCATCTGTGTTTTTGGAAGCTCTCCATTGTTCAAAGAAAGGCAGAAGAAGTTCTGCTTTCATTTTTCTACAAATGTGATTAAAATGAAGCTCTGGTCAGATTGGACCTGAAGGAAAACTAACACCACAGTGAAACTCAACGATGGCAGAGTCATGCTGTGGGGTTGAATTGTTCCAGTGATTTGAGACATCATGAAGAACCAAAGGAATGTCTGGTCTGTTGAAGGGAACTGATCCTGTTTGGTACCAGGATGTCATCGGTCAACTCTCCCTCAGAGGTCAACACGGTCAAACCAAGCTGCAGCTTCTGCTTGGAGGTAATGTTGGCTTTACTCACACTCGAGAGAGCATCCACTGGTAGTGATTGAGGCTGGGGGAACCGGTGGGTGTGTGGACACCAGGGGTGTGGGCCGTCCGTGGAACCCGGTCACCTTATCTAGCAGAGAGGTGGGGTGTGTTCGCAGAGATTAAACACAACGCCTAAAGAAGCCAGGAAAACCAGAAACTGCAGCTACTGTTGTTGTTAGCTGAGGAGAAAATCCTTGTTCCCAACACTGATAAGGACATAAAGTGTTTGTGTCCCCAAGGGGGCGGGAGGCAGATTCAGCCTCGGCAGATCTACTGTAATGAATATCAATGGCGAGGAATGGGGCTGCTCCCTTCCCTTTGGGCCTCCAGTTTGCTTTCCGCCTCTCTTCTGCTGTCAGAACTGCGACAGGGACGCTATGCATGAAAATGCGCAGCTTAATATATGGTAATGCTATGTAAACACGAGCTGATCTGAGAGGAAGGTTTTCAGGGAGAACAGATTGACGGTCGTCTGCGCTCAAAGCCGAGTCGGCGAGTATATCTCCAGGCCCAACAGTAGCCTGTGAGCGCACTTATCTGCAAATGAATATGATACAGTGTACAGGAAGAGGGGAGGAAGAGGAGAAGGGGAGGACGGAGGGGGCTTTGTGGTTACTGCAAACTCAGCATGGCCCCCCTTCCAGCGCTCTTCCTCGCCTCCTACTTCCTCACTCCTCCTCCTCGTCACCTGAGTTGAACAGGGTTTATTTAAATTGGTATCAGGGCTGAGAAGTTAGAAATCCCCCACACACACAGACACACCGTCCAGGTTCAGTTACCACTGAGAGCGGCCTGTCTGGAGGGGGTTCGGCTGGAAGTATTGTCTAAGCGGTGTGGGTTTCCTGGCATGTCCGACATCCTGACACAAGCAGCGCCGCATTCCTGCGCTGAGGCACCTCATCATCCCGCCGCCACCTTAAAATAGCCGCTGATCGCTTTACACGCCACAACGAGAGCAGGACGGAGACACAGGATGAGAACGGCGAAGGAGCCGGCCATCATCGTGTGTGTGTGTGTGTGTTGGTGCCGTCGCCCCAGGCAGCGAGGTGGGATTTGTAAACCCTTTGTAAGTAACAGGCAGCACTCTTAGCAGGCAGAAGGTGTGTTTCTGTGTGAGTAATCCGTGATGGATGCTTTAATTGAAAGCACGAGGCTTTTAAGGCTGTTTTCAGAAACCACAGCCAACATCCGACACCTGGGTACAACCGGACCCTCTGCTCCGGGCTGAACCGGGGTTAGTCACATTTTAGTCTCTGACTAAGCCCTCGGCTCAGACTGGACCCCTCGGTACCGTTTGGGACCCGGTCAAGGCCCTTACTGGTCTCATTAAAAACACAACAATAAAACTGCTGACACAAATAAGGAAATAAGCTTTGGCCTTTTTGCTGGTGTTTAATCAAACTCCAGCCCGTTTAACCTGCACCACCAAAACAACCCCACAGCATGATGCTGCCACCGCCATGCTTCAGTTGTGATTGTGTCTGCAAACTTCCTCCAAACACAACGTGAATTTTAGCATCATCAGCCCAGAGGGAACGTCTTCGAGGTTTTTGAATCTTTTCCGGTTCTGATGTTTGGACCGAGCTGCCGAGGTCTGATCCAGGTCAGTCCTACGGTGGTCGGACTAGGAAGGAGGGCCGACCCGCCTGACCTGAGGCTTGCTGGGACTTTCTGCAGCTTCATGCATGTCAGAGCTGCATACCTGCAGTGTTTCCCTGGAAACGTGCAGCTGCTGTTGGTGAGCAGAGACTGCAGGAGGAGGAGATGCTCAACCTCCCATCCTCTCCCCTCACTACCCGTCAATTTACCCCCCAACACATTCAGAATCAAAACTTAATTAAAATTTTGAATAAATAAAAACAACGTGAAAAAACTGAAGTTATTGAATTCTGAACCCTTTGATAGATTTATCCCCCCCAAACCCAGAATAATGCAAAATAAGATTTAATAACACCTTTCATATGGAGAGTACAAAGCCGGCTATTTGCATTAAAGTGTAAATCGTGGGGAAAGGCAGCGTGCCTCTAAGCTTATTGATGTTCAGTTCTGAGCAGCCAGGCGGCATTGTTTCATGCCGAAGCTTGACGGATGTCAAGGTGATTATAGTTTAGATCACCCGTAAGAAGACAACGTTTTGAAATGGTAAAACACAGACAGGCAGCACAAAAGCCTTCAACTGTTTGTTTCACTGGGAGGGAAAGAATGGAGCGAGGAAAACTCCGCCGTTTGCTCCGGATCCACAGGAACCACGGCGCGAAGACGGAGCGCTGCGGAAACACGCCGCCTGGGCGAACAACGACCCACTGGACCGGCCCAGTACCGACCCAGAAAAACTACAAACATGGCGGACAATAATGAGAATTGAACTTCTTTAAAATCGTAACGAATGAAGCTCAATTACCGTGAAGCTAGCTGCCACTTAGCATGCTCACCGCATGCTAAACTGTTGGTAGCTACGCTAACTAGCAGGCTATGATAGCTGCAGCGTAGCAGAGAGCATAGGGGAATGATTGACAGCGCTAAGCCCCGCCTCCTGGCTCTGATTGGTTGGTTCTGGTTAGCACTGGGGAGAATAAAGAGGAGACTGATTTTTCAGATTATGTCTCATATCAAACTGTTACAACGTGCTGATAGCTTCAACTAATATGTCAAAAAATATTTTATATAAAGGTCAAAAACTGCAGCTTAAAAAAGTAAAATAAAAATGCTGCATGTTGGTGGAACGTTCAACGACTTCAAAACTAACGGACAGAAAATTTGAAAGGTGATATTTCACTTTTCTCAAATATTTTAAACACTTTTAAAGTAAAATTTATCCGTCCATGATGTCTTTATAAACAGATCTGTGTCATGGCTCCTCAGAACAAAAACAGGAGTAAAATTAGATACAGGATGACAGTAAACTCCTTAAAGTGTTAAAAGCAGCATGTAAAGCAGTAAGAGGAGGTTTTCTGCCTCCAGGCTCTCAGTGTGCTGGGAAGCAGCGACTGCTGACAGGACAGCCAGCAGAGCGACACGCCTCACCTGGGCAGGTGATAATGCGCCTCCTGCGTGTAAGCAACGACTTCGCCAGAGATACGGCCGACGCCGGAGGCTGTTTAATGCAGAAAACTTCCAACCCACTTGACTGACAGAAGCTAAATTAAACCGAGCTGTTACTTCTTCTCTTTGGCAGACGCAGAAATAATTAGCAGGTCTGATGCAGTGAAGCTGGAGGAGCCGCATGCAGAAACAGGAGGAAAACTTTCTGACTGCAGGAACAAACATCAGATTTAAATATGAGGGTCCAAATGCAACGGAGGAAATAAAAACGGATTTTCTCTACAGAAAATACTCAGCTCTAAGTTTCTTCTCTCCATCGACACCTGGTCCAGTTTTACTATATTTATCTGATTTTTTCAGAGATTTGAACCGAGCTGCTACTGACACAACTCTCTGAGCTTCAGCTGTTTCTCAGTTTGTGGCCTGATCCGTTTCCCTGTCTGAGCTGAAGCTGCTGCTCCTTCCTCTCAGTGTGACGGTCAGCCGGGTTCTGACCCGGCTCAGCTGGGACACACACACTTCCTCTACGTTTTGTTAAACCTCACAGTGTTTTACTGGCATTTTATAACACAAAACAGTCCAAACCATAAATAATTATTATTTATGTTTTTATGCTTGTTTTAAAAATAAATATCTAAAATGTGTGGCCTGCATTTCCTGATACCCCAAAATAAAGTCCAACTAGAGTTTATATCCGATAAAATCAATCTTGACTAAATATATATTAACTTAAACGTATTGTTGTTATTCTAAATAATATACATCCTAGGGATCAAATTCTCATTCTGGTACGTTTTCTGTGCAGTGAAGAGAAAAATAAAAAGTTCAGTGAAATCTCAGACATTTGAGTTTAAATTTCCTTTTTAAATCTCTGTTGAATTGTTTTTGCAGCGTTTTGGGCCGGCTGACCGCTCCGGACGGTTTGGACCAGAACCAGCGACGTTTCCATTCAGCTGGTCGGTGAATCGGTTCAGAGCTGAAATATTCTGACAAAGTTCTGGTTGGCCCGCCTTCCTGTTCACTGATGGTTTAATTAAATCATAAATGGTTTTGCTGAATTTATTCCCTCTGTGATGTTAAATGTTCTTTATTTTAGATATTTAGCTTCGCTGCAGCTCGGTGATAAAATCTGATTTTCCTGAAACATTCAAACGAATCCCGCCCTCCAATGTTCTCCGATCTCTGATCAATAAATCGTCCATCCAGCCCGCTGCCACATGCCTCCATTTTACATTTATTATCGTTTCCCTGCAGCAGAGAAGCAGCTCTCCTCGGCTCACTGCAGCCTTGAAAAGGAAAACGGCTCCAAATCATCGATTTTCACTACAAAGATTTTCAAATTTCCCCGTTTCCTCTTGAAGTGAAATATTTCAGCAGCGACAGAAAGCTGGAGGTGAAGCGGACGGAGAGGATGGATGGCAGCCTGGGTGGAGGGGGTGAGGTTAGGGGTCACGTGTGTGAAGGAGATAAGGCCTCCTCATCCCAGTTTGACTGACAGGCGGGGGGACCCCCCCCTCCCTGCAGCCATCATCCTCTTCCTCTATCACACTCTTCATCACCTCCTCTCTGAAAACGCTCAGCTCCACTTTTCCTCTCTGCTGGGAAGCATCGCGTTTCCTCGTTACACTGAAAAAACTCAACATCTTACCAAACGTTTCTGTTGAGTTTCTCCCAGAAAAAATGGGATGCTTGAAACGAGTCCAAGTTACAAGTAACTTTTCAGCAACATGAAGGAGCTCGTTTTATGTCACTAAAAGACAACAGAACATAACTTGTAAAATTTTACTTCACAGTTTCACTCGTCTGTCACATCAACAACTTTTTGTTTATCAGATAAAAAGTGGAAAATGTTCCTGAATCATTTTGGGACACTGTGCTGAGCGGAGCAGCGTGTTTGTTTGTGCTGTATGGACACGGTGAGGGAGGTATGATGGTCGGGGATCAATATTTAGGAGCTTATTCCTGCAGCTTGTTCTGTGTTATAAATTATTTTATTTGTTTCTGTCATTTTTAACGTCAACAAAAACAAAATGTACAGAAACAATATTTCAATTCTTCTCAATGACAAAAACACAACGTGTCGACCAAACAAAGAATCCCAAAAATCCCGCAGCATGATTCTGCCACCACCATGATGTTGGGTTTTTATAACCTCACCTTGAGTTCCAGGTTGGTTCTTGTGGCTCGTTCTCCGTCCATGACCACATTAAACTGGTTTATAAACCACCCTGGATGGAAACCAGTTGAAATAAATGATTAAAAAATTTCAACATGAAGATTTTGTGAATGCAAAGCTGGAGACAATCAGTCAAAAGTCAATTTAATGGTTACAAAATGCACATAATTGTGGCCAAAACCTTGATCTCCAGGCTGATAAAAACCTTTGAATCCTTTGGTTTTTATTCTTTTTTCCAGCCTAAGCAAGAAAGACAAATGCAAGATGAGAAAGACGCAAACAAAAGGCTTGAGAGCTGTTCCAACCGCCATTATCTTGGTTTTCTAGCACCAAACAAAACCCACAATGCAGCACAACAACAGGATCCTGCGTGCGGAGCGGCAGAATAGAGCCGAGGCCGCTGTGAGGAGTGGAGAGGAGACGAGACAAAGCGGGATGAGCGGGACGATGAGACGGCGTCTCTGCCATGAAAAGACACCGGCGCAGAGTCCGCAGGGCCGCTGCCAGCCGCAGAACAATCACAGCGCCGCGCGACGCCTTACGGAACCACCAAACATCAGCACAGCTTTGTTCTTCTCTGAATGTGCAATCAGAACATCTCTCCATATCTGAAGCATCTCACATTTACATAACCTCACAGTCTGCATGCCAACACTTTCTTAAAGCATCATTTAATTTCTCCGTCCCAAAGAATTTAAAATAGACTTTAATCAGGGCAGATTAGATGCCATTTCAGATGGAAGTGGCATTTGGAGGCTTTTCTTGGCTCCAATAGGACACATGCTGCATAAAGGGAGAATATAATCTATGCATCACTGGTTCCACGGGATTACGGAGAAAAAAGAAGGAAGAGTGGAGAGAAATGGTGAGTAAGGCAGACTGAGGGAGAGGGGGATGTCAGGTTCCTCTCTGCGTATGAAAACACCAGACGCAGCAGAGGAGCGGATTGGATTCACTTTTTTAAAATGTCACCCAACATCTGTTTCATATTTATGATGGTGGCGCTGCCTCCGATGCCCCTTCAACACTTGGCCGATTCTATCTCTGCCTCGGATTACCCCCACTACCCACCAATGCATAATTTATAAGGCTAATCTTTCAATGAAAGACTGCAGACAGAGAGGAGAGGAAGTGTGGGAGAGAGGAGGAAGACGAATAAAAATGGATTATGAAGGAAAAAAACGCCACAGATTTTTTTGCTGATATGCAAAGCGAACGGCTGATTGTGGAGACGATACCTTAAGTATCTCATGTAGTAATTAACAGGATTAAGTGAGTGGGATTCTGATAAGGTGGGGAAACAATCCAGGATTGGGCACATCTTGTCCTCTTTAACCCAAACAGAGACATATCAGCGCATGTGGCCCGTGTTTTTCTTTCTTCTGTAATTTGTGATGCCTTCAGATCCCCGATAAGCTCCTGATGTCATTAATATCGCTAATGGTAGCACTGCAGCTATCGCTAACCGTGGAGCTGTGCTGCTAGTAATCCTGCAAGGGGGGGGGTCTCCAGATTAGGGCAGAACTTGCTGCCATTGGCTGTTTTTTCCTGATGGTTGTCAGTTTGACGCTGTGAGACCAGAACCACATGAGTTCTGGGTCTGACTTTCCTCTCCCTCCTTACTCAGCGGTTGCACTCTGTTCGTCAGCTTTATTAGAAAAGTACACAGTTTCCATAGAGTGCCCTCCTGACATTTTCGACTTATTAGTTAGTTTTCGTGGCGTCTTCAATCAGCCCCTTAATCCTCACAGGGAGCAGCGCTTTTAATTCACAGATGGGCTGATAAGGGCCGCCTAGCAAAGCGCCAGAGAGGCGGCGGCGGCGGCTACGCTAGCAAAGCAGGCCTGGGATGAGCAGCAGAGGAGAGGGGGGGCGAAGAAAAGACGCAGGAAAAAAACGATTTACACGTAGCTGAATCGTGCTTACAAGATGGAACCCTGGGCATTAGGAGCGGATCTGAATTTCCTATCTGTCATTTTTTTCCCACCTCCTTCTGCCGCAGCATTCGTTCACTTTTTCATTCACTCCCCCTCTCTCTCTCTGTCTGTCTCTTTTTTCTCCCCTCCTTCTTCTCCACCATTACCCTTGCTGATTGCAATCTTTAAGCGCCATTGGGCCCACTGCTTCTGCAGTTTTTAATCTGTCTTTAATCCCATAGATTTTAAATATTCCCCAGCTCCCGGAGACTGGAGGCAATTAACTGCCCTTCTGATGCTCTCCTTATCAGTTGCCTCCTTGTATCTCTCTGAAGCAGCCTCAAGACACTGCCAGAGCTGACAAATAATACCGCCATTTACTGCTGAGCATCCTCGGGGACTTGAAGGGAGCGCGGCGCTGCCACCGCCGCATTCTAAACAGGTATTTGGTAAACATATCATACGGAGGAGAGCGAGGGGAGAAACCCGCCAACACTCCCAAAAGCAAAGCATGTTTGTCTGTTTGCCATTTCCTGTAGTACGTCTGCGTTTCTCCTCAGAAAGACGACAAAAGATCGTCTGCTGATCCCGGAGTGTGACGGCCGCCTTCCGCCATCTCTGCTGCTTTAAACGCAGGAAATTGTCACATTTGATAAATTTGAGACATTTTAAGTGTTTTCTCTGTAACCTGCTCTCCCTGCATGAGGTACTTCAGGGTTAATTGCTCGTTAGCAGAAATAGCAAATCAGTCAATCACAAAGCAGCATCATGGGATGCATTCACACCAGCCATGTTTGGTCTGTTTTAATCTGACTCCGGTCCGTTTGCCTAGTCAAAGTCCGGTTTGGTTGGTGAGGTGTGAACTCTAATTGACCTCTGACCTCTGGACCTCCAGACCTCGGTCTGGGTTCGGTTAAAGTGAACTGGTTTGGTTTCAATGTGAACGCCAAGAGGACCAGAGATCGCTCCAAAAGCAGGAAGTGGACTACAGCACAGGGCATTCTGGGTAAATACAACCAAAGCTAATGTGCTAGCCTAGCGCTAGCAGCAGAAATGTCTCCTGGTCTTCAGCCAAAGACTAAAGAGAAATCCTCCAACACTAAAATCTGACGCCTCCATTTTGTTTCCATCTGGTGAAGAAGGAAGTTGCTCTCAGTGTCTTCAGAGGTTTTTGTGTCGTTTCCTTCAGTGGTTCTTGGTGCAGCGCCCCCACAGGCCAGGAGGGGAACAGGTTGGTTTGACTCGGAACCACAGCAGCTGGAGGTGGAGCAGATGTTCTGATTCCAGTAGAACCGAGGTACATCCTGAGACAAAGTGTTGCTTTGACTGAAAAAATGAATTTCTATACCTAAGCTGAAAAATGTGGAAGTTAGACATTAAAATCTAAACATGGGATAAAAATGTTTAAAAATTGATGTATTCTTTATTGTAGATGGAAAACTTTTTTCTTTACTGCTACATGACGGACCTGAACTTCCATGTAATCATTTGGTTTAGTGTTGGTCATTCAATAATGAAAGATGAAATTGTTCCCATAAAATAAAGCACAGCAGGAATGATTTCTACTTTAACAGAATCAGCATTTTAAAGAATAAACCTGAGACAAAGACACAGCTGAGGACGACCAAAAGAGAAATCGTGTGACGATTGAAGAAGCTCCAGCAGGATTTGTTTCCCGTTTTCCAGGCTCTGAACAGACCCGGAGAGTTTAGCTTTGCCAAATGGTTGGGCTCCACAGGAGATGGCCCAGGTTTCGTCTCCCCAATCTCTCCCATCAGCCCTCTGGATAAAGCGCCCCATGGCAGCGCAGTGAATGCAATCACCAGCGCGTGCACCACAAGCCTGCTAACAACACCACAAACCGGCGGCCTCAGCCAAACCGGCAGATAACCATCAGCTAAGAGCTTTGTGACATCATCAGAGCGAGGACGGCTCCTGACTCTCTGCCAGGTTGGAGCTGCTAATCCAACCGCAGACGGAGACAAAGGCAGGGAACGTGCATCATTACAAACACTCCTAGCTCTTCAGCTCACTGTTGACCCGACACTCTGATGAAGCTCCGTCCGGCGGCGGTCAGGTGTGGACTGCCGCGAGGTTTCCATGAGAACTGGACTTCTCTGACGAGCTGCCGGCGTTATCGGCTGTTCTCTGGTGTCGCGTTTCAATCCGTCCTCCGGTAAAATCACGTCCACTTACGGAGACGGAGACGGCAAATTCAGACTGCAAATGCACCACAGATGTCGACTTCACACACAGATCTGGATGTGTGACGTCCAGGAGTGGATCTGGAAGCCACTGCATGAAGGAGGGCATGAGTACAGGAAGGAGAATCCTGTTCAACATTTTTATGAGTTAATTCCCCTCATTAAATCAAAATCAACCATTTACCGTCAGATACCAACAGGACAACAGCCAGTTATTATATTTAATAATCAACTTCACCAAAGAAAAAGTTGTGACTGCAGAAAACAAACAGAGGTCCAGCTTCCAAACTGAACCACCTGCTGGAGGTTTCTTCCTGTTGAGTTTTTCCTCTCCACTGTCGCTCCATGCTTGATCGATACGAGAACGCAAGCGGCTGTCGTTACGTCCAGGAGGATTGATGCTGCGAGTCAACGACTCGAAGCTCTGCTGGGTTTCCTTAGAAACACTTAGATTACTTTAAATAATTATTTAATAATAATTATTAAAATAATTATTATCCATTTATGTTTAATGGATCAATCTGAATGTCAGATTAAGTAGAAATAATTTTTTTGTGAGGATCAGACTGGAGTGTCAGCAGAAAAAATAAAGAAATAAAAATCAGCAACACATTTAAACAAATCAGCAACTGGCTGCAGTTTAAATACTATCTATAATAATGAATCATTATGATGATTCTGTTTGGGAGATTTGTTTTGCTAAAATTAAAAGATTGATAAAATGTTACACAAAAGCATAAAAATGTCTGAACAAATGCATAAAATTAAAGACTGAACTCAGAAGCATTTATGTGCACATAAAACATTCATATTTGCCAACTTAAGCTAAAATATGATGCTACACACGACGATAAAAAATTCCCATCACTTGTCAGAATGTCCTAGTCAAAGTACAGACCTACATCCAACTGAAGATCAAATGCAAGACAGAAAACTGATGTTTACTGAGACGATTCACAAAGAAGCAAGACCAACAAGACTCAGGGAAGCAGAACAGAGGTGGATGCCGCACTTTTCAGATGTTCATTAGCAAAAAAGGAGCGGACATTAATTATTCTGAGTCCACTTTGCAGTCCTGCGCCACATGACGCGTGGCGTAACCCCAGAGGCTGCAGCAGGCGCTGGCTGTGTCCAGTAGGATCCTCTGGGTTCCTGCTGGGTCTGTGTGGCTAAAGCTGGGGGGCGGGGGCCAGTGGGGGCCAACCACTTTAAAACCTCAGCTCTGGGGTCACACTAGGGGGCCACCCAATTTCACAGTGCAGAAGGGAAACAAGCGGGAGCCTGGGAAACAAACTTCCTGGGCTGGTTGGTGTGAGGAGGTGAAAGTTTTTCTCCTGCAACGCAGAGAAACAGAGCGGCCCTCGTTATCGGCGCCGCTCTCATCAAGGCGGGCGGGGAGGGGCGGGGGCGCCGGGCTAAGCCGAACCCCGTCACCCTCACACACACAGCCGAGCCCGCCCTCCTCCCCTGGTTTCCGTGGCGACTGTTAAGCCCGAAGTTACGGTAAAGCTGGTGTGCCGCTGAGCCCTGGGCAGGATTTGTGACAGAGAAATCACATCAGCCTATGCTGATTAACAATTCCATTCCACCCTGAGATTTATATAAAAAAACTATCTTACATTTGGCTTTTTAATAGGAACGATCGCTATCTCAAATTGAGTCCCTGCAAACTTTAATAAAGGCTACAGGGTTGAGTGGCATTTTGCATGCTGATTTAGGGCCGATTGGCGGCTTTTGATGAGAGGGAGGCTGCTATGTAAAGCGGTGCTCCCAGCGCTTTTCCACATCGCCAGTTCAAATGCAGAAGGATAAGAACATGAAGAAAAAAATAACACTTCCATCTGCAATCTCCGGATTTCTCCCTGCTTTCCCTCTCTCTCTCCCTCTTTTTTTTCAGAGAAATGATTGACTGTTGAATATGAATAAAACGGGAAGGAGTGAAGCGGGGATAGAGAGAGGCAGCGCGGCAGACAGAGGAGAGAGGAAGAAAAGAAAGCCTCTCCTGGACTTCTTTCCTCTGGAGGTGAAAAATAAAATCAGAAAGCTTTTTATGCTCTCCCATTCTGACATTTGGAGAATGGTATTAGTGTAGAATATTCAGAGAGGAGACAGGACCACGAGAAAAAAAAACATTGCTAGAAACACTCCACCCCTCAAATCTACATCAGCATTAAAACACTATTTATAGCAGCAGTTCAGCTTAATGGGATAATCAGCTCTATTGGTACAGATATTAGATAATCTCAAACAGTTTTATGGACATAAAGATCTGCAGCATTTTACATGAATATTTTGGTTTTTGGAGACATTTCCGATCATTCCTGGAGGAATGTTGTTGGGTTTAATACTGAAAACTATCAGCAGGTAGTATCATTAATGTTTTGTTTTATTATTGGGATTTTTAGAGTTTTATGGATAAAACAGGGAAAATGAGCCGCTGTGGTCAGTCTCACTGATTCTTATTTTTATATTAAAATAAAATAACTAATTACTGGCATCCTCCTGAGGAGGATTTAAAAATCTCCCTGCTCTGAGCCGCTTCTCTCTGGGTACTCCATGTTCTGTTAAACATGGACGTTTTATCAACGAAATATTTGACATGTTCAGTCTGGACCCATCTTCCACAAACCTGCAGGAAATAGAAATACTTGAGTTTTATTATTATCTCTATAAATGTTTAAAACAGTTAAATACCGTCAGAGTTAAACTGGTAGAAAATGGAGGTTTGTTTGTGACGGACTGACCAGGTGAGTTTTCCATCCTCCAGTCGAGGTTTAACTCCTGAGTCGGACGCAGAGCTGAGCGTTGTTGGAACAAACACTCAGAAATAAAAAGAGACGAAGAGGAACAAGAACGGGGAAGTTAAGAGGAAGAGGGCCAATGGACGGCATCCAACAGGATCAGTGAGCAGGGCAGGCTGCCAACACACACACACACACACACACACACACAGTAACACTATTTGTGGTGCGGCTCTTCCCTTCAGGACTCCCTCACATCCCACCGGTCACTCAGAACCAGAGAAATGCGTTTCTTTGTGGGGAGCAGAAACACGGCGGCAGTAAACCCAAAACGGTCTAGTCCAAGCAGCCAAACCTTCATTCTTAGGTCATGCAGTAACTGCTGTCTGTAGACGGACGCTACAGGAAGACGATACAACAGCTAAAAACGGTCTATTAAAGGCCGATTAAAGCAAAGATTTGAGATGAAATCTGTTCACTCTGATCAGATCAAATACTTGATTATTATAAGGTGAACCGTCTGCAAACTGAAAACTGTTCGTCTGTTCAATCTAATTCAGTTCGATTAGTTTGGTAAAACTGATTATCATTACTTTATTATCATCCAATCACTAATTTTCTAATAAATGAACTGATTCTCTGTTATATATTTTTGGTGTTTAAATGCTAATTTAATTTTCTCAGATTAATTTGCACCAAATATTTAGTTTCTCTGCTGATAAAAATGACAACATATCCAACTGCTGAAGGACTAATAAACTGACAATAAATAAATAATGGCTGCAGTGGTGAGCACACTACAGCTAATTCATTAGCATGCTAATAGGGAAGCTAATTTTTCATTTAGCGCTTTTGTTAGCTTTGAAAACCTTTAGCTTCCTCTAAATGAATTCTCTAAATTTTAAAGTGTTATTTACTTTTAAAGCTGTTTTCTCAACTTTCAGGTGAATAAATGTTGACATTTTGTTGAAGTTTTGGTTCTGAACGGTTCAGAATTCTCCAAGAGTTCAAAGTTTAAATCATGCTCTTATTTTGAAGTGTTTATGTAACAGTTCCATTTCCTGTCTGTGTTTCCTCCACAGAAACTCACAGGATCAAAAACCAAACATGGATATTAGAGAACATGAAAAGATTCACTTAGTTCTGGAGGATTTAGTCTTGCAAGGAGAGCTACGTACATTTTGAACTGAAGTTAGTGCTTTAGCATTAGCTTTAGCAAAGCTAATGTTCATGATTAGTACTTCAGGGTTAGTGTAGCTAACCTTTTACTTTGAGGCGCCCAACACTAGACAGATAATGACTAAGTTAATACTGAAGTCAGACTTTTCCAGACTTTGTAGGAAATCCTGAATCTGTTTCAGGTTCATGAATCTCCATTCCTCATGAAGGAGAGCGGTGCAGCAGGGATCCAGGACGTTGGATCAGCGCCGAATAAATCACTGGATCTGATGACGACATGAATAAACACCTGGTAACGAGGTTCTACAGACGGAACCACAGTCCAGGATCAAACCGGACCAGGACCCAGTCGTTGGTGACCTTCACTCGGACCCGGCCGGTGCCTCCCTCAGCTCCCTCCCGGTCTCCTGGCCGCTGCGTTCGTTCTGCCTGATAAGATGCTATCAGGAACCCTTTAAGCACTTGAGAGGCACTTTAGGAGATGACTGGAGCCATTACCATGAAAAGTAAAAGATCCAGGCTTTATTGATGCCAGATTAATACTGACCACCATGTTATTGATTTCTGCCCCGCTCCCCGTTTACTCTCCCAGTTTCTCTTCTTCGCAGGTCCGGACCCCTGGCAGCGATCTTATTTTATGATGGAGCAAGTCGCTCTCATTCTTCTTTGGTGCAGCGGCGCTATCTGCACTTTCACAGGGCCATCCTTTAAAAGGTGCAGAGCAAAGGCTCAGCGTTATCAGCCGATGTTATTCAATTGTTACAGGACAATCTGGGCCATTAGCTGCTGTGTTAAATAATGCATCCGCTTTTAAAGGCGAGCCTTATCTCGTCCCTGTGTGTGTGTGTTTTTTAACATTATTAGTATAGGAGTGTAATGAAAGGTCCCCTCCTGATGGACGCTGATATACATCCAAGGTCTTTCTGCAAACCTCCAGCTCCTCCACAGCGACATAAACAAACGCTGACCTTTTTAATGAAGCCCGGCTTTATCTGCTTTTATTAAAAAGGACAACAAGAGGCGGAAACGCTTCAGACGAGATAAAAATGGATTCATATGTGCTCGACCAAAGGCACAGACGATCGATCGACGCTTGGGAGCGTGTTGCTACGAGACGCCAAAGGAGGAAGAGGTGAGTGTCCTAAATGTAGACAAAGAGAGCAGGAAACAGGAGGAAGTGAGGGATGAGAGCAGAGAGCGAGGGAAGGATGGAGGCTGGGCGGCGATAACCACGCTGTCTTCAGTCACAGATTTACACAGGCCATTGCACTCTCATTCTCCCCGGCTCTTATCACAGGAATTATTGAGCAGTGTGGCATACCATTAAAAATTCTGCTTAGATTTCACAAAAATCAAATTGCGTAAGGTAATGAAGGAAGCTTTCAAACGGACGGCTGGGTGATACCAGTCCTCAGCGGGAGAAATACATCTCAGTCATAATTCGCTATCTTTATTGTACTTCTACGCAGACTGACTGCGCCGCCAGAGCAGACGAAAGCTTAATAATCGCCGTTGCCCTTGATGTTAAAGGGATGATTTTGTGGCTGTTGCTTTGTAACCGCTCCTCCCTCCATCCATCCCTCCTCTGTTTCATTTCATCCTGCGCTCGCTCCATCAGAGACGCTCCCACGGGTCAGTTTGGGCTTTTACAAGCAGAACCCAGAGCCAGGTTTGTTTTCTACCACGTTTCATGGATGTCGGCACCCGTGCTTGTGTTGGCTCACACACACAGCACGCCACTCCATTTGTCATCTAAATTTATGGTTTCACACACATTAGAAATGATTCTGTGCAAGTGGAGACAGAGCTTGTTGGTCTCGTTCTCACAGACGGAGCTGAAGAAAGGCTGCCCTGTCTGCAGTTACTTCATAAACAATGGAGTGACGTAACTTTGAAGCAAATCCAGCTATTAATCTTATTGTGCAAGAGCATTGCTGTTGGAACAGTTTGACAATTAGCAACAAAAGACAGCACCGAGGAAACACAAAGATGTTTTATTTTTAATAAGGGAGGAAACGTTCTGCTTTTTGCAGATGATGTGATTCTGAACTTCGGGTTGTGATCTCCAGATTTCACTGCAGAATGTCAACCTGCACCAACGTATCAGACATCCTGGTCTCGGTCGACCCCTCGATCATTCCCTGAGCTGCTGATGGAGGCTTAGATCTCCTGATATGACATCCATGAACACGACGTCACATCAGGGCAGTCTGACCAGGACTGGAGGCTAGAGGCTAATAAATCAATAAACTTCCAGAATTTGTTGATTTCCATGAAGCTATTTCTGATTCCTTGACATTTGAACACAAACAAAGACCAATCGTCCAACTGCACAGAAGAATCTAGTTCCACTTAACTTAATGTCAGCCCCCCGGCCCCCACAGCCATCAGAACTAAAAATAACCCTCCAAAGCCCAGACACTGTCCTCTTTGAGGCTTCCTGGCTCCGGCTCCATCTGGCTGGCCTTTCCCTGCAGCAGTATCAGTGCGATGTGCCAAAGTGACAACTGCATACCATGCAGATCCTGACTCTGCCCTCCTCTGTGGCCAGTTAGCCCGTCGGAGCGTTCATCCGTCTGTCGGTCGGTCGGTCCGCGGCCCGCCTGGCCCCGGCACCAGCAGCCCCTAATCCGGGCGCGGGCTTTACCCCACTAGCTCAGTGTAATCACACAGCTAATTCACAGGCAGACGGGAGGAAGGCAATCCGTGACGGACGTTTTTTGTGCGACTAAGAATGAGCTCCCCGGTGACCAGAGGAGGTTGAGGAGAGGGAGGCTGTCAGTGAAAAGATGGCTCCAGAAAGGCGAGATGCGAGGGGAATAGATGAATAGCAGGAACCCGCTCCCAGATAGGAGCGCCGAATAAGGAAAATGTTTGGTGTGGAGAAAAAAAGAGGACATGAATCTGCTGCAGCCTTTTGCCAAGAGAATGTTGAAAGAGCCATTGTGAGTCTATATTACTCAATAAAGGCTTTGATGAAAAGCGAGGCTCTGTATTAATTTGGATAAGAAACCTTTGCCTCCGTGCGCCCTTTCTTTCTCGGCTCCCATCCACGACACCTCTGTGGTTTAAAGCAGTGTTTGGTTTCAGTTCAGCAAGCCAAGTCATTACATTTAAACATGTCACACCTTTCAGAGAGGGGAATTAACTAGTGCTGGTACTTCTTCATTCCCTGCACGCTGGGACCCAGAAGTTCAAAAAAAAGAGGTGTTGATATTTTGACATTGTCACTTCATGCTCTCCTGCATGCATGCGGCGCTGTGTGAAAGTAGCTCATCCTCCCCAGAGAGCCGACTTCTCATTTCTAATTTCAGATGAAGTCAGGAGGTGCACGGATTGCAGCTTGGCTGTCTGCCCGATTCAAACCATCCAAGTCTGAGCAACAAAGGGAAGGAGGATCTTCTGCTGGAGCTGCACTCAGGGCCAGGAAGCGCAGATTTACCAGGTTTTCCTCGATCGGACCTTCTTTCAACCCAGACCTAAATATCCAAACAGAACAAAACCCAGAGGGAAGGGAAGTGGAGCCGCTCGACTCCAGCAGAAACCCAGCTTCATTTACGCCAACAAACAGAAATATTCTTCGTTCCAGGGAGGAATGATTAGACATCATGGGAGTGAAATGATATTTAAAAACAAAAATAAAGGATTTTATTCCTTTAGTTTTGGACGAATCTAAACATTTATTTCTTCTCTTTGTTCACTTCAGACATCTGGAAAAATTAATCATCATAAAGAAAAAAGGAAGAAAGTCACTGATGCATCAGGAGCCTGGGAGCTAAAGTCATGCCAGGTCAAAGGTCACAGAGTCTTACTCATGTAATTATGTAATATTTAAGAGCAAAACATGATCAGCAAAGGCATCTAATCCTGCTTCTCATCACTTAGCAGGGCGGTGGCAGCATCATGCTGTGGGCTGTTTTGCTGCCAATAGTCTGAAAATAAAAAGCACAAAGTGGAAAAATAACTCGAAATGTAACAGCAAACAACAGATTAAAAGAGCAATCTGTGGTTTTTGAAGTTTTCATCAAAAAACTTATGATCAACTTATGATCAGATTAACAAGACAAATGTTTAAAAATAGAAGCTAATTTTCTGCCACACTGTTCAGATCGGTCCAACATCCTCTGCTGTCTTTCTCTCAACGCCACACATTTCAAATTATGAAATTTACTAAAATTTCGATACAAAGCTGAACTTGTGAAAGTCAATTTGTTGGTCAGTAAAACTAGATTGCTAATCATTGCTTAATAAACAAAAATAAATTGTTTTATTCCTCTAAACATAAATTAGGTAATAAACTTGTTTTATGTTTCAGAATATTTTCTCTTTTTTATGAAATAATATTTCAGCACAAATGGCTTAAAATATGCAAACAAAATCAGACAGTGAGAAAGAGAAACTCTGTGGCTCCAAACCAGTGATCAGGTGCACAGGCATGTCTAGTTTCTGCACACACACACACACACACCCCGAAAATAAAGAAGCAGAAATGGGGAGGGGGTCAAACCACCAGAGGAAGATGCTGCTCCAGAAGCCTTTATTAACTCTACTTACAACTCCTGTTTTTAACCACAGCTAGGTCATGTCACACACACACACACACACACACACACACACACACATGCCTACACACACACACATTTCAGAGACTCAGGAGAAGAGCAGCCTGCCACCGACTTGGACAAAACCCAAGACTGTTGGTGGCACCTGCACCAGAGTCAGATCTTCCCTGTTTTAGCCAAAGAATCCTTAACCAAAATAGCTGTGAACGCCCATACAACACACACACACAACACACACACACACACACACACACACACACACACACACACCTGAACACACACTGCGCAGTGTGTGTTCAGCAGGAGTCGGTGTATATTACCTGTTTTAGTTGTGGCCAAGCTCAGTGAGGGAGGGGCGGGGGGGCAGGATTAAGCTGGCTGTCGTTGTGCCAAAACTAAAATCAAGAGTGTGTACAAATTCTCACAACACACACACACACACACACACACAGGTCCACTATTTAAGCTGTTGCTTTTTCCCATTTCTGTGTCTTTAATCCTACAGACAGTTGGGGTGTGTGTGTGTGTGTGTGTGTGTGTGTGTGTGTGTGTGTGTGTGTGTGTGTGTGTGTGTGTGTGTGTGTGTGTGTACGCATGTGTGTGTGTTCAGCTTCGTGTGAATGATGTAAATTGCATATTGTTGCAGGTTAAGAGGGGTTGCCATTAGCTTAAAGTGTGTTTTCTGAGCCGAGGGCTTTACAGGGAAGACGTTTGCTGTCTGTGGAGAAATTAACACACACACACACACAGACACACACACACCAGGATCACTGGTTGAGGACTCTAATAACTACTGTACTTTACTTGGGGAGTAAAATTCAAGAATCGAATTTTCTCAGGGCCAGGAAAGCTTGGCCCTAAAGTGGGCGGAGCCAGAAAACATTGAATTTGGTTTGAATCGGAACCATAAAACCCTAAATAATCTATTTACACAGTTTACCAGCTAAAAATGTCTTTGGGGAGTTTAGTTAAATCCAGACTGGATTTGGAGGGAAAGTTTGGACTTGGAATCAGAAGTTGAGACCAAAGAGTTCATAGAAATCAAAATGCTGAGGATCTGGAATGAACAAATAAAAGACTTGGTTTGGAAATAAAAGAATAAAGATTTGGGATAAACGAGTCAGGACTTGGACTGGGATAAAATAAGGTGTTTTTGTTGCACATCTGTTGAAGCGAGATCGGCCGTCGGTCAGTCAGGCGATCAGAGGCCAGAAAACAAAACGCTGCAGACGGCTGCATTGTTTATGAAGAAAGGCTCTGCTGTAGAATCAGTGTGGGAGGAAGAAAACAGCACAGCTTAATTACTGTCGCATGATACCAATTATTTTGTCTCCACACTCTTATCTTAATTACTTCAAAAGACCAACTTCAATTAGGACGAGAAAACTGCATCTAGAACCGGCAGTCCAATCCCCAGCGAAGGCGACATCACTCAATTATACACACTTATACACACACAATTACACAAACATACAAGACAAATCTAACCAACAAATTCACTGATAATTAATTGACATGCCAGGCATAATATTCAGCATAAATAAACCAGCATTGTTCTAAAAGTGAGGATGAAAACAGAGCAATTAATTTCCTGAATCGGTCGGTACACAGAGAAGCAGCCGACGCCTGCAGGATGAAACGGTTTCACAGGTAAACCAGCTCAAAACCACCAGTTCAGAAAACAGATCTGAGCATCGTCACGACTCTGCAGGAACAAAATCAGTGGCTGTGACTTTGAGTTCAGTGAGAAAAGATTCGACTCTCTTACATTCATCAACACTGAGACAGAAACATGCAGCAGAGGTTTGGGTTCATTATCAACCGGCAAAGAGCTTCACAAAAACATCATAATTAGGTCAAAATGAACAGACTAAATATTATATTCAAAATGATAGTATATATCACAATATTTTAGTCTAATAAATAAAACATTTTTATATTTTAGACCCACATAAGGATCATCCAGAAAGACTTTTGACTAAATCCTCTAAAAATGTTCTTAACTGCCTATTTTAACAGTTCAAACACAAATTAAATCTTAATATGTGATAAAACGCTCAGTGGAAACAGTCTGAGCTGACACAGCAGAGGCGTCTGAATATAAAACTAAAATCAAGCACAGAGGAGGAGAGGATGTTCTTCATCATATCTAGTTTCACATTTATTCTCAGCATAAAAACAACATTTGAGTCACTTTCTTTCAAAATGTTTTCTGTTTTCAGCCAAGTTTACTATATTTGATAAAAGTTGATTTGGGTTCAGCAGCTGTTTATTATAAAAAGATGAGTACTTTATGTTTTATTTAACATTTTCTATAAAATGAGTCACCTGGAGGAGAGATGAAGGTCAGCCATCGCCTTCCTCCTTAAAGGGCCGGACTTCACCTTTAAATATCTGAACTCCAGAGAAACAGCCTGAACTCCAGCAGCCAACTTTAACTTTCATTAAATCATAGAAATTAAATCAAAGGCATGAAGTTATGGCTCAAATGTTATCTTGAATCATGCTTCTAGGACTTTCATGCCGCCATCTTGGGGAGGGAGATTCAGTTCTTCCATGAGTTAATTTGCATTAAACTATCAAATATGAAGGTTTACTCCCTAAATATTGTCAAATATAAAGTTTTCACACTGTTTGAGGAACACGGCTCTAAAATCTTGTTTCTCTTTGTTAATTTGTCTGAAGCAGCTCCGCCGTCTGACAGATGATCTGATGTTGCAGAGAAGTGAGTAGAGAGCGAAGCCAACGCTGGGCTTGTGCAGAGATGGAAGGTAATGCGGCCCATCAGGTCGCATGTCTGGCTGCATGACAAAGGGCTGGAAAGCGTTACCAGTTGAAACAGAGCGCTGGGATCCAGTGCAGCAGACGGGAGGCAGCGGGGTGTTCTGGGCCCTGACCCATGTCTAAGTGGCGCTGCAGTGTTTACTGCGAGGAAGGAAGCTGTCAACTGTGTTTGCTCCCATCTCAGCAAGACGGAGCAAATCCTCACCACCCCCTCCCACAAACACACCCAGACACCAGTAGGTTCTCCACACAGGAAAGCCGAGCGCAGGAATATTTCTGGGGTTGGTCTGCGCTGGTCCTCGGGCCAGCAGCAGGGCTGATTGACAGGCTTTCTACTGGAGGTGTCGAGTTTCCCTCTGGAGCAAAACTCCCAGTGGCTCTCCACCAGAGGGTGAACGCATTCCTGACCAGGTCATGAACTGACCACCTTTACCGCTGAGAACCCGCCTCACAAAGCTCTTCAGACCAAAACCAACCTGACAGTTTCCTCTCACACTCAGAACAGATCCAGATATTCAGAATGAAAACATTTATTTAGTTCATCAAATGATTAAAAATAAGCTGCTTCTGCCCACAGACTCCTCTGGCTGGAGGCTGATTCAAACTAAAGTACAAAGAAACATTTTGGTTAAAAACTGTTTAAATGAACAGAACTGATGCTAACTCATTTAAAAACAGTTTCAGGAAAGATGGGCAGATAAAACCACCAAAGATTAGAGAATAATCTCTTTCTCTGGATTTAACAACGATGCCACTACATCAGGTTTGATCTCAAACCTTCAGACGTCACAGACTGACACCGAGTAAAAATCATTCAATCTGCAGATCAAACATTGAACACCTCAGCTGAAAAACTGGAGGAAAGGCTAGAAAGAACCAATCAGAACCAAACATGCTGCCAACATGAGCGACGCGACTGTAAAACTAATCAATATTGATCAATAATCAATCAATCACAAGAAAAAGCTTTTCAACTCCAATATTTCAGCCACAGTTTCATGTTTCTGGTCGATTAATTTGCATCTTTTGCTTTTTATTTTGTGATTGTAGATCTGCTGCTGTCTGCACCACAGACTCTGATTTACATGGATGCAGGTGGATGGACCCGAGCCGACCTTTCTGGACCTCCGACACGGTTCTGACTCCTGCAAACGGCCCGCTTCGGCTCTATCTGGACCCGGCAGAAAGCAGGAATTACGCGCCTCTTCCAGGAATGTGATTAGATTCCTGATGTTGGCAGCAACACATCTCTGGGTTTTAATTGGGTTTGGAGGCGCGACCAGATGAGCTTTGTGACATCACTGATGGGGTGTGTGTGTGTGTGTGTGTGTAGGGAGGTCGGTGGTGTCTGCTGATAAGACATGGGGCGGAGCCTCCCCTCCCAGAGGACGATGCTTACTAATGTGCAAATGATTATTTCATTTTCTTTGCAGTTCTATTCAATCATCATAAATGTCACAAATTTGAAGCTTTTTATGATTTAACTCAGTTTTTCCATTGGAAAATAGATCATAAAACAACATCAACATGTTTACCTTTTGTTTTTATTCTCTAAAAATATTAATTCATTGATGCTAATAAGATTTTCGGTCTTAATTGAGAGAAATGTAGATGAGTTTCTCATGGCTGAAGTTATAGATCTGAAACCAACAGAAAAATATTTTTCTGCAAGTGATCATTCTGGGATGCAAAAAGGATGATCACTGCAAAAACATTAAATCTTATCAAATTGTTTTGTCTACTTTCTAGTGCAAATATGGAATTACACTTGAAATAATACAAAAATAACGAAAGTAACTTTTCAACAAGATATAGATTATTTTAATTAAATAGTTCCTAAATGTTGATAAAAACTTTAGTTCCTCTAACAGATTATTTCAGTATAACAGGAATATGCCTTGTTATAAAGTGAGATAATCTCACTTTATAAATATTTCAGAATCATGCATTGAAAATAAGCTCTGATATCTGGTTAGTTATTTTTGTCTTATTTAAAGTGTAATATGATATTTTCACTAGACAAAAATATTTGATAAGTTTTGTGTTTTCTGAATTCAGTAATCAGATAAAATGATAAAAAGTCCAAACTTTCCCTTCAGTTGTTGGTCAGAGCAGCGACACCAGAGGATGTGGCCTACTCAAATCCTCGGACAGAGAGTCTGTATCAGGTGGATTTTTATTTAAAATGTCCATCATGCGAGTTATTAATGTGTGCTAAGTTTCCCCTGCAGCGGCGACTGGAGGTCACAGATGGTGTCAGTGCGGGTGGGGGTGGTGCAGGGTGGGGTCGCCCCCTCTCCTCCCATTAGAGCGCATCTCCTCCTCCGCGGGCCAGAGAACAATCAGCCTGGCGTCTGATACTTCCTGCCCGGCAATAATTACCCCACCTAATTAAAACTTAATTGCTGGCCTCTCCGACCGCCATCTTAAATGAGCGGTGGGAGCCGGGGCGGGGGCGGGGCGGGGGCGGGCGTCCGCCTGCTGGGATGTTTGTGTGGACGGCAAATTGGTTTATCCCTATCAGATTCCTGAGTGTGTGGCCCGGCCGACGCTGCTGCCCAGAAACACAAAGAAAGGCAGAGAGCTTAATGTGATGGAGGCCAGACAAGGCCTAATGAGATACACCGCTCCACCGCGCCGCTCCTCGCCGCTACATCCCGCCGCTACATCCCGCTCCACGCTGCTCCAACCCGCTCCCCGCTGCTAAACCCAGCCCCACCCCGTTGCCCCACACCGTTCCACCCTGCTCCCTGCTACCCCACGCCGCTCCCCGTTGCCCCACGCCGCCCCATGCCGCTCCACCCCGCTCCACACTGCTCCCTACAAAGCACTTTTACTCACTTTTAATTTGGCCGGATTAAAAAATGGATTTTTATTTTAGAAAGTGATGACAAAGTTTCCTGGACAGAAAGGCGGAGAGTTTGGGGTGAAAGGAGGAGCAGAGATAAGGAAGTTAGTGCAGAATCATGAGGGGGATGAAGGAGGAAATGCTGCGTTAATCGCTATGGATTCTCATAATTGTTACGATTAAATTTCATAATTGACTAATGGCCAGCTGCGGCTTGCATTACATGTAGGATAAATACATCACATTAAACATGCAAGCTGAGAGGAGACTATTGGAGATGGACGGACAGATAGAACGGATGGACAGATGGATGGATGGATGGATGGATGGATGGATGTATTGTGTTTTTGCCATTCAAGCCTCTAAACTGCAAAACCACAAAATATCAAAGTATTTATGCCTAGTTTCTAGTGTAAATATCTCACAAAACTAGCTTACATGTAACTTTTTATCAAGATGCAGGAGCTGGTTTACCTCAATAATTCAGTAATACTGACGAAAATCTGATTGTAAGTGAAATAATCAGCCAGTGAAACAAGACGTACAACGAGTCATTTTTGATCAATAATGAATCATTGAGCGAACATCAGCTCCTACATGTTGCCTTCAGTTGGTTTTGTCTCATTTTTGTGAGATCCTTGCTGTAGAAACTACACTGAAATACTGTGAGTCACATGTTGTGTCTCCTCCTCGCCTCCCGGCTTCATCCTGGTCCCGGGGACCGGAGCGAAAGGCGGCGGCGATGAGCCGATAGCGGCAGGAAGGCAGAGGTGGAGGAGAAAGTTGGAGGGTGATTAGAGGGAGATGACAGGTGACATCCATAAAGGGATTACAGAGCAGGCCTCAAAGACAGGGCCCTAATCCTGGCTTTGTACAGACTCAGATAAACAGCTCCACTGATGGCTTGCTCTCTTAAAAAGTGAACATGAGCTACACAAATAACTTCCTAATTCCCCCTTTGTAGAGGAGAGAGCAGGCTGCAACACAAATAAGTTCCCCAGTTCTCCCTTTGTGCGGCCGAGCCCGAGCAGCACAAAATAACTCGCAGCAGCTCTGAGGTGTTAGAGAACAGGATGCTGCGCTGGAGGGGAGAGGGGCCGCCCGCAGGGCGGGGGCGCGGCGCTGTGTGTCACCGAGACGCAACTCAGCGCTGGAACTTCACTCGCTTCCATCTCCCCTAAAAAATAAATACCAACCTGGAGATATTTCTGAAAAAACAACAAAACACAAAGAAAGACGCAGTTTGTCAGTTTGTGGTTTAATTAAGCGTTACCTTAAAACAGAGAGGGAGAACACACACACACACACCCACACGCACCACACACACCTGTGCTCCGCAGACAGGAAAGACCACCAACTGAAAGTCTGGTTTCCCACACCGGTCTACAAAAATGTGTTTCTGTTCACACTTCAGCTTCTCAAACAACCAGGCCTCAGATTCTGATTGGTCTCATTTAATCACAAACGTTACGTAATTTCACTGCTGAGCCAAACACGTCACACACACATTTCACACATTTATGACTAAACTAGACGTCTTCATTAGTTTTAGTCAAGATTAAAAAGCAGAAGAGGAATTATTAATGTTCTCACTAAGATGGTAAAATTCAGATTTGAGGCCCGATTAAGAAATAAATTGTTTAACTTTTTCTGATGATCAATGAAAAAGTTTTGCTCTGGAAGTAAATACAGAAATAACGAAAAACATAAAAATAAAACTTTCAGTACTAATAATGATAATTGTAGAAAATAAAATGTACTACTACTTAATAATTATAACACGATAACTAGTTCTACTGCAAATAAATAAAAATACTAATAACATTACCACTACTGCCATCAATAAATTAATGAATAAATAGAAAAACAAATTCCTAATAAAGGATTCTACCAATAATACAGATAATTAAAAATAATCTAAAAAGTATAAATTAATGTTCATATTTAATATGTAGATTCTACACTATCACAAAAATGCCTTAAAATAATCATAATGTAGAAATTCAATTCTTAATTTTGATACCGGTGTAAATATGTAACAATTCTTAAAGCAAACATTAAAACTTATGATTTATAAATTAATTAATGTTTATAAAGTGATAAAAATAAGTTTAAAAAATTATTTTTGTACGTTTAGTTAATATATTAGTTTAGCCCGCCTCCTGTCCAATCACGGCTCTCCATCAGCAGCAGCCGTCCTGTGATTGGACGGAAGGAATAAATGTTTAACAAAAATCAGGCAAAACGTCTTAGCAACTCTTCAAAATAGGAAAGATAAGAGCACATGTATCATTAATCATTAAAAATAATAAGTGTTAAATATTGAATGTGAACATGGTTTTATATTTATCAATAAAATTATGATCATTTCTGGACTTTATTTAAATTATTTTATTTATAATTTTATTTATAATTATTTAAATTAACAAAAACTAACATTCAACCAGTAGAAGCTTCTATTTCATTTGTATCTATTGCTGCTTGTTTTATGAAAAAGACGGTCCCTGCTTCTCCCCTATCGCCAGAACTGATTGGTTCAGAACCGGGTCCGGGTCCGAACCAGAGAACAGAACCAGAACCTTCAGAGTGAACCGATGCGACTGAGATTCCAGTTGCCTGTGATGGGCTCTCTGCTCCCTCTGGCCTTCGCTTTCTTCCTTTAGATACACACATCCACCTGTCACTTCGCTGCTTCCCTTTCATCACACTCCATTAGCAGGTAATGAGCAGATCTCCCTCTTTCTTCTCTCCTTTCTGCTACATCTATGCTAATTTCTCTGATACATCTGCAGGGACTGACGGCAGAGGTGAGGTCGTCTAATGGCTTCATTTTCTCTTTCATGGCTGTTTAAAGGATTCCTTCAAACTGCCAGGTTGGTGACACAGATACTTCAGTGAAACGTAGCAAAGCTCAGAGTTTCAGCCTGCAGAACCGTTAGCTTAAAACTAAAACCGTCGCTGAGCTTCAGGCAGAAGTGGACGCTCTTGTTCAGCCGACAATACAAATCAACAGTTATCTTGATTTAACTGCAGTCCGTTGAGGTGGATCAGGATTTGGTCAGACTCACTTCTTTATGTAAATATTTTATTTTGTTACTTTTTGCTTCTTTTAATAGGCCAAAGTGTTATGCACTGTGAAATGTAGCCATTGTGCTAATTCCTGCATATTTGCACTGCCATGAATTATGTTGATTAATATGTTGCAATCAAATCAATTAAATTAAATGAAACTTTGATGGAAACGTTTCTCTGGTTCTGTTTGTCTCAGCCGTTGAAGCTGAAGGGAGAGGAGTCATCCAGAGGGACTGATCAGCCAATCAGAAGACACCTTTGTATCAACCAGACGAACAGGCTGGGGGAACTACCAAATATGGACTTCCTTTACATCATCTGAGACGCAGATTCAACCCAGACTTTAGTCACATTATGGTTTTATTTTATGGGTTTAACACAATAAATTAGTTACTCATAGAAAAGGTTGATTTCTTAATAACTGATTTCATTTTAATAGATTATTATATTATTATTTTGATTATTAATGCTGCGTTCCAGTTGAAATTTTCACTTCCCGTCATAAAAATCAACTGAAATCAGATTTTCCACTGGGAAACTGGGATCAACTCCAACTATCTCCAGTCACACGGCTGACTGTGGTTCAATATGGCCGCTCCACGCATCAGCAGTAATAAGACATTATTTACAGGATTTACATGAAAGATTGTGTCTAATGTCAGAGCTCTAAAATGAACTGAACCACGGCGAAATCACCACTTCAAAACCAGAACTCTGTTCACTCGGGTCGGACGTCACGTCCAGGTGCCTCTTCTCAGATGACTGGACGGCGTTACCATGGTGATTAAAGCAGGACTTGGTGCTGTGGGTCGGTACCAAACCAGCATCTCCATAAAACCCAGGTCAGCAGAAGGAAGAATGACAATCTAAAATGTTCTGGTAGAGCCCGTGGACCAGAACCAGAACCAGCAGACGACATGCTGACCCAGATCATCTGTAGCCGAGTTTCCATTCATCTAATTGAACAAACTGGAAATATGAAATAAGTTTGCTGAAGGGAAACACACCAATTTCACCAAAAACTCACATTTCTGATAAAACGTTTTTGCAGCAGGATGAAGTGTTTTGATAATCATGTGATCAATATCCTGATGTTACTACTGGCAGAAACAACAAAGACGACGACAGGAAGTGGTAGGAGGATGACGGCACTGCAGGACTCACATGAATAAACTTATTAATGTGGGATTTTAATTGCCGAATGGAAACAGCAATTGTGAAATTGCTGTGTTTGACATTAGTAACATTTTGTGAACATTTGTAACAGTTCACTGAAGCGTCACTCTGGACTTCCAGCTCAGTGGATCCTGCTGCTCTCCTCTCTTCCTCCAGACTCTGATCTTGATCTCCAAATGAAAGCAGACTGGACTTTTATCTGTCTGGTTCTGGTTCTCCTCATGTAACAGATGTAGTCCATGTTCTGGATCCATCTGTGTGTGGTGACTCTTGAAACTGACTGATTCAAACTACAAATTGTGAAAATCACCAAAGTCATTGTATCCCTTTTACATGGCACAGTTTTTCTTCCACTCAACTTTCCATCCATATGCTTGGGTGACTCCTGCAGCAGGAACAGGTCAAGCTTCGGTTGGTTATTTTGGGGATTTTTTTTGTTGACTGCATCAATTTGAAGTTGGATATTTTTCCTCCTGTTCCCAAGACACACCCAAAGTGCAGCTCCACACACACACACGCACGCACTCCCACACACACACAGCTCCATCACAGGCTCATGCTACACATTTCTACACACACCTCATCCCCCCTCTAATAATCCGCTAATCCTGTTTATCATCAGCCAGCTCTTCTTAGTGCGAGCGATACATGAGAGAAATCACTCTCACAAACACACTCCAATGTGCAGAGCGGAGATACAGTATAAATACACACATCGCTATTTCTTGATTTCTCTCTCAATCTGGGGCCGTTTCTCCGTTTCCCTCGGCGCTCTGTTATGCATCGGTTCTGCCGTTTCACATCACAATCCCACATCAATGAGCCGCCTCCGAAACGGGACCGTTTGCTTCTGTCTGAAGAGTTTCACTAAGCTGCGAAGAGCGCACTCATTCTCTCTCCTAATTGGTTTTTAACTTCACACACACACACACACACACGCAGCATCCTGCACTTCCTTATGGGACGATGCAAACACACTCCATCCTGAACTACTCCCTTTCAGATAAAAAGGATATTCTGTGTAATATTCCAGTCTAAAAATAAGAAAATAAGGTATAATCGGAGATGATCCAGGCTTGGGCAATAAACCTACATTTTCATATTTCTCTCTTTTTGGATGTTGATTCCTAAAAGAGTGGAGTAAGTAGTAAATGTGCCTTCGTTCCATAAAGTAATGTGGCTCTGAGGGGGTCAGTGCTTCCTAAAGCGGGTTTACTCCGGCCGCCGCGGTTTCCTCAGCACTTTCATCATCACCTTAAGAGTTTCAGACATTTACCTTACACATCCTCCAAACTTAGAAACACAAATATATTCCAACAGAAGCGCCTAAACCGATTTAGAAAAGCTTAAAGTCATTGTAAAAATGCAAACATTTGGTCATGACTGCAAACAGAGAAGAGACAGCTTTTATAAACTGAAGCACTTTTATGAAGCATGGGTCGTAAAGTTGCTTCAGGTTCTGCTGCTTTGGATGAAAGTTAAACAGTTAAAAACAGAAATTCATCTTCAAACTGAACTAAATCAACTCTGAATTCATTCATTCACCAAAGTGAATATTTAGTGCAAATTTTTGTGTTTTTTTTAAGTTCCTCAGAGAAATATGACAAACATGCAGAATAATGTAATAAGTGAAATGTAAAATATTGCAGCATTAAATAGTCTGACCTCCAGTCTTATTGCAGATACAAACCACAATTTTTCTGTAAAATGATTGTTTTTCAAACAAAATTAAGTCATTTCTACTAGAATTACTTTCATCTGAAGCAGGAATAGTTACAATTTTACTCTTGATTAAATTAAAAAGTGTTTTATCGCAAAGGGAAAATAAACATGGCTGTGGATGGTCCTCCAGTAGCAGTCTGCCCTGCAACTAATCTTAAGATGCCTCTGACTGAAGATAACCATCACGACACGCTGACAGCGCAACATCCAGACGACAGAGACGATATTCCTCAGTAACTCCATCAGCTATGCTAATCCTCCTCCTTTGCTTTTGCTGCTTCTCTTCAAAACTCCGTCTGGTCGTTAGAAACGGTTAGAATTTCATTTTAATCAACAAAAATAGACATAAATAAATAAAAAGTCCCACTTGTTGCATTTCACTATCAGACAAACAGCAGAGAGGAAGTACTTCCTGCCAACAGGAATTAGTCGCCATGACAACAAGGCTCAGCGTGAATGATGGCTGAACGCAGCAGATGGACACGCGTTGCAGCGGGAAACGTAGATCATTATTTAACTTCAGCATGAAGATTTTCGTGCATTTGATTTTGCAAAATCACTGACAAATGATGATATATTGGCTTCTTAAAGGGGCGGCATCATGTAAAAAAATAAACTTTTCTAATCTTTCCATCATGTTTTAATGTTTTTCCCTCATCAGAAACGTTCCTGCAGTGTTGTTTTGATTCTTTAATTCATGTTTGAGAATTTATTTAATCTCCATGGCAACCATTCAGCTGCGCAAAACGCCTGGTTGGACCTAGCCCCACTTTTGAGGCAAAGCTCCTCCCCACTCAGCTCCTGCAGACTAGCCAGCAGCCATTAGCAAACAGCTGGTGGAACTGAGCTCATTATTGGAGCTGCTGCTCAGTGAAATGATGGTGAAAACTTTAAAGGGTTAACAGAGGAGCCATATTGGGATGACTTCCTGGAGGCGGAGCCTCAGAAAGAGTTGGAGTTTCTTAAAGAGACAGAGGCCCAATTTCAAGGTGTTACATTATGAGGTCAAATTTATTTTAGGTCATATTTAATATAAATAACAAACTATAAAATGTGCTATAAAATGGCTCAATTAAAGGGTTTTTTATATGGAGGACATTTCAACTTGTCACCTGTTTGGTTTTAGTTACTCACCAAGAAATATTAAAGTTTTCAAAGATATGCACACAGAGAACCTTGCAGAAATCAAATCAATTGACTGACTGTTGTAACTGTGAACCAAATGCAGAGCTAGAACTAAAAAACCGGTCCCTTCTGATTGCTGTGCTCATTTACGCTGCATTCCTGTCAGATTGTGCAGGATTTAAACATCTACACTTTGCTGTGCAACCTCTAATTAATGTGAGTGAAGGCTTGGCAGTGGCTGAGGCATTTAGCCTGTTATCTGCTGCCACCATCAACGATTCATGACAAATTACATCCACAACTTGACCAAGATAGATGGAGGCGCAGATAGAAACCGTCTGCAGAGTCGTCAAGGATTTGCACAGAAAAAGCAGAAGCAGCACCAAACAAGCGTTTGGTTTTAAGTCGTAATGTGTTTTCTCTTAACGCTGCAGCACTTTGATGTGAGTCCAGGTGAGGGGGGGCCCTGCGGGGTCGGGGGCCGCGGGGAAGCGGAGAGCTCTGGTCACTCAGGGTCCGCCTGTAAACACCGGGGGGCCGTTCCATTTCCGGAGTTCAGGAAGCTCACGGTGGAGGAAGCCCTGTGGGTTGAGTTTCTCTCATTTCCCTCCGACTCCGCTCACGGTCTGACTGCAGGAATGCAGCGGACGCATTTCGCCCGCATCCCGGCCCACTGTGAGGAGTGAGACATCAACACGACGCAGAATATCACCACTCCAGAGAATAAATCCACAGGACTCCCCAATCAGCATGTGTACTCAGTTGCAATTATACTTCTGAGATACTTTGGAAACTTCAATAAGTGAAAAGGAGAAGGCAGTACGGTGTTAAATACAGCACTGGAGCATCTAAGCTGACATAACCCCATTATACACACCACACACACATTCCTGGACACACACACAGTCATTTCCTCAGATGGCCTGTAATCTTACAGGCCTCCATCTCGGCGGCTTAGCCCAGTGGACTGGGGCAGCCGCTGCCAGCTTTCCCCGGGGCGGGGGGCCCGGGGCCTGGAGGAGCCCCACATGGATTGTATTTGGGAGCCTGAGGCATGAAATGGAATAGGTTTAATCTGTTATCACCTGCAGGGGAGCGCCAGGCCCGCCGCTGACAGGGGGGGGCTGGTAAATGAAATATCAGCCGGTACAGGGAGAGAGTGATATTAGTTTAATTTCACCTCATCTGCCTCCCTCTCTTCCTCTTCATCGCCATCTCTCCTCGTCTTCCTCAGCAGCCAATCTGCATGAGATTCGGCTTTGCCACGCCGACCGTACCATCGCTAATAACTTCCTTTTTTGTCCCCAGCAGGACCCATGCAAATTGGTACCAACACACACTTTTGTCGGGATTCCTCCACTTTCCAGCTTCACTTCAAATGTTTCTGATCCAAACCAGAGAATTTATCCGTCCATTGACTGGAAGGGAACATGAAACATCAAAAAATGGAGCTCAGACACAACCTTGGGGTAAAATCCAAGAGCTGAGCAGGTCGCTCGGAGTTTTGCAGGTTTTGACCTGGAATTTGCTTTAACTGCATAAAAAGAGCCATCAGTTACTGCAGACGCATCAACAAAACGACAACGGGTTAAAAAACTAAAAAATATGTCAGAGTTTCAGGAAAAAATGCAGCCGAAGCCTTAAACTCTTAAATCTTAAAGGTCAGACATTATTCTTGTTTTATCATTTATAGTATTTTTTATCTGCAGGTTCAGTGAGTTTTCCACAGAGTTATATTACTGAAAAGAGCAGAATTAGGCTTTATTTTGAAAGGTTGCTGCTGTATTGAATAAAGTTTGAGATTCTGGTTTAAAAGGTCTTTGCATGAGTCTACAGAAATATGTACTGTAATAACTTGTAACAAGTGATAAAAGTAATGCTATCTTGACTGATTACATCCTGAACTTTGACAGGAGAAACTGGTTTTGGTCGACTGACCCTTCTCACCCCAAAATCCACAAAATGTCATCTGTTTTTTCTCTCTGTGCGTCACAAAGAGCGCCGGTTTTCTAAAATATGGCACAAAATCCGTTACACAAGAGCAAACTGCTTTATGGAAAGCCAGCAAATATTTAATGATGTGCAGTTTGAAAATTAAAACAAACTCTGAATTTCAGGCATTTAAAGCAACATTGGACGTTTTTCCCCAAAAAATGATCTATGTTATAATCTTGTTATCTTTGAATTGATCTAAAATTATTATTTCGGGCAAAAAGGGAAAAAACTGCATTAGGAATCTGTAAGGTGGGGAAATACTTTTTCACCTTATTGCACATTTACAGTTTAGAAACTTCTAGTTATTTATTTTTTTGTTAATTTGTCCCAAGCAAAGTCAAAGCAGTGAGGAAGCAGAATTAAAATGTTGATTTTAAACCATTAATCATAAAAACACCAACGATCTCAGTGTGGATGTGAGTTTTGAGTTTTTTGCGCCGATTTCAGAAAAACTGAGTGAAGCTGTTAGAGTAACACCGCTGACATGGCTTCGACCGCAGCTTCCTGTGAAGGAGTGAGCGAACAGACAGACATCACTTCTTCTCTCGGGGGCGTCGGGTTGAAGGGGGTAGCTCTGTGTCTTCACGCTCCTTGAAGTGGCTCGCCGGCTCTGCTACTGTACAGAGCATGAAGACATGAAGCCTGGGAGTGGGTGAAGGTTACGCAGTGAAGGCAGAGGGAATGTTGGGAAACGGTGACATCATCAACACCAATAAGGGCAGAGCCGTCATGTTGCATCACATGAACCACAGCGAGCATCAATCTTCTCATAGTTTAGCTGTTATTACTGGTTTTTTCTGTCAGACACTAAACCACATCCCCTTTAATAAGGCATTCATCTCTTTCCTGCCCCGTATCTATAAATAGGAAGTAATGTTGTTGTGGTTTGTTTGTTTGTTTTCTAAAAGCGTGTAGATTGCACCGCTGGGCGGGGCTTCGCCGCTCCTTTCTTCTTTACATACCCAGTTAGTTTTCAGGTTAAAGTGATGTGGCTCTAAAAATAGCTTCGGTTTAGAGGTTGAAATCGTCACCTACGCATATTCACGAGCTCCCACCGCCCAGCCATTCACACAGAAAGCTGTGAGTGCGCAGACACATGGCGGTACGGTATTCTCACTTGCTCTGCTCCACTTTGCCAGCGGCCCACGCAAACTGATCTGGCACAGCTCACGGAAAATATTCCATTTCACACATTTTTGCTCAAGTTTGTAGCTGCTGACAGACTGGGAGGTCTCTGGGTTCATGACACTCCGCACACATCGCTTTCTCACGGTGAAAGATGCGCCGCTCCTTTGAAATGTCCGAATCGAACAGAAACGTCTCGGTGTGTCAGCAGGAACGCTCTTCACGTTTAGAGATCATTTAGCCAACGCCGGGTTTGTTATTTCCACAACAGTTTCTGTTCAGAGAGTTTGAAAGCTCAGACCAGGCGACTGTTTCAAACCGTTGGAACAGAATAGTGTAATGTGGGGAGTGAGGCCGACCCGACGGGCGACCCGCTGGAGGGTCCCACGGTTCATCAGACCTCAAGGAAACGACTTCACCACAATCTGCAAGGAAATTCAGCATGGAGGAAAAATTACTAATGAGACTAATCGCCAATCTAATGTTCATCCATCCATCCACTTCCAAATCAAATGTAATTCTGAAACTTTTTAAATGTTTTTTTCCTTTAGCTGTTTAGTTTTTCAAAAATATTTGTGATGTTTCAGTCGTCAGCAACAGATCAGCTCATGTAGACAGAAAACGGGCCCTCAGGTTTGATTGTCCACAAGTTGGATTTAAATAATGATTTTGTTTAAATCCAGACATCCAGACCAACTCTGAATAAAAACTGTAGCCATGTGGGTTTAACCACATTAAACAAATTTTATCTGTAACCCGTTGAAGCCCAGATGAAACTGGCAATGAATTCCCATCTAGTTCTGCTGATCTGTAATCACAAAACAAACCCACCTACCCAACCTCAGCATCAGAGCCCAAATTTACTATACATCCACCCTGAAACATCTAATGTTGTCCACCTTTAAATCATTTGTCATATTTCTACATGGAATTATTTCTCAAAATGTTTTAAACACTCCTCCATGGGCTGCCACCTTATCGTGGTGGAGGGGTTTGAGTGCCCCAATGATCCTAGGAGCTATGCTGTCTGGGGCTTCATGCCCCTGGTAGGGTCACCCAAGGCAGACAGGTCCTAGGTGAGGGACCAGACAAAGTGCAGCCCGAAGACCCCAATGATGAAGGAAAACCTTGGACTTGGTGTTCCCTCGCCCGGACGCGGGTCACCGGGGCCCCACTCTGGAGCCAGGCCTGGAGGGGGGGCACGATGGCGAGCGTCTGGTGGCCGGGCTTTTACCCATGGAGCCCGGCCGGGCTCAGCCCGAAGAGGAAACATGGGCCCCCCCTCCCATGGGCCCACCACCCGTGGGAGGGGCCAAAGGGGTCGGGTGCACTGTGTGATGGGTGGCGGCCAAGGGAGGGGACCCTGGCGGTCCGATCCTCGGTTGCAGAAACTGGCTCTTGGGACGTGGAATGTCACCTCTCTGGTGGGGAAGGAGCCGGAGCTAGTGCGTGAGGTCGAGAGGTTCCGGCTAGAAATAGTCGGTCTCACCTCGACGCATGGCTCTGGTTCTGGAACCAGTCTCCTTGAGAGGGGCTGGACATACTTCCACTCTGGAGTTGCCCAGGGAGAGAGACGTCGGGCAGGAGTGGGCATACTTGTTGCTCCCCATCTCGGCGCCTGTACGTTGGGGTTCACCCCGGTGAACGAGAGGGTAGCCTCCCTCCGCCTACGGGTGGGGGGACGGGTTCTGACTGTCGTTTGTGCTTACGGGCCGAACGACAGTTCAGATTACCCACCCTTTTTGGAGTCCTTAGAGGGGGTACTGGAGAGTGCTCCTCCTGGGGACTCCCTTGTTCTGCTGGGGGACTTCAACGCTCACGTGGGCAACGACAGTGAGACCTGGAGGGGCGTGGTTGGGAGGAACGGCCCACCCGACCTGAACTCGAGTGGTGTTCTGTTGCTGGACTTCTGTGCTCGCCATGGATTGTCCATAACGAACACCATGTTCAAGCATAAGGGTGTCCATATGTGCACTTGGCACCAGGACACCCTAGGCCGCAGTTCGATGATCGACTTTGTCATCGTTTCATCGGATCTGCGGCCGTATGTCTTGGACACTCGGGTGAAGAGAGGTGCGGAGCTGTCCACTGACCACTACCTGGTGGTGAGTTGGCTCCGGTGGCGGGGGCGAAAGCCGGTCAGACCTGGCAGGCCCAAACGTGTTGTGAGGGTCTGCTGGGAACGTCTGGCGGAATCCCCTGTGAGACGGAGCTTTAACTCCCATCTCCGGCAAAACTTCGAACACGTCCCGGGGGAGGTGGGGGACATGGAGTCTGAGTGGACCGTGTTCCGTGCCTCCATTGTCGAGGCGGCCGATCGGAGCTGTGGCCGCAAGGTTGTCGGTGCCTGTCGCGGCGGCAACCCTCGAACCCGTTGGTGGACACCTTCGGTGAGGGATGCCGTCAGGCTGAAGAAGGAGTCCTATCGAGCCTTTTTGGCCTGTGGGACTCCGGAAGCAGCTGATGGGTACCGGCGGGCGAAGCGGCATGCGGCTCGGGCGGTTGCTGAGGCAAAAACTCGGGTGTGGGAGGAGTTTGGAGAGGCCATGGAGAAAGACTTCCGCACGGCTTCAAGGCGATTCTGGTCCACCATCCGGCGTCTCAGGGGGGGGAAGCGGTGCAGCACCAACACTGTTTATAGTGGGGATGGTGTGCTGCTGACCTCTACTCGGGACGTTGTGGGCCGGTGGGCAGAGTACTTCGAAGACCTCCTCAATCCCACCAACATGCCTTCCACTGAGGAAGCGGAGCCTGGGGACTCTGGGTTGGGCTCTCCAATCTCTGGGGGCGAGGTCGCCGAGGTGGTTAAAAAGCTCCGCGGTGGCAAGGCCCCGGGGGTGGATGAGATCCGCCCGGAGTTCCTTAAGGCTCTGGATGTTGTAGGGTTGTGTTGGTTGACGCGACTCTGCAATATCGCATGGACATCGGGGGCAGTTCCCCTGGATTGGCAGACTGGGGTGGTGGTCCCCCTGTTCAAAAAGGGGGACCGGAGGGTGTGCTCCAATTATAGAGGGGTCACACTCTTAAGCCTCCCTGGCAAGGTCTATTCAGGGGTCCTGGAGAGGAGGGTCCGTCGGATAGTCGAACCTCGGATTCAGGAAGAGCAGTGTGGTTTTCGTCCTGGTCGTGGAACACTGGACCAGCTCTACACCCTCAGCAGGGTCCTGGAGGGTGCATGGGAGTTCGCCCAACCAGTCTACATGTGTTTTGTGGACTTGGAGAAGGCGTTCGACCGTGTCCCTCGGGGAGCCCTGTGGGGGGTTCTCCGGGAGTATGGGGTACCGGGCCCTTTGATACGGGCTGTCAGGTCCCTGTATGACCGGTGTCAGAGTCTGGTCCGCATTGCCGGCAGTAAGTCGGGCTCGTTTCCGGTGAGAGTTGGACTCCGCCAGGGCTGCCCTTTGTCACCGATTCTGTTCATCACTTTCATGGACAGAATTTCTAGGCGCAGCCAAGGTGTTGAGGGGATCCGATTTGGTGGCCTCAGGATCTCATCTCTGCTTTTCGCAGACGATGTGGTCCTTTTGGCTTCATCAGATCGTGATCTGCAGCTCTCGCTGGATCGGTTCGCAGCCGAGTGTGAAGCGGCCGGGATGGGGATCAGTGCCTCCAAATCCGAGGCCATGGTCTTGAGCCGGAAAAGGGTAGAGTGCCTTCTCCGGGTCAGGGGGGGTGTCCTGCCCCAAGTGGAGGAGTTTAAGTATCTCGGGATCTTGTTCACGAATGGGGGAAGAAGGGAGCGGGAGATCGACAGGCGGATTGGCGCAGCGTCTGCTGTCAAGCGGGCGCTGTACCGGTCCGTCGTGGTGAAGAGAGAGCTGAGCCAAAAAGCGAAGCTCTCGATTTACCGGTCGATCTACGTTCCCACCCTCATCTATGGTCATGAGCTTTGGGTCATGACCGAAAGAACGAGATCGCGGATACAAGCGGCCGAAATGGGTTTTCTCCGTAGGGTGGCTGGGCTCTCCCTTAGAGATAGGGTGAGAAGCTCAGTCATCCGGGAGGGACTCAGAGTAGAGCCGCTGCTCCTTCACATCGAGAGGAGCCAGTTGAGGTGGCTTGGGCATCTGGTCAGGATGCCTCCTGGACGCCTCCCTGGTGAGGTGTTCCGGGCACGTCCCACCGGGAGGAGGCCCCGGGGAAGACCCAGGACACGCTGGAGGGACTATGTCTCTCGGCTGGCCTGGGAACGCCTCGGGATTCCCCCGGAAGAGCTGGAAGAAGTGGCCGGGGAGAGGGAAGTCTGGGCCTCCCTTCTGAAGCTGCTACCCCCGCGACCCGACCTCGGATAAGCGGAAGAAGATGGATGGATGGATGGATGGATGTTTTAAACACGAAAAACCCAAAGCAACCGACACGCTGTAGTTTCTACGCCAGGCCTGTATGAGGTGCTGTGGCGCTGGTGGAGGCATATTATACAATCAGAAGAAAGTTCTAGAAAGACCTACGAGACATGTTTACAAAGTTTGTTTTATATTTAATGGCAAAACATGTAAAATTAAAGAGGAAGGATAATTTCTGTGATTTTCAACCAGTTTATCAGTTTCTGTGTAGCAGGAATACAGGTAGAGAAAAGCTTCTGTTTGTCCAGATAAAACCTTCCTTATTTGCTGAAAATAAGAAAATAAAAACCTGTTTGATCTGCAAACCGAACCGACAACCCCACAACTCCCATTAATCCCAAAGACAACAGACGAGTTTCCTGAAGGAGCGGAGGGAGAAGTTGGAGGATGACCTTTGTTTGACTTTCCACTTTGCTTGGATGGAACAGCACAGTAGGTCCACTATTGTGTTTGCAGTCAAGCATTCCTGTACAACTATTGCAACCAAATAATTAGAGGATTAGGTGGTGAAAAATAGCTCCTGTGACTCCACGGCCAGCTGCACTGTGTATTTTGGCATGTGCACCTGTGTACCTGTCTATCTCATTAAGCAAAGTGCAAACAGCTGCAGATCCTGGAAAAAACATGGAACTCAATAAGATAATCTACTTTAATACGCCGTGCTTCCTGTGACAACTTACACGAATCCACTGCACAGTTTGCGTCGTGTTTGCACAGGAGTTTTGCTTCAGAACTGCGATGACACATGAGTGGCACGTTGTGTTGAAAGGCAGCACAATGGCTGTCTGATGAAGCGTGGAGAGGGAGCGAAGGTGGCAGGTAAGGAAGCCGGGCGGGGCGCAGGAGGAGGGTCACGCAGTGACTGGATGAAACTCTGTGGTTGGGTAAATGGGTGACTAGAGTTACAGTAGGACGAAGCCGTATCACCACTGCCTTATCTCCATCCAGATCGTATGAGGAAACCCCGACCGAGAACACAATTAGTCAGTAATCAGATGTGATGCGATACTCTGTACCATCCACCCGGAGCCAAAAAGGTCCCTTAAGCAGAGCGAAGGCTGCTGGAGACTGTGTTGGTGCTCATGTTAGACCAAGAAATCTGCCAGAAGATAATCACTGAATCCCCTCATTTGTCTACAATTTAAATATAACCGTCATGGGAATGTCAACTTTTATACCGCTCAAGAGAAGTTGTATTTCTGGAGACACGTCCTGCGGTCTGATCAGTAGAGAAATCAATGTTTATGACCACAGAAGAATAGATCAGAGTTTGAGCAAAAGCCTTAATTTGCATTTGATCCTCAATAGTTGACTTAAACTCGTCCCTCAATTCTTGAAATGTGTCTTGCAATAAATGGCTCCTATGTGCAAACTTCATGTTTTGACGTAAAGATGAAGCTCCAACCAAACAGAGATCAATCTGTAGGACACTGCGACTAGATATCAACCCTTCAGCACATCTATGAATATTGACAGTTCATTTAGTTCACAAAGAAATGAAAAGTATGCTAAGCTTTCATAAATAGCTAACTCTCTCCAGTCGTTCAATAGCAACACATTGTCACATCAAATGCTTTTGGTACAAACAAATGTTTACTTTAACAAATGTTGCAATAAGACGTGAAATTCGTACGATTGGTACTGAACCAACAGGGTTGTAGCAGATGTTTTTATATAAATATGTGTACTGTTGCATCTCTACGACTTACAACCTGAACTGTCCCGTTTATACGTGGAAGACTCAATATTTAGCCTGAAATCTTCCAAATCTGCCCGACTACAACCTGCATCCCTCTCACCAGAGCAGATTCTCTGTCCTTCCTTCCTGCATGCAAATATTTCCTTTTCCTCGTCTCCTACTCATAGTTCTTCATTCTTTTTAAAGCAAAACACTCCAACCACTTCCTTGATTCTTTTCCAAGTGCTGTGCTGACAGTTAGATTAATGTCTCCTTGGCCTCATCATGACATCAGAACAGGAGGACAGAGCATCAGCTTGCTGCTGACCTTCATAGCAACAAAGCCTCTAAAGATGAGGAAGACTTCACGTTACGGCTGAAGGAGGCTCTCTGAACACCTTGCATCATGTATGACGTTGTAACGTCTGCTGCCTGGCCGGGATGCATGGATGTGTGACAGCTCAGCAACGAGGGCAAGCTGCTGACATGGAGGTTTCTCAGCAGCTCTTGCTCCGTCTTGTTTGGACTGTAAACAAGTCAAGAAGTGTGAGAAAACCTTTGCATGCATGACGGCAAGGGGCTCCTGTGTTTTGGTTCTCAGGATATTAATAGCCAATGGTGAGCTAGGCTAGCATTAGCCAATCTGCGGGTATGCAGGTTGCTGCAGGAGGAGCAGGAAGGGGGCAAACTGGTCAGGCCAGAGCAACAGACGGTTGTCTTTTCATTGCTAAACTATGTCAACAGTCACTTCTAAGAAATGTAGAAATGACTAAAATAGGCAGCAGGCTTTCTGTAAGCATCTATAAAACTGAAATCAGTATTTACAGTATCCTGTTGATGCTGCGGAAACAAGATAAAGATGATGCGCTTTGGAGCTGAAACATAAGACCAGCTTTTCAGTAAAATTAGCAGGAAAAACTAAGTTACTGAGAGCAAAAACAACTGATAAGGTCTAACTCTGCTGTCTGCTTCACACTCTGTAATTATAAAATGACATAATGTCATCATGTCATGGTACATTACTGAGCCTCGTTAGCCCATTAAGTCCTGGCAGCCAGAGCGATTAGTCATGGAAAGCCCCGCCCTTTCCTGCACTCCCACTCATTCAGAGAGGAAGCAGGAAGCTGCCAGCATGTCAGTCATCCCCGGACAGGAAGTTCCTGGGAGATGACCACCCTTTAATGCTGCAATTATTCTAACTATTGTTTGGATTGATAATCACGCTCATTACAGAGAGATGGGGAGAGGAAGGAAGCTGGAAGCTCCAAGGCGACTGGTTTGGGGCCGCGGTTTGTTCTGTCGTTGGGAGGCAGCGAGGAGCTCCGCAGGGATGTCGCCACCGCTCGGTGCATGGGAACGGAGTGGTTTGCATTTGATCTGGGTTTCTCAGAGTAATTATCTGGGCCAGTGCAATTAGGAGACGCTAGAGTCAGGACGGGACAGACGGCCAGGATTACTGGAGCTGAAACTGGACACAGAGAAACTGGAAATATGTAGACAGAGCCAAATAAATCCCTGTAAACAAAAATCAAACTCGTTTTACTAAAAAAATCTAATGATGACAAAAATGTTTCGTAGTTTAAGGAAAAGTTAAGGCCACCCTGACACTTTGTCTACGCTGTGAGTCTGATCTTCATGTTTTTCTTAGAGACCAAACACAGAGGTTTCCTCTGTGTTCACCTTCCCTCAACATTCAACCTGCTCAGTTTGTTCCTGATTGGAGTTTGCTGCCCTGAAATGACATTTTAGTTCTGGTTGAACTTATTGACCTGCCAGACCTGGACATGTTTATTTTTATGTCATGTGTCCACTTGTAGATTATTTTCTCTACTGCAGTTGATGATTTTAAAATGATTTGAAGAACTCTTAATCCTTCTGAAGGCCTCAGACAGATCTTTGGATCTTCCTAGATTTGATCCTTTTCCCCATCTGCCTTGTTCTCTGAGGACTTTGTCTCCAATATGCTTCAGTGCTGCTGCTAATATGCTAAAAGGCGTTTTTGGCCATGCTAGGTATGTTTGACCTTTCCATCTTGATGTGTTGTCAACCTTACGTGGTTCTGCTGATGTGGATGGAAAGATTTTCCCAAAATGGAAACCAAAATAACCAAACTCTGAAATGAAGCAAAGCCAGATCAATCATGCATTTATTTATCATTGTGAAAAACAAACTTGGATCCTGAAATGTTCTGACAACAAAGATACCAGAGAATTAGCAACCAAAGATAGCAACAAACATTTTGTTGTTCTTGGATCAAAAACTATGGAAACCTGTCGGCTAGACGGTTCAGTGTTTTCCTCACATACTGTTGGAGGCAAATCAGCAGATTATTGTTGCAATGATCCACATCTTATGTTTGAGGCAGCCATATTGTATTCTGAGATTAGAGATGCTAACCAGTCCAAATAAGACTTTAGAAGAGAGTTCCTGACTGTTTTTCCAACTTCAGACAAAATACTGAGAAACACACAGAAAAAATGACCAGAGGTGTGAAGACATCCAGACAGGTTGCTCATAATGTGAAACTTTGTTGAAATGTTGCTCAACGAAACCATAAGGTAATAACAGAGCTAAATGTTAAAGAAACAAAATAAAACAGGTATTACTGCTTCCTGTGCCAACTACGCCTTCGCATCCGAGAAAACTGTTGCACTGAGTGAGGGGGGATTCCCACAGTCACACCTGCTCATCAATTGCTTGTAATGTCTGAGTGTTAGCAGGCTGGTAAATGATGGGGAGCAACCGCTCATTTTCCACTTAGGAGAGAATCAGGCCGACAGGTGAAGCTACTCCGCTGAACCCCAGCAGATCTGCAGGAAGAAACTTTGTTCATGTTAAACTCATTTATCCTGAAAAAATGTCTGAATGTGTTCTCTCCTGAACCCAACAAGAGCTTCGCTCTCATTTTACTTCAATCCTCAAACACAAACTGTTTCAGCCACTATTTAAAGTATTCAGACTCTGGTCTTAGTGACAGGTAGAGACATCTATGAGCTAAATGTAGCCAAACGGTTCCGCTGATAGTTTAACATCCAGACTGTCATAAAGATGCTTCTTCATCCTCTGTGTCAGTTTTGGCCTCAGCTGCTCCTCTTCAGATGTCTGAAGCCTCCGTCAGCCAGCAGGTTGATGTCAAAGTAAAATCGCCATCAGCTGTTTGAGCTGCTGCTTTATTCCTGTTGCTCCGTCCGAGGGATCATTCATCAGGACCAGACACCAGACTGACAACTTATTTCTAACTGTCTAGAAATAAATAATTAGGTCGAAAAAAATATGAATTTAATGTCCTCTGATTTAGCCACAAAGCAACAGTTTACAGCACTTACATTAAAACCTGAGCAGTGATTTATCAGGAGAAACGAGAGAAAGTCATGTTTCGTTTGACAATATTAACTTTGAAGTAAGAGTTAAAAAACAGACTGAACTGCTTCCTTCTAGCCATTAAAAATAAATCTGGAAAAGTGCAAATCTTTGTTTTTGAGACAATGAATAAGAGGCCATCATCAATTGGCTGGCTAAATTCATTCAAGCACTTTGACTGGTCTATGCACCTGAATACTTAATGATCCTATTTCACTAATTGAATGCAAAGCAAAGATGATTTCCTGATATTTTGGATTATTTAAAAAATTTTCTGATAATTCCCAACATATTTATGATAAATTGTCAGTTTATGATACATTCTGATAGCTTGTTTATCTGAGCAGAGTTCATATTACTAAAGAAAAATAAACTATAGAAAATAAAAACTACAGGCTGAGGAAGATGTGAAGCCGGTGATGATGAAGGTTATTAAAATTCAAAAATAATTTAGTAATCCCAAAGGGAAATAAGCCAAATATACGAATGCAGCCACTATTTCTCCTATAAAACTCTAATCTCTGTGTTTCTTCAGAGTTTACTCCTTTCTTATTGTCACAATTAGTAGTTCAGGACCTAAAACACGTTATTGTGGGTCGGCAGTTTAAATATACCAGGAGTGGAAACGGATCCAACTCATCAAACATGAAAAAACTACAGAATTCAAAAGAATAACAACAAAACTTGATTTGATTTCAACTCTACTAGTCAAACAACTTTACAGCAAAAGCTGAAAAAATAAGAGTTTAAAAGCAAGTAGTGTTTATGCAGAAATGAAATAAAAATGTTTAAAGTTGGATCTGAGTTGCAGCAGCAGGCTGGTCCAAAGCAATCATCCAGATTTCCTTCATTTAACTTCAAAGCCAAGGAACTCCAGTAATCATTAAACACGTGAAGTTAAGTCAACAGACTAGTTAGCGAGTTTCAGGCGGAGCCGTTTTTCCTTCACCAGCCACCAAAGCAGTAAATACCCAGCATTCCTCAGCATTTAAGGTGGAATATTTAAGGCAGCGTGCTCCTTTCTGTATGCACGCCGTGACCTTTCACCCCGGCCTCTCAACGAAACGAGCCGGTCCGGTCATAAAGACGCACGCACTTGCTGCTCCACGTGCGCAGCCTTAAAACAACAAAAGGAAGACGTTGACCTCTGACCTCCAGTCTAATCCTGGGACCTGCTACTGTTCCTCGCATTGTTTCCTGATTGTTTGTCTTCTGCTGCTCCAGAAACCGATTCAACGCTTAATGTGTCAGAGAGACGCTAAAAACCTCAACAAGAGAGAGAGGAGGGAAAATATCACAACAGAAACGTTACAATGTTTATATTACACTTCAAAAAACTAAATATTACCAAGTATTTATGTCTAGTTTCTAGAGTAAATATTCTAATAACCTCAAAATAAAACTAAACTAACTTACAATTAACTTTTCAACAAGATATAGGAGCTTGTTTCAGGTAAATAATTCCTTAATATTGATTTTGAAAGTCCTAGTTATTAATGTTTTTATGTTTTAAATGTTTTTATGTTTAAGTGGAGACTGAGATAAAAATCCCAAATAGATCAAAAAAGTTTCCTTCCTTCCTGCCTGTCAACTTTCACTGGTCGATTTTGTCACTTCAGACATTTTCTCATGTTAAAGTGAAATAACAGGAACAAGTACTTTGTTAATCAATATTAAGATGCCATTAGTTTAAACCAGTTCCTAAATCCTAAGAAGAAAACTTACTTATACGTTAGTTTAGTCTTATTTCAATTGCAGTAAGACATTTACAATATAAACTAGACCAAAAATAGTGAGATTTTGCGTTTTTGCTGTGTAGTGAGGACCAGTTTACAGAATAACAGTAATTAGCTTATTTTACTGAAAATGCATCTCAGTTTTTGCAGAAATGTTTTTTGTTCTGATGAGTAAATTCATAAAATTGTCCCTTGGATTAAAACTTTCACGGTGTTTGGTTGCATCTACGAGTTTAATTCTGACCTTTTCTCTACGTTCTGCAGCATTTGTGTTATAAAACCCACAAATAAAATAAAGAACCAGTGAAGTGAGCAGAAGGAGCCGACTGGGGCGGCCGGGTCCACATTGTTTCATTCAAAGAGTTTAGAGATGGATGACCGAGACAAAAGAATGTCTTTGATAAACACACTGACGGCCCCCGGGGTAAATGAGCTTATTAGGCAAGCAGGAACACGCGCACACGCCCACACACACACACACACACACACACACACACACACACACACACACACACTGCAGTGAGGTCAGCTGATTACAGGGGTACATTAGCCCCCTGAGGCTGGCCCATTCAAAGCCCGGTTAGCACACAACTTTATGGTATTTACACTCATTTGCATGGCCAAGGCTCCGACTGAGGCGTTTGTTTAGTCATGCTGGGGGCCGCAGGTCCTGACATCGTCTCAGAGCCGACTGAGCACGTCTCAGCCTCAGGTGTCCCTCTGTTTGGGACAACCTGGCTCAGTTCTCCTGAAATCCTGACAAAATCAGCATCAGGCTGGAGTTTCTCCTTCCACCGACTCTCATTTAAAAGTTCTCCTGGAATCAACATCTTCCAAAAATATTACAGCTTTTATTTTAACAAGACTGAGAGGGAAAGAGGATCTAAAACCAGATTTAAACTGTTTGAGGACAATTTCATGCAGAGCTGATCTATTGAGAAAAGTTTACCTGAAGCTCCAGGATTCACTGAAAAAACAAACTAAGTATTTTTGTCTAGTTTCTTGTGCAAATATCTTATAATACTTGGAATAAGACAAAACTAAGTTACAAGTAACTTTTCAGAAATATACCAACTTATTTTAAGTTAATAACTCCTTAATTTTAATCAAAATAATGTTAGTTTCTCTGGCAGATTATTACATTTATAAGACATTTTAAAGTGTTACAAGTGAAATAATCTGCCAGTGGAAGTAGAACTTTTTAATTTTATTAAGGAATTATTGACCTATAACAAGCTGCTATATGTTGCTGAAGTTACTTGTAATTTAGTTTCATCTCCTTTCAACTGTAAAATATTTACACAAGAAACAAGATTTAAATAGAGATTTTGTTTCTGCACTTTAAAAAACTGCATTTAAGTGAATTTTACAACGTTTTAACTGTCTTTGCATTTTCATGCTACGTTTAGTATTCTGCCAGGACTTCCTGAAAAAATAAATACGTAATTTATAATCTGGTTTTGTTTTTAATCTAGCATTATGTTGAAATCATGATTATTTAAATTATGTTGAATAAAACCAAATATTTGAAACTTTGCATTTATTCAAATATCTGAAAATAAAGTTTATTCCAATAATCTCCAATAGACAAAATGCAAAATACAAATAAAAAAATAAATATAAAAGTTATTTGAACCAAATAAATTAGCATTTTATCTCAGAGACGTTACATTTTGTTTGTAAATAATAACTTTATCTCCAGTAAATATTGTTATAAAAACCTGAGAAGTGTAAAATATGCCGTGTTGTGGAAGTGAAGTGTGCTGACAGGAAGTGCGCTGAGTCGCGTCAGAAACGGCTCCTCTGATTGGACGAATGCAGGCAGGTTGACTTCCTGCTTCAGATTCACACCACAGGACGTTTTCATTTTAATATAGGAAAATTACATACTTTACAATAATTTCATTTACTTTTTTATTAAAAGCTCATGGACTGACTTGATCTGAGTGTAAACAAAATATTTCAGAGAGTATTAATTTGTTATTCAAATCTTCCAAGCAGGGGCTTCCCAGTTTGACCAGTAGGTCCAGATACACCAGTATCTTTGTGTTCAGCCTGCTGGAAGCAGAAACCATCCGAAGCTTTTTCCTCTGATAAAACCACAGGGGCCAAATTAACAGCATTAGTGTGTTTAGGGCCCCGGTCACTCTGCATGGCTCCCTGCTGAGCCACAGCAGCAACAACCAGTTAGTTTTACAGTGTTGCCACTCAGAAACACAGGAGGAGGCGGCAGGCGGGTCGGACCAGAGAACGCAGCAGAACCGTCCTCTGACCCAACCAGGGGACCTCTCAGTCAACATAACATCAAACTGGAAACCTGAACAAAACCCAATCAGGAGGTCAGAGGTCAGGGAAGGAGAAGTTAAACATCCTGCAGGTTGACCAGAAGATGAAAGAACTGGTAGACTCGGTTCTGTTAGAACCAAAACTTCATCATCTGATCCACCTCCTGCTGCTGCTGTTCTCTTTCTCAAACCAACCAAACCGTTTGAGCAACCTGTTCCCCTCCTGGCCTGTGGGGGCGCTGCACCAAGAACCACTGAAGACACCGAGAGCAACTTCCTTCTTCACCAAATGGAAACAAAATGGAGGTGTCAGCTTTTAGCAGTTGGAGGATTTCTCTTTAGTCTTTGGCTGAAGACCAGGAGCCATTTCTGCTGCTAGCGCTAGGCTAACATGTTAGCTTTGGTTGTCTTTACCCAGAATGCCCTGCACTGTGGTTCACTTCCTGCTTTTGGAGCGGGCTCTGGTCTACATGAGGTTCACATATGCATTCAAACCAAACCAGAGTTCACTTCAACCAAACCCAGACCGCGGTTTGGAGGACCAGAGGTCAGAGGTCAATTAGCGTTCACACCTCACCAACCAAACCAGATTTTCTAGGCAAACGGACTGGAGTTGGATTAAAGTGGATTAAACCGTAAACTAGCTACACACTCGGGGCCGTAAACAGCAGACCTGCACCGTCTGTTGGCGTTGGCTGTAAAGGTCGCAGCCACAGTGACCCTACAGTCCAGAATCGGGCTGAAAGAGGGGAAGTAATGGCCGCCTAACGGCCCCATAAACACCCTGAGGGGTCCCTATCAGCCAGCGGCGGGCTGGTGGGGACAGATGGAGCGCAGGGTGAGGTAGGAAGGAGTTGGGCCAACAGATGGAGAGGAGGAACCTCCCAACTCCTCAGAGGAATGAGGCTGGCAGGCGCAGGAACGCTGAGCGCAGCGAGTTGGGGTGATAAGCACATGCTCCCCTGGGTGACTGCTTGAGTGATCTAACAGGGGCAATTAATTTGTTTTATATACAATTTAACTCCTCTGAGCTCCGACAAAGGAAGCAGTCCTCTGGGAGCGCTGAACGCTCCGATACAAGCAGGACCACAGGGGAGACGCTCCATCGCATGCTCACGCCCGGTGGGGGCTTCCACATTCCCCTCCATGAATATGGAACAGAAACTGAGCCGGCTAATGACTTGTGGAGGTGACCTATTTATTTACTCCAAAGGAGTCGGGACGTGAAGCTTTCATCTGTCACACGCAAGAGAAATGTCAGAGTTTTTCTGTCCAAATGATCCAAATGGCGTCTGAAGGAGGGCGGAGCGTCTGGGTCACATGACCTGCGGGACGCGATCATGTGACCCAAACTTTTATATCTCACTGAAAAGTTCACTTTGTCTTAATTCATGTGCTAAAAGATATTTTCACTAGAAACTAAAATAGTTGGTAAGATATTCAGATTTTGCAGTTAAGGCATTAGGGTCAGAGGTCATGATTGACTTCAGAAGGATTTGGACTTAAAGCGGTATCAGAGGAGAGCAAATCAGAATAAAATGGATGAAACACCTTTAAATAAACTTAACTCTGGACAATGTGAAACAGTTTATGTCAGAGTTCAGCCTGGACTCTTACTGGGAGCTCACTGGTCTCTGTGGGATGCTAACTGGTTCTGCTGAGCCGCCTCCAGCCCTCATTCAGCCTGATTGCCCCCCGGTGTTCACGCCCATATTGGTCTCCTGAGAGCCTGAAGCGCTGGAAACCGGGGCCCCCAAACGGTTCTCTGGAGAAACAGGAGCGTCAGACAGCGGCGATGATGATGATGAAGGTAATGAGGCTGGATGAATGGAGGCGGACATCTTTGTTGTCCAGGACTAATTAGAGTTAAAAACAATCTGGATCTGATGATAAGCTGCAGAGCCCATGTTGGAGCGGCTACGTAGCGTTAGCTCTCATGCTTTACAGACTTTAGTTCAAAAGTTTTTGGTGTTTGGATAATTATTTAAGTTTTGCTTTAGGACACAACCATGCATAACCATGGCAACAAGGTGAGAATGCTTTATTTTTACACATTCAGGAGAAGCTGATTAACATAAAGCTTAAATAACACCTGAACTTTGACCCCAAATCCCAGAGGAGTTAATAAGGAGGCTTCATGGATGAGGAAATTCAAACCACCTCAGATCAGATCCCGCATCTTTCTGAGGAGGATTAGCAGAGCTGCTAACAGCTGAGTTTTCTCTGCTGCATGTATATTAAATTATCAGCAGGTCATGAAGTTATGAAACTGTTACACAGCAACAGTCTTCAGTCAGAGGCCTCTTGAGTCACTGCTAGACTGACTGCTACAGGAGATCCTTCCTGCTCACGGCATCATAACCCACAACTAAAGAAACTGGGATGATAGGAGATACAACACTGAATTTACCTTCTGAAAAATAAATGATGTGTACTGAACTGAAAAGAACACAAAGAACTAACAATAATCTTATAGAGTTTTCATTTTTGGATAAAATAAAATAAATGAAAAAATAATAGAGTCAAATAAAAACCAAGAGGTTTCCATAATTTATGGCCAGATAAGGATCAGGAAAGCTAAGTGCTGCAGAGTACCATCATCAGCACCAGTCATAACTCAAACAGGAACATTTGCAGAGTTATCACGGCTGATTGTTTCGTGTGCAGCCACGGTAACCGTTCAAACAGGAACTTCTTCAGGTAAAGAAGAATGAACAATGCTTTTCATAGTGCATCAAAATGTAAACAAGCTGATGGCTGAACAAACAGCCCACAGTCTCAGCAAACGGCTCACACAGGAGCATGGCTACAATAAATGACCAGTTTAACTGAAAAGTAAAAAATATACAATATTCTCTTCTTTAAATAGTTGAATTTTTCTGCTCTTAGATAAACAAAGCAGAAATGATCCGATTGGGATCAACACGGATGTGAAGTCAGGCTTTGGAAATGAGGAAACTGATGAATAAGGGAAATATTATCCTCAAATATTTGCCCTTCCAATCTGATCATAAGAATTATCAGCATGTCATTGCTAACAAGAGCTCATGAACAAATGAGGCATTTATTAGGGAACACGAGACAATCCTGGTGATATTTGCTGAAGTGAGGAGTCAGGAAACCTGGAACCTTAACGAGGCGAGGAGCTTCGCTAAGGCTCAGAAACGCCTCCAGGACGGCTCATTCAGCCTGAATCATTCCAGCAATTATTCAGAAACGCCATCCGTCAGAGGCAGCCCACCCGCAACCAGCCCCACTAAACTAGTAGGACAGAAACCAAACGGAGGGTTTGATCTGTGGAAACTCCAGCGCTGTGAGCGACTCATTAGGCCAGGAATATTTGGCACAGCAGCCAAATGAAAGACGGGACGGAAAGATGAAGATGAGTCTAGCAGAGCAACAAATTAAGCCTCCTTTCATGCTTTGATTTACAGCTGGGTGTCAGGAATTTAATATTAAGTGATGTATGTACCTTGGCAGCGATCTGGTATGACGAAAGGTTTGATCTGAGTCCATGCGCTCCACTGACATCTCACAAGATGAATATTTATCTGAGTCTTTATTTATACATTAAAATATCCAACAACTTTCTGTCTCTCTCTAATAAAATGCACAATAACAGAAGACTGACACAATACTCATAATGATTATGAACTGTAGGTATTCAGACTTTAACTGACCTGCTGCTCCATTAAGGCCTCATGAAGCAGCATTTAGCCTCTCTGGTCAACTGGGCCTCAGGTTTTCCTCTGACACTTTATCAGTTTCTTCAAACTAACTGGATGAAAATGTAAATAATCTTAATTTACTCCAGATTCTAGGTGTCTGCTCTTCTGCTGCTCTGCAGAGTAAAAAAAAACTACAAAATAAAATAAATAAGATCAGAGTTTTGCAACTCAGATAATCGTTTTTATTATACTCCCTTTACTGGTCTATAAACAACTGAATGATATTTTATTATGTAATAAGAATATTAGTGGATCATTTCTTGTAAGCCTGCATAAAAGTAAAGATTTGGTACTTGTTCTAGGAAGATTAGAAATATATTAAATTGAGTGAAATTATATTTATAATTATATTATAGCTTTTTCACATGTTGCCATAAAAGTCTACAATAAAACAGAAAAAAGTTGATGGAGGGTTTGAAAAGTTGCTCAGGTGGACACCGTGAACTCTGCACTTTTGGCCACGCCCCTCATCATATCTGGCTCCGCCCACTTTGGTGGAATTCACTCATATTAAAACTTTAGCTCAAATTAGCTCACTCTAGCTAGATCTTAACGTTAGCATGCAGGCTATCACCAGCATGTTGACCTGTACTAACATACTCCATTCAAAATAAAAAAGGCTAAAGTTTAAATTAGCTAAAATGCTAATATTAGCATTCCAGTTAAATAAAATTCAATTCGAACTACAGATTACATTAATTTTTTAAAGTAAAGACAATTTGAAAGTAAATTTTCCTATTGTCAAATATCTAAAAACAAATTTTATGTTTTTAGGTTTTAAAACAAAAACTAAACATCTTCTGTTGATATTTGTGGAGCATGCAGTAAAGCACAAAGTTCCCAAATTAATGATAATAAAAAAGATTTAAGCAAACTTTACTGGTGCTTTTAGTAAAACACCATGTAAAGAAAAACAAAAGCTGCAGATCTCTGCAACATGAAGGACAAACTCTGTACTTTTTGGTCAAACACAACCAGATTAAATCTGTGTCCTGCTGTTGACCTCTGACTGTGACGAGCGAAGAGTCTGGATTAAGATGGCTGAAGTAGATCACACATACACACACACACACACACTTCTCCTGATTCATTTACATTGAGTCGCCTGTTTTCCCTGAACTGAACACAATGCCTCCGTCCACAATGGTTAAAGTCTACTTTAGAGATTAACAGCATAAACAAACACTTGAGTCACCTGAGAGGAGCGCTTTCTCTCTCCATCACACACAAACGCCACGGCCTCCTGCAGCCGGCGCCCCTTAATAAATTATATCTGGCTCTAAAGGAATGATCCACATTGTCGGCTGGTGGAAGCTAGTATGACTGTGTTGTGTTACCCTGATGCTTGATTCTTTAGGCCAGGTATTGTTTATGGAAGCCGACACCGCCGGCCACTCAGAGCGAACAGAGTGGACCGATGAGGATTCATTCATCCCTCCAGCAGGAAGCAGAAAAGCCAAAAAGCACAAGAGCAACTGGTCACTAGATCACTCTGATTCTGGAGCAGCGTTTTTATTTTCAGAATGGAAGCAGATATCTTTAATTCAAGCCATCTTGCTACATTTAACAGGTTAGAATAAACCTACGGCCTGCACTTATAACTTTGATAATATTTCATTCAACGTTTACACTCGCACGTGAAAATGACTGCAAACAGATGCGCTTCTATACAACTGTACAGCTTAGAAAAGCAGAAGTGGAGCCTCCTGCACAGCCAACAAGAATGCAGCAACTGGTTTCTGGATGGTGAGTCAGCAACTAAACACTTGTCCTTTCCAGCAGCCATTGTACAGTGCACACAGCGGCAAAAGCAGCTGACCAAACATGCTGCCGTTTAGCTTGGGTTGCTAGGTGACGGTTTTTGAAACGGCTCATTTTCCAGACACCAAAAAACATTAACTTGCTGCCAAAAATGTCTGATTGTTTTTTTAATCACTGACTGTTTTTAGAAGCAACAGAAACCCAAATGGATGCACAAAAACATACAGAATGTGAATTTTGCATCATTGTTCCTCTTTAAATAGCTGATTGTTTGTATAGCTAACAGCAGGAATGCCTGAGGTGCATTTAGCTGGAACCGAGCTTCAGCGCCAGGCATTAGGACACTACAGGATCCTCAAAGAGCATGGGTGAAAAGCAACAAGAGCACTTAAGTGTCAGGCTGATCTCTCACTTACCAGCACTCAGGGAGAAACGCACACCAATCACTTAAACATCCACACCTGTAATTAACCGTCCTGGCATCGGGCCGGAACGCCGGAATCTCTGGATAAGCGCGCGTGTGTCCGCTCATAGACATGTTTTAATTTGATCACTTGGAATCCAGATGAAGAGGAATTGTCAGGGATAGACGTCGCTTTAAGGAAAACTCTTCATTCAGAAAAGCTTAAAGTAAATCAGAACTTTGGTCCAAAGACATTTAGTTTAGTGTCAACACTGAGTTTATCTGAAAAATTACTCATAAATAAAAGGTTTTCTGTTAAGATCTCTAAACTAAACAGATTTAACATCATTTAGCTCAGAAGAAGTAAGGATAACTTCTAAATGACTCTTGTCCTGAAACAGAAAACCAAGATTTTGAGTTTTCATGGCTTTCATCAAATATCAGGAACGACAAAGAATGGACTTTGTTTTCCCAATAAAATCACAACATTTGGGAAAAGAAAACTAAAATAGAGGCGTAAGATTTTAGTGGTTGGATGGATTTCTCTTTAGTCTTTGGCTAAAGGCTAACGCTAGCAGGCTAACACCAGGCTAAAGCTACAGCGCAGGGCTAGCGCTAGCACAGAATGCCCTGCTCTGTAGTCCACTTCCTGCTTTTGGAGCGGTCTCCGGTCCGCTTGGCGTTCACATTCAAACCAAACCAGAGTTCACTTCAAGAGAACCCAGACCGAGGTTTGGAGCACCAGAGTTTGATTTTTCAGTTTGGCTAATCATTCAGACTTCCCCAGCTGAACCGGACTTTCAAGGCAAACCAACTGGAGTTGCATTAAAGTGAACCAAACATGTTTTTGCTCTTTAGTTTATCTTCTAGACTTGGTAATCATTCACTTCATCTGAAGATACTGAAATAAATGCAACATACTTCAACTGTTTCCCGGGATCAGGACATTTTATCTTAAGGACATTTTATGGTAGATGTAAGAATGTTTCAGTATTTACTGCTACTCTTTAATGACAGACTGGAAACACTACAACTATGCAGAGAAAGTCATGAAAACATAAATTAAAAGTATCAGTTCCAGGGTGCTCCAGAAGTTGCAAACCCTTCCAGCGCCTGTCGTTTGCAGGAAGGTTGTTTCCTGTCTGAGTTCATCTATCAGCTCATTCTGCTTGGAGAGGCAGACGGAGGAAGAAGTGGGAAAGATGAGACAGAAGAAGAGGCTGCCAAGCTCCTTGCACCTCCTCATTGCCCCCAAGCAAAGATTTAGACGTTCCTCATTGTGAAAGCATTTCACATGTTTATTGTCCCGCTCAGAAACCATTCACTCGCTTTTCAGGCATTAGTCAGTGGATTTCTTCATTACCACTGCAGTTTACCACCAAAGGAGAGGCGCACAGCATCAGGACAATAAAAACCGCTGTCAGTTTCCAACTTATTACAGTTAACATGTTACAGCTGATTATGAAAGCATCAATCTGGATTCCAGGTGTAGCTCCGGTTCAGCCCTGAAGGTAGAGGCATGTTCTCACCGTCTGCTCGTTGTGTAAGATAAATCACAACAATTCAATGAGTTGATCATCAGAAAACTAAATGAACCTTCAGAGCAACAGATCAGAACACCATATGGCATCAGTGGTGCTTTTATTCCTTTATTCAAACTTGGATTTAAAGTGTTTTAGTCACCAGCTGGACGGTTTTCTAGTTTCACTCATATTCAGAGTAAAAATATCCAGAAACCTTCAGGAAATCCCCCAGAGAAAACGACACCAACAGATTTCACACAAATACATGAGATTGTTCCAGGATTACTCACACAGTCTAACATTCAGACAGAGATTTGAAGGTTCCTGCTCCTTTTAAACTTTGGTTGTTTGAAGAAGAAATTTTAAAAAGTTACAGTTCAGTTTCATTCAGACTTTATAGTCACTGAAAGAAAAACTTCCAGGTTTGTCCCTCAGCTATTATCCATCTGCAGAGGGTTCAGACATTAAAATTTAATCCATATTTCAGCCTGAAGTGGGAAACCAAACCAAATCATCTCGAGTTTGATGATGTATGAGGTTTTCTGTTCGTAAACAACTGAACTGATGAAACAGTAGAATCGCTCCAACATATTTAAGATTCTCCAGCTCCGTTTTTAAAAATATTTTAGACTCTATGAAATGCTCTATGAAAAAAATAAAATAAAAATCAGCAAGTTGGCAAATTTAGCAAGAATTAGGAATCATGTTCCACAGAAACGTCTGAAAACTGAACTGAAACAGGAGGAGGTGAAAAATGATTTAATATGGAAGAAGAAACATCACGGCAACTTGAAGTGGAATGAAAAAGCAAGGAGCTGCTTGAGAGATCAATAAAACCAAACATCCTCAAAAAACAGATAAAAACTTAAAAGAAGTGTCGCTGTGACAAATAGTTTCTCTGTAACTTTCCTAAACTTTAGTCTTGAAACGTCTCAGCGTAAAATCTTTAACAGCAAATACAATAGTTACACAAAACGGCCTAAATCACACCAATCCACTTATCTGTTGTTTGTGCAACTTTGTTTGCCACAAGTTTTCCTTCCACTCAACTTTCCTGATTCAGCCAGATTCTCCCCTCCTCGTTGAGGGTTTCCACTTCAGTTTTCTGGTCTGAGTTTTGGGTTTTTATTTGCTCTAAACTAGAGTCACCAAACCAACAGAATCTCTGCAGTAGATTATTTTCTAAACCTGAGCTGATTTCACTTCCATTGTAAGTGAAATGTGATCAAAGAGCTGCTCTAAGCAGCTGTTGGCTTGGTGCTGCAGATGTTGATCAATGTTTCGCTCTGAAACATTAAACTGGTCCGTTTAGTTTGCTGTTTACAACCAGACTTTGTGTTTCGACATATTTGGCAGCAACTGTGAGAAAGGAACTTCCGCAACGTCGGCCATGAAGCGAGACTATTTTAAATATGTTAACTTTTAAGCATGAATTCACACCTGCGGTTCCACTTCTCCACCGGTATTTTCTTTTTCTGGCAGGTGGCAACATTTCCACATGCCCGTCTGTTCAGTGGGAGCAGAAGCCTCACCAGCCTGAGCTTGTTTCTCCTGTCACTTCTCATCCATTTGTTTGCATTTCTGTTCAAGCACATCTCACCCAACAGCATGTGAAACAAACACTATTATAGCTGCAGTCTTTCACTCTCACAGAGCTAAAAGGAGACTGCTGGATGAAAAAAGCTTCGAGGTTCGAGGCGCAGAGCAGGGAGAGAGCGCTAAAAAAAGAAACTCATTTTAGGTATCGCATTATTATTTCTTTGCAGAATCTAATCTCCATCCAGTTTGGTGAAGAATATGCCGTCATCAGCAGACAGTAATCTTAAGAGACAGAATGACAGCCAGATCAAAGTCCTTTCATGAAGAGTCTGCAGAAAATGAAGGGCGACAGACAGATCACTGCTTGTAACTCAACAATCATTTGTCAGTTTTCGCTGTTCGCTCTGGAGCGCTGCCCAGTTCACCAGCAGCAGCGCTATCATTAAATCTTTATTAATGCTAATAAACTGCTGCCACAGAAGATCAGATGAGTCACACACAGCCTGTCACAACTCAAGTCAGTCAATGAAATTACAAACAACCGTTTAGGACGGGGAGAGATTTCTATCAGATATTATGGGACAGAAATGTTCAAATCCAAGATTTAAAAACAAGTTTATCTTGTGACCTTTCAAATTGGCCTCCTTCACATAAAACTGGTTCATATTTATGAAAACGTCTTTCAATATCAATAAAAGATATTCAAAACAATTCTTTACGTCCATTTCAATATTTTCCAAGGTTTTAAGAAAGACCAAGACATTTAGTTTCCATATGGTTGGTAAAAACCGACTGACTTTCTTTGGCAGATCTCAGTAAACATCACGCAACACCCAGTGAAAAGTGTAATTTGGAAAGCTACGTTTGCTAACCACAAGCTAAAAATAACCATCAGCAACTGCAGGTTTCTAAAGATTTTTGCAGTGTGAATGAAGCAATAGTTTCCTTACTATCAATAAGACTCACTCACCAAGCTGGAGGCCGTCACCAACAGAAATATTGAAAATAAGCTCATCTGAAAAAGACATGAAACTTTCAAATTTCAATAATTGAGCAATCATGACAGCACACTAAAATTAATCATATATAATAATAATAACACAGTTGGGCAAAGTTTTGTCATTTTCTGTACTTAAATTTGTTTAAAAATTAAAGAAAAATGGAATTGTGAAGCATTTTACTGATGCTGCTGGGAAAGATCGTTTGTTCCTACAGTCATAAATAAAGTGAATAAAACCAAAACTATTTTGCATATAACATTTTTGCTGCAACTTTCTTTTAACAAAGAAAGAAGACGACACGCAGTAGCAACATGGCAGCGAAACAGTGAATGTTGATATTTAGACTTGGTGAAAAAGATCAAACCAAGAACTAGGATGGAGAAGAAAATAATTATAGGATTATAAATTAACTGATTATAATCATCAACCATGGTCAGTTTATAGTGAACGGTGACAGAAGACGATAAAAAACCAGCAGCTGTAATCTGGACAGAAACGCTTCATGAAGTCAGAGGAAGGGCAGAGAAACGCTAGCAGTAGTTAAATTAACCAAGTTATGAACATGTGAAGCATAAGATGTTGAACTTTGACACACATTGGCTACAGCAGCAGAAAACCTCTCTGGCTGCCACTTCCCCCAGCTAGCAGGAAACTTTAGTTACTCTTTGCACAAACTCACCAGAATTGGACAGCAGGTTGGAAAAGGTTTCTGAGTTTTGATTGGATAATTGATTAACTGTTACCTGAGTATCGTTCCTGATCACATCAGTTCTGATGGGTCCGTCCTGCAGGATTATGCAGATAATTTTAAAACGCAGATTATCTCAACTTGGTTCAAAGAGAACATGTGTGTACCTAACCCTAATCCAGAAGGAGTTTTAGATTTAGCTCTGCTTAACTTTTCTGTTTTTAATCTGGATTAGTTTTGCCACTTTGATTGTTAGGATCTTTATTTTCATTGTTTATCTTAGCTAATGCCATCATTATCATTTAGCTGTGCTTAGTTTGTCTTTAACTTTTTTGGCTAACTGTTAGCTAACGCTAGCTTAACTGAGCTAACCGGCTCAGACTTAGATTAGCTTCATTTAACTTTGATTAAGTTATTTTATCTCATCTGAACTTTAAAATGATTTATTGAATATTTAGTGTAGTTTAATACTTAGCTTTTACCATTTTCTCAACAACAAGGATTAGAAATAAAATATTTGCCTCTTGGATTGTTTTTGTTGCCAGCAACTTTAGTATTCAGATGCTCGACGTGTCTGGAGGATTATAGTGTGTGTGTGTGTGTGTATGTGTGTGTCAGAACCAGACTGGGCCTTTCTGGCTCTGATCCATGCATGGCCCACATTCTTATCCAGAGCTTCTCAGCTCTGTTCAGTGTGTGTGTGTGTGTGTGTGATGGTAAGAGGCTGGCAGCTGGTATCCTGGCACCAGGCCACCTCCCCTCCCTCTCTCTCCTGTCAGAGCACAATGGGCGATCGGGTAAAATGACACCCTGAAACAGAAACACTCCAGGATCTCCCGTTCATCCGCCTCACTCTGCTGCAGGCCGCCATGTTGCCATGGCAGAGCCTGGAGCACAACCTTTTAACCTGGCAACCAACCTGGCAACCAACACTCAAGATGAGACGTCTGAGTTGAGTTTTGTTTTTCTCTCAGTTTATCACCAATCTAGGTCCACTCTGCCTCCTGCTGTGTGACACCGGCTTCCATCCAGATCTGCACCGAGATCCAAAACATGTTCTGAAGTCAGAGGCTGAACTTAAACTCAGGAAACTAAACCTATTCAGACTGAATCCTCTGAGTTTAGGAGTTTATTAAACTCACTCTGTGGGTAAATCCAAACATCCAGCCTCGTTTATCAGTTTTAACCTTTACAAACTTTAACTTTTCCTCAGACTGTTGACATGCAGCTTTCAGGCCCTCAGGAAGCTGCAACGTTTCAATCACAACCACTTATGCAAATTCACTCACTACTCAACTTTTCCACAAATCTGACGAATCATTCTTTTCTGACCAATCCATAAACCTCATTCTAATTTAACTTCCTGTTTCATGACGAACCTGCAAGATGAAGGCATGTGATGCTAAACAGTCATAAAAATACATTTTGAAATTGTCTGTAGGACTTTCTTAAAATGGATAAACAGTTAAATGTTAACTTGAATGAACAATAAAGAATGATTGTTTTTCACTTTGACAGCTCCTCTCTACGTGATTTTATTATATTTAACAGTTATATTTCAAGATGTTACTGGAAAATGTTATTTTTAAACATTAAACATGTTTAAATCCTGTCCTTTGGGAGGGTTTTCCATGTTATGACCAAAATGAAGGTAAAAAATGTTACAAAATCACATTAATCACCCTGGAGGGAGACTAAGATGATCAATCGAGTTTATTTCAGCAAAAGGCCATTCAAATGGCTTTACATCATGAAAACATAAAATCAACATAAAATAGTCACCGACTATGAAACCAGTAGCAGAAATCACAGGAAATCCAAAGTTATGAACTGTTGATGAAAAGTATTTTTTGGATTTGGTTGAACTTTTTCCACACAGAAACAAAGTAATTAAATGAAAACATGTTAGTGCTGCTGCAATAAGACATTTATTTTAATAACTTCTCCATGTCGCTGCAGAACCCAGTGAAGCTGTGAATAATGAAGGAAATATTTGGTCAACTTTCCATTAAGTTTCCACATCATGTGAGGAGGGAACGACGTGTCACATTTAAGCTGGTTAGTGTGAAACGAGGTTTGAATCGCTGAACGGCCAGCCGCCGCCGCGCTGCTGGTGATGATGCAAGGCTGAATAAACATCAGCAGCCATGTTTCTGTGTTTCTGCGTTTGTGTTGCTCAACAGCAGCTGATGAAAACACAAACGGTTCCACAGTCTGAACAGAACTCCAGAAGCCCCTCTCACAGCCGGCCCGGTTCTGGCTCTGGCCCGGCGGGTCTGACAGGTAAGCAGAGGAGCTGCACAACCTGTCCATGCAGGTAGAGAAGCATTCCAGGCGCTCCCACACACACACAGCGAGCAGTGTGTGTGTGAATCCTGAGTTATCAGAAGCAGCAGATCTTCCTCTCACTAATACCAGTTAGAAAGCGGCGCAGCGCCCCGTTCTCAGCGCTATCTCTGCTTCTCTTCAGAGAAATCACCAATCTCAGTCCTCCAAAGCCAGAGCCGCCGCCACACAATCACTAATCTAACGCCGGCCTTGTTTGCAGATGGAATCGCTCATATTTATCAAACATGGACTCTCCTGTTGGCCCCCTCCCAACCCACAGGCTGCAGGCGCATCGGGAAATGATTGGCACATCGGCACGTTTATCACACCCATCAGCATCACCGGGCCACACACACACACACACACACACACACACACACACACACCTACTGCTGTTACATTACTACTCATTACACATTACAAGCTGATAAGATCCCGGCTGCTGATAGTGTCACCTTGCCCCAGAAAAAGGTCCAGAAAATCTGTGGGTGGAAACTATGAGAGGAAAGAGGCGTTGGGAGTTTTCCAGAGGTTCAACATGTGAAGGCAGACTGTGGGGGACAGGGGGTGGGGGAGGGCAGGGACAGTATTGTTGGTTTCACCTTCACCTGGAAGAGTTAGGTTAAAGAGATGATGGAGACGCAGTGGATCAGCGTTCAATTCTTGTAGAGCTAAAATATTCAGAAGGAAAGCAGCTTTAAAAGCTGAACTCAAAGCTATTGGCTACTGGAGGCAAAGCAGCCAATCCAGGAGCACCATCCATTTTCCTTGGCACTGATTGGCTGAACCAACAAGAGCAGACATAAGGAAGTAAATCTTTGCATATTAATGGATATTAAGGTATTTTTGGAACTTTTAAAACAAGTTTTAGGGATGATTCCCTCCTGATGGTCCGGTAGATTAGGTTCTGTTGGACCCAAAGCATCTGCTCCACCTCCAGCTGCTGTGGTTCTGAGTCAAACCAACCTGTTCCCCTCCTGGCCTGTGGGGGCGCTGCACCAAGAACCACTGAAGGAAACGACACAAAAACCTCTGAAGACACTGAGAGCAACTTCCTTCTTCACCAGATGGAAACAAGATGGAGGCGTCAGATTTTAGTGTTGGAGGATTTCTCTTTAGTCTTTGGCTGAAGACCAGGAGCCATTTCTGCTGCTAGCGCTAGGCTAGCACGTTAGCCTTGGTTGTATTTACCCAGAATACCCTGCGCTGTAGTCCACTTCCTGCTTTGGAGCGATCTCCGGTCCGCTTGGTGTTCACATTTAAACCAAACCAGAGTTCACTTCAGCCGAACCCAGAGGTCAGAGGTCGATTAGCATTCACACCTCACCAACTGAACCGGACTTTGACTAGATAGGAGACCGTTGGAATAAATTGGACTGAACTGGGCTGGTGGGAGTTTTGCATTTTCATCCGAAGATCTTAGTTTGATTTAAAGGCTATTTATGATTTATGTAACATTTACCTTCTGAATCTATGTAACAAAATGGTTTCCGGTACATTAATTGTTTGCTGTTTTCATGCATGTATCAGTGGATCTGGAGACATTTACCTAATTGTATTATCTGTACATTTGAAATAAACCCAACCGACAAATAAAACATAAATTGGTAAAATCTAACTAAAGAATTCAGGTTCCTTGTTCACATCCAGATGAAAAAGTTTGAACCTTTCAAATGTATTTAAAATCTTACAAACACAATCATTACTGTAAAAACTGTACAAAAAGTTTTGAACTTACAAGTTTTTTCTCCCTGAAGATCGACTCAGATTCAGTCAGACGTTCCTTCAGCTTCTGGGAAAACAGAAATAAGACAGAAAACAAGTATTTATTCACTGAAAAGGCTGATGTGTTTTGGCTCACATTAACTTTTAAAACAATTCAAAATGAAGGGACATCATCTGTGCTATGAACATGGTGGAGGAAGCTTCATGGTTAGAGGCTGCCATGGATCTGAACACTCTGCAGACTTTTCAGGACGATTCAGAGATCCAGTTCAAAATAAACCCCAGAAGATCCAGAGCACAACCAATCAGAAACAGCCTGATCAACGGAAATCAAATCAATATATGTCAGGCTCTGTTCCTGCTGCAGGAGGAGCCTCGCCTCGCGCTCATGTCAAATCTTGTCTCGTCTGTTTCTCCACCTGAGGAATGCAGAGCGAGTGCGTCTCATTTAAACTCCCAAAGCCAAACTGGAGCTTAAAAATGGAGAAAATACGTTAAAATTTACCGTTTTCACCTCAGAACATAAACATGTGAAACGACTGCAGAGCAGACGTTAATGCAGAGCCCATAAATCCCCTACATGCACTTTACTTCACCTCTGAGTGGAACCTGAGCGGCTCGGCCTCCAGGTAGGCTGAACTCGCTCAGAGCCGTTTCTGTGACAAGTTTACACAGAACATCCTGGTCACGGTCGGCATTCATCCTGAACCTCATCGGGGGGGAGAATTATATAACAATCAGCTGCAAACACTCAACAACAAGTGGCTGCACAGCTTCACTTTATTAGATTTGATCCAATCCACAAAGTTAAACTTTATACAAACTGTCCTGATGCTGAGAGGAAGAGAGAAAACCTCAGGAAACATGGCGACCGGCACAGAAACAAGAAAGAAATGACAAAACAAAATGATGTGGTAGTCAGGAGGAGGATTACTGGGAGTACTGGGATTACTGGGATGCTGCACAGCTGAGTTAATTACCAGGATGAACATCAGCTGTGAGACGAATAAAGATCCTCTGTCAGCTTTAGCTAAACCTGCTGAATATTAGAACGAGTTGGTTAAAAGATTCACTAAACATCCATTAAATATGGATTTAAATGTGAAAAAGATAAAAATGAGGTTAAGAGTTTATCTTTGCATAATTTAGAATAATTTACAGGAACATTTATAATAGTTTTTGTTTAAAATGCATTAAATTAGTTTAAATAACCAATAAAAAGAATGAGTGGATGTGCATTTATTGTATAATTTCAGTCAGGCATCCAGCTCATAGAAGCCTTCCTGGTTAGAAAGTTTGACTTTCAGTCAGACACACCTGTGCTGAGGATCCCCAGGTGTTCCTACAATAGAGGTCACTTCCTGCTTCCTGTCGCTCTGAGATTTAATAACGTTCGCTCTGGGTCCGACGGAGCGGCGGTGCAGGTAACCTGAATCAGACTCACACCTGCGGCACCAAACCCGGCTCTCGCCACCTGTCGCCATGGCAGCAGGAGGCAGGTAGCGGGTCGGGGGTCGTGGATCTCCCGGTAACCCCCGCTGACCCCGACTGCAGCTCACAGCTCCTCCGGTCCGACTCCGTTCTCCCCATGAAAGGTCTTTAAAACGAACCCCATCAGATCCCAAAGCGAACCCCTGGGGGGCCCCTGAGGGCCGGACGGGCGTCCATTACGGCTCCGGGCGTCCAGATGGCCAGGTGCTGCTCAGGACCTGCAACAATCCCAGCTTTCATCAGGCCTACTGGTCACACCGGGCCGGTCAAGCAGAGGAGGAGGAGCAGCACAAGATGGAGGAAAACATTTCTGCACAAATTTTAACAACTAAGGACCAATGAGAAGACAGCAGTTTGAAATGGCTGGATGAGGTCAGACACTGCTGTGGGGACCTCCTTTGGGTGTCGGCAGTGGGCGGGGTTTGGGTGGATAGCTGTGACCTGCCCTCGGATTGGCTGGATAAATTACAGACAGGACTTTAACCACTTCATTTTCATGTTAATACACCAATTAGATTTAACTGTATTTTTTCTGGAACCTTTGTAACCACGTGTTTCTGGTACACCAGTAAATCTGACGCACAAGCTACATGTGCTAACAGTGAAGGACTAAAAGCTGCTTCTCTCGACCTGATGGGGTCAAATTTCTGCTTCAAAAAACAATCTGACTGGACGCTGGAAACTATTGTTGTGCTAAGAGGAGTTAGCCTACAAGCGATGCTATTCAAGCTAAAAATAGCATCTTATTGCTAAACATGTTGCTAACGCTAACATCAGTGTCCTCAGTCCACGGTTCTAAAGAAGCTCTCTGAATGTTCAGGGCTTCCTGAAACACTTTGTTTCAATCTGATGGATGAAAAACACATTAAAAACTAAAAAACATATTTTAGTTATTGAGCTCATATGTCATATACTCATATTTATTCAATAATTCAGCAGAAAAAAGGAATTTTTAATAAAATATTTGCACATTTTTAGATAGTTTCTGATTAAAATGCTGATAATTAATCAGACTTTTTTAAATCAATAAATAACATTAAATAAAAAAAAATGTTTTGGGTTCAATTCCCATTTGAGCCCTGAAGCCATAGAGCTTCATTTATTTTGATAAAAAAATGAAGTAAATCCTGAATTGGAAACAAACTTTGACCTTTTCCGTCTCCCTGAACATCCTTTCTAAAAACTGGAATCACCCGAAGCAAACGGTTTTTTGTTCCAGTTTATTGTTGCTTAAGACCTTGGCAACTCTAGAATACGCTGCGTTCTCCTTCCACCTCTTCACCGCTCACGCAAACACATGCATGCATTCTTAGCCTTGCACTCCTCCCACACACACACACACACACACACACACACAGGCCCATTGTGGAGCCGCAAAACAGAAACAACAAGGCGCTCAAAAAACACCCAGGGGACCGGCAATTCAGAGCTCAATCAATCCAAAGCCCTGTGCGAGCAGACGCACGCTCTCAGTCTCACACACACTTAAGGCACATTTAAATGCAACAAATATGTCTTATGACAAATGAATGAAAAACACGGAGCGCTGCACTGCCCTCCAGGGACAGGCCACCAAGTGCAGATATAGGATTACCAGAATTGACGCTTTAGTCTTTCCATTGTGGAGGTGAAAATCCAATGAGGGCCTTTAAGTGGATGCACTCGCACATAGAGACCTGTTCTCTGGCCACTAATTAAATCTAAACATGCGCTGACACTGATCTGAGAGGCCATTACCGGCCGCTTATGGACCCGGAGCGCACAGGCTTCTCAAGCGGCGGCGCAGGCCCCAACGTGGCTGCTGGGTGAATCCTCTCAGATAAAATTATTCTATTCATGATTCAGACTAACTGTAATGTTTAGAGGAGCGTCCTCCACCTGTCCAGGTGAGCGTCTGTTAGCAGCAGCCCGGATTGAGCAAGGTTTTACTGAAAGGTTTCAGGATCCGTCATTCACCTGAGAGGAGCGACAGCTGAACGCAACGCTGCAACCTTCAGTTTCACACTGACGCCAAAACAAACGGCCGCAGGACGAACCTGCCTGAACTCCTGGAGGAAACCTCAGCGGAGACGACGAGCCACGCTAAAGATCTGAAACTCATTCACACTCTCAGTGGGAGCAGGACGACTTCTCTAATCTGAGGAGCTCAGGTTCCCTGGGGAACAAATATCACGTCGCACACATCATCATCACAACAACAACAGAGAGGCTGCTATCATGCTAACGACAGAGAGGCTGCTATCATGCTAACGACAGAGAGGCTGCCATCATGCTAATGACAGAGAGGCTGCTATCATGCTAACGACAGAGAGGCTGCCATCATGCTAATGACAGAGAGGCTGCTATCATGCTAACAACAGAGAGGCTGCCATCATGCTAACAACAGAGAGGCTGCTATCATGCTAACGACAGAGAGGCTGCCATCATGCTAACGACAGAGAGGCTGCCATCATGCTAATGACAGAGAGGCTGCTATCATGCTAACAACAAAGAGGCTGCTATCATGCTAACGACAGAGAGGCTGCTATCATGCTAACGACAGAGAGGCTGCTATCATGCTAATGACAGAGAGGTTGTCATCATGCTAACGACAGAGAGGCTGTCATCATGCTAACGACAGAGAGGCTGTTATCATGCTAACGACAGAGAGGCTGCCATCATGCTAACGACAGAGAGGCTGCTATCATGCTAACTTCAGCGGCCGGTGAAACAAAGTTCACTCTGTTGGACTCAAACACTTGTATTATAAAACTTCAAACTGTAAAGGAAAACTCAGATTATCTCACACTGTGTTTTAAGAAGTTTAAATCTTAATTACAGCTAAATTAGAGCTTGCTTAGAACCTCTGTAACAATTAGTTTTTATTTTCATAAATATGTCCTATTGGAGTCAACTGAAGCACACAGATACAAAGGTTCCAGCACAAACATGTTCAGATTACCAGAGTAGTTTATTGGTGAACCAGGAATAAATAAATACATTGAAAGAGAATAGAATAGAATAGAATAGAATAGAAAGGACTGAAATTAAATTTGAATATAAATTACAAATTAACTGTGGCCTGTTTCATACGCCATCCCTTGTTTTCTGTTTGTTTGCTAAACTAGTTTTGTCTCTGGTTCCTGCAGCAGCTCAGAGAAGCTGTAGAACATTTTTAACCAGAAGTGATAAAAGGTAAAAGGTGATGAGGCGGATTCCCTCGAGCGTTTCTCTCTGCAGGGGCTTCATACAGTTTTGGTTTCAGAAATGGTTTCCAGTGAGTGATATCGGCAAACCACTAACCTCCTGCAGCTGATTAATTACCAAGTGTGAAACATAAAGGTGATAAAGAGCCTGTCGCTGTGCCGCCAAAGGAAAGCAGAGCCATTTATTTATCCAACGCGTTTCGGTATGTGGGAGTTTTTTCTGTTTCTGCCTCCTGAGCCAACAATTACAGAGACATTTTCATGAGTTTGGAATTTGAAGCAGAAAGCCCCTGAGAAGCAGGAAGGCGCAAAGGCTGCAGCACTGATGGAGATGACGCGACAAAGCTGAAGGTTTGGAGGAAGGGTTTCTCCCTCCTGCAGGTCCGGACCGGCCCGAGTCAGCTCCAGGTAAAACTGGTCACCCGAGTCCTCCTCTTCATATTCCCCTTCAGCTCACTTCCCCCATCTGGCAGCGACTGCAGCAACCGGAGACGCTGCAGCATTCTGCACCATCACACATTACATAAGACAATGGCTGCACTGTTGAGCCAAACTTTTGTATGGAATAACTTTGTTTTCCAAAGTTGTGTGTGCGCTCGGCTGCAGCAGGCCGGCTCTCAAGGTTAAGCTGCAGATGTGTTAATGCACTAAGACTGTGTGATCAGGACTTCCTGTAACGGCGTTTGGAGAAACAGCCGAGTGAATAGCAGAGGAAGAAAAGAAAGAGGCGGGATGAATGAGGAGGAAAAAGCTAATTTCTGCTGACATGGAGCGTCTGTTTGAGGGACACGCAGCCAGAGCAGCAGAGAGTGACCGAGCCACAAAGGGAGCATAATGGAGGCTGAGCGTCCGCCATGCCAGCCTCTCCGCTGGCTGGCTGCTTTATCCCAGCGCGAGCTGCCAGGCGCCGCCGCCGGCCAGCCTGTTCAGCAGAGCCGCAATAAGACAACACTAATAAACGCCAGCTGGGGGGGAAACAACAAATAGCTTACACTTTCACATTTTACAGTGAAGTAGTCAGAGCTAATTCCCCCGGTTTCCCTCTGACTCCCAACCTGTTTATCCTGTCTGTGGCTCGGCGCGGCGCAACGCGGCACGGAGCCAGCCGTTGGAGCGAGGCACCTGCTGCTTCCTGGTTCACGCTGCAGATCACCAGGCGCTCAGATAAACAAACCCTGTGTCGTTTGGGACGGGTGTTGACAGCGAGACATTCCCGCTTTTCATCTCCTCGTCTTACGCAACCCAGAGCCGAGCCTGCTCTCTGCAGAGCTCTCTGACAGATCGCTCTCTCTTGCCGCTGCAGAGCCGATCTGTCTTCACGTGTCTTCACTTTGCTTATTCTGCAGCTCAGAGATGCTCTCAGGAGTCTCCCTGAAGCACAACAGAGTAAAAGTTAATGTCTCTATTAAAGAACAAGCCACCCCACTCAGGTTCTGGGCCCAGTTAGCGAGAAGCTAACTGGTGGGTCTGTAACTCAGTGAAATCAGAATCACTAAAGAAAGTTTTATCGAGCTGCTGCTGGATTCAGTTTGGGCCAAATCTGGAGGAGAAACGAAGCTCAGCAGCTTCTGTCTGTGATTAGAGGTCTGGATCAGACTGAACTCACATTCAGAGACTTTAACTGGACACAAATGATGCAGAAATGCTAAAGGTCACATAAAGCACTAAAGGTCACAGAGCAGGAAGTACAGACCAGAAAGAGAGGAAAGCAGTAAACAGGAGGATATCGCCATCGCCAAGTTATCTAATGTCGCTCAGAGCCAACAGAACTGGACCAGAACTGGTTCATCTCAGACTCTACCAGGAGGTTAAAGGTCATACTGAGCCAGTATGGCTGGGTTAGAGAGCAACCTCAGGACAGATGAGACCAAAACTAACAGCTCAAAGCATCTCAAAGCATGGAGGAGGGGGGTGATGATGAGGGCTTTACCAAGTCAAACCCATCTGAAGCTTGGTCCAAAACCAAAGGTGCTGGAGTGGTCTAGTCAAAGTCCAGACTTCAACCTCACTGAAAAGCTGAGCAGAAAGACCTGAAGTGAGGTTTTAAAGGAGAGTGGAGCAGGATTCCTCCATGGTGACAGAAATCTAAACCCAAATTCCATCATCATGCAGATTCTCCTCACCGTTTGTTTTTTCCCACCTTTATTTGGTTTCTGCTGCTCTTGCCTCTTATTCCTCCGTCATCAGAGCAGATCTTGTTTATGGATATCAGATCTGAGCGAACTGGAAAGTCGAGCCAAAGCTTACGGTGGGAGCGACAGACGGAGACGCTGCAGGCAGGAATCCACGGAGCGATGCCAAACACTCTGCTCACTTATTAATCAATAAATTATTTTATCAAAGAACAACTGTCAATGAAGAACTTATTAAGCTTTCACTTTCAGAAACTAGAGCAGACAGAATAGAAACACCCAGCATATAGTTTGCCAGAGTTAATGTAATGATTTTATTCACATGATTTAACATTTTTAATTTTTCTCTGGTATGCTGTGGGCTTCATGTTGGCAGTCACAGCGGAGCGCCGCAGGCTCCTCATGTGAAGTTACAGAGCAAATACCGACTGCTAAACATTAAACTCTGAGCTCCACGGCTGCATGATCACAGAGCAGCCATGACCTGCTGCTGGAGCCGACGACCGCTCCGCCGAGAGACGGGACGCTCCGCCGTGGGTCTGGACGCTCCGCCGCGAGACGGGACGCTCCGCCGCGGGTCTGGACGCTACGCCGCGAGACGGGACGCTCCGCCGCGGGTCTGGACGCTCCGCCGCGAGACGGGACGCTCCGCCGTGGGTCTGGACGCTCCGCCGCGGGTCTGGACGCTACGCCGCGAGACGGGACGCTCCGCCGTGAGACGGGACGCTCCGCCGCGAGACGGGACGCTCCGCCGTGGGTCTGGACGCTCCTCCGTGAGACGGGACGCTCCACCGAGAGACGGGACGCTCCGCAGGGGGTCTGGACTCTCCGCCGCGAGACGGGACGCTCCGCCGCGGGTCTGGACGCTCCGCCGCGGGTCTGGACGCTCCGCCGCGGGTCTGGACGCTCCGCCGCGGGTCTGGACGCTCAGCCGTGGGTCTGGACGCTCAGCCGCGGGTCTGGACGCTCAGCCGCGGGTCTGGACGCTCAGCCGCGGGTCTGGACGCTCAGCCGCGGGTCTGGATGCTCAGCCCTGGGTCTGGATGCTACAGCTGGCAGAAAGCAGTTTCACTCTGAACACACCCAGAGGAAACGGGACTGGGAGGACTGGGGGATGGAGTCTGGTGATACACCAAGATGTCCCATTTGTTAGACGTTAGTCTGAAGGAGTCAGCTCGGCGTTCCAGGAGAAGATGCTCTGATTTCACTTCATTAAACTTTAAGGCTGTTTTCCTCCTAAAGTCCGGTTGACCCGGTTCTACTGGAACCAGAACTCCATCATCTGCTCCTCCTCCAGCTGCTGTGGTTCTGAGTCAAACCAACCTGATCCCCTCCTGGCCTGTGGGGGCGCTGCACCAAGAACCACTGAAGAAAACGACACAAAAACCTCTGAAGACACTGAGAGCAACTTCCTTCTTCACCAGATGGAAACAAGATGGAGGCGTCAGATTTTAGTGTTGGAGGATTTCTCTTTAAGCTAAAGACCAGGAGCCATTTCTGCTGCTAGCGCTAGGCTAGCATGTTAGCTTTGGTTGTATTTACCCAGAATGCCCTGCACTGCAGTGCACTTCCTGCTTTAGGAGCGCTCTCCGGTCCGCTTGGTGTTCACATTGAAACCGAACTCAGACCGAGGTTTGATTACATATAAAAATATTTCGCTCTACTGGTAGATTTTCTTCACTTATCACAAGACATTTTTCCCATTTTATCAGCCAGTGGAACAAATGATTCATATCAATATTCAAGTTATTAACTATTCAAGCAATAACTTGAATAGTTATTGACTATTCAAGTTATTGCTCCCATATCTTGCTCAGAAGGTACTTGGTTAGTTGTGTCTTATTTCTAGTCGACTGAGATATTTGCACTAGAAACTAGACAGAAACACTTGTGTAGGTAAAAGTTTGCAGTGAAGTTGTCTTTAAGACAAAACTTTGTATTATCTGTAAACTCTTTCTGCCTGATGTTCTCCTGCTGGGTCCAAGTCTTCAACCAAACCTGCAGAATAAACCCAGACATCCTACTTCAACCTGACTAAGTTCAGCTCTGCTGCCCAATCAGAGTTAACCGTCTGAGGGAGGAGTTCTCCGCTCGCCTCACTTCCTGAGGTTCTGCAGCAGATAACCGACCCAGATCCACCGTCCTGCCAACGATTGGCCCACACGGCCTTATTTATCTAATAAGGCTTGTCTGATTGGCCCGTGGGAGACAATGGCATGTGTAAACAGCCCGGGGCTCTGGACAGTGACCGACACAGCAGTCCCTTTGTTAGTCAGGTAGCTAACTGTGTCTAACTGCTGGCAGGTTCTCAGTTAGCGCTGGACTCTAGCTGGAAGCCGGATCCAGGCTTTCTGAGGCGGAGCCGCCAGCAGCGCTCACCTGTGCTGGTATTCGGTTTAAAGTCTCTCCTGAACTCATCCAACATCCTCACAGTCAGATAAAAACACAGCGCTGAAAACTTTCACCACAGAGAGCGCCAACATTAAACACTGAAGGAGGCCGATCACATTCAGTTCACGTTCTTTTGTTTCATTGAAATCTTAAATATTTTGCTTTAGTACAAATATAGAATAGAATAGAATAGAATTCAACTTTATTGTCATTGCACTGTCACAAGTACAAGCAACGAGATGTAGTTTGCATCTATCCAGAAGTGCAGAATATTTATTTACAGATGTACAAGACTATGTATGTATGGACTGTAAGGGGTTATAGCAAGAGATATAGATATTGTGTATAAATATAAATATGGGAGCTATATGCACAAATTATACAGATTATATAGAATATGCAGATTATACAAGAATGTTAGGGAATGGATTATAGATAAATAATGGCAGATAAAATGTACAGGTTGTATGTGTGTGTGAAGAAAACAGTCCGTGATGTGTGTGTGTGAGGATAGTCCATGTGTTATTGTTGTATGAGAGGATAGGGGAGTACAGTCCTTATAGTTTATGTTTTATGTCAGGAGGCGTTCAAAAGCCTGACAGCTGTGGGAAAGAAGCTGTTCCGGTGCCTGGTGGTTCTGGTCCGTAGGCTTCTGTAAATATCTAAATACACTTGGAATAAAAACTTTACAGATAGAAATAGGAGGTTTTATAAGCTGAAACTTCCTTAATATTGATGAAAAAGTATTAGTTACAAGTGAAATAATGTGCCACAGGAATCAGACAGGTTTCTACATCCTGATGGAAAAGTGACTGAACCAGGTTCTGGTTCTGCTGGGAGTTTTTCCTCTCCACTGTTCTTACAAGCTTCTCCAGGAGGACTGAACACTGAAAATGTTCTGCTGGGCTCTGAGATAGAAAACTATCAACTTTGATTGTGAATTTTAGCTGGATAAATACACTGGAATGAATTAACGGTGCAGTAGAGATGGACACTCATGCAGCCACGATGAGGAACAGGAATATCCAGAACAAGGATTCCAGAACAGATGACTAAAACTTTGAAATGTATTTTTATCTTGATTCCAGTTTCTGAGTCAGTATCGTATTCGATAATCTGACGTCTCATCTGGAAACTGAAATCAAACGTTTCGCCCTCAGCTTCGTTCTGGATGCTCATGGCACACTGAGCCGACTTTAACTGCAGAGTTTACCTGAAGTCACCTCAAACCGAAACTGCATGCTAACAGGAAACAGTTAAAGCTGCTGCGTCTGTCCTGTGATACCAACTTCTAGCAGTTTATTAAAAGGCTGTTAGCACATGACTTGGCCCAGAGACAAACTGGGCGTTTTTCAAAACAAACACCTCAAATAGAGCTCAGAAGACGGTGCCAAGTTCATAACACCTGTCTGCTCTGCCTCTCTGATGCCAGTTAGTCACTAGCTGCTCGGCTCAGGTGATTAGGCGGCCTACTAGCTGCCTGAGAGGAAAGGGGAACACTTCAGACCTGGCCGGGTAAACCCCAGTGACAGTTTCTGGACTCAGGCCCATGCAAATGAGGCGCTGCCAGAGGCTTAACCAGGTGAAGGTTTCAGTTGTGCCCAGAGGCTGGGCACAACTGTTAGACTGGGGCGCGCCGCGCAGCATGGAATGGACTGGGAATACTGGGAAAAGGACTAGGAATACATGAATATCGGAGAAAAACTGAATCTGCTGCTTCTTTCAAAACTTAAACTGCAAAAACATTAAATCCTACCAAGTATCTTTGTCTATTTTCTAGTGCAAATATCTTATTACACTTAAAATAAGACAAAGATATCTTACAAGTAACTTTTCAGCAAGATATGGTAGCTTTTTAAGTCAATAATTATTGACTATTGATGAAATGGTTCTACTGGAAGATTATTATAACAAGACATTTTTCATTAATCTAGCAGAGGAAATAGGATTTTTAAATCAATTTTCAAGAATTGCTGACTTAAAAAATCTGCTATGAATGGCTAAAAAGTTCCCTTTGTCTATTTTTAAGTATAGTCAGATATTTCCACTAGAGACTAAAAACTACTTGGTAAGATGTTGTGTTTTTGCAGTGTAGACAGATTGTCGAAGCGCTGACATGTTCTGTTTCCAAACCAGATCAAATAGTAAACATCAGTCCAAGTGGAAAACGTCCCGCTACAGCCGCACAAACACTTCTGAGAAGCTGGAACATACTGACTACACTAACAGCCTCAACAACCGTTCTGATGAAAATAAACCTTTAAACACAACAACCAGGTAGAATATTAAAGCTCATGATTTTCAATATAATGACGTCAAATTTTATCCTTTGAATACTTTGAATACAAAATAAACTCAGCAAAAAAACAAAATAAGAAAAGCTGAGATTTAACAGTAAACATGTAAGTTTGATGTAATTCTCATTTAAAACAGTCAGTCTCTAGTCCGGCTCTTTTCAGCCCAAATCCTCCTCCAGCCACGCCCAGGTTTCACCTCTGACTCGCTCTTCAATCGCCTCAACATGCTGCAGGAGTTTGAACCTGGGAACGTTTTAAAGTCCAATCTGGGTCTGAAGACGAGGAAATCTTCACATCAGAAATCCTGCAGCTGTTGGACTGTTCTCTAATAGTTTAAATGCATGTCATAAAAACAATAAATGGTTGATTATTCCCAACATAGTTGCAGCCAACAACCAAGCCTGTTTGCAAATGTGTGCATGAGAGAGAATGGCTGTTTCTGCTGTGTGTGTGTGTGTGTGTGTGTGTGTGTGTGTGTGTGTGTGTGTGTGTGTGTGTGTGTGTGTGTGTGTGTGTGTGTGTGTGTGTGTGTGTGTGTGTGTGTGTGTGTGGGATGAGGGTTTAGGCATGTTGTCTGCGAGGCCGTCCAACAGGCCTCAGGGTGCCTCAGTTAAAAGAGATAATTATCTTTTATCTGCTGTGTTGTGACGGGAGATTATGGTTCAAATTTACGATTGTTAAGGAGACAATGCAACACGAGGCAGCTGAGCTCCAAGTGGCATGAGAGGAGAACTCACAGACGGCGCAGCGCTCCAGGTCCTCACTAACAAAAGGAGAATGGGAAATTTTCACCCTGAAAAATCATTATCCAAATCCCATAAACATGTTTTGATCAAATGATTTTGTGTTTTCTGGATCTTGTTTGGGATTCAGACGTGTTGAAGGAGATGAAGGATGAATGAAAATGAACATGTTGTTCTGTGAGCTGTGAGTTTGTTCTGCAGGAAACTTCACACTGCAAAACAATTCATCTTACTGAGAATTTAATATAGTTTCTGGTGCAAATATCTTAATACACATGAAATAAGCCAAAAATTACTTACAAGTAACTTTTCAGCAGATATAAAAGTTTGTTTGTCAGTTGAACTAAAACTTTTTATTAATATTAAATAATTATTGACATAAAATAAACTTTTATATCTTGTTGAAAAGTTTCTTTTGTGTCTTATTTTAAGTGTACTGAGATCTTGTCACCAGAAACTAAAATACTTGGTAGGATTCTGTGTTTTTGCAGTGCTGGACTGAACCTAAATCCACCGACGTTCCTCTGAGTTACACTCTGAATTTTCACATCAATGAACACAAACGTCCCAGTTTTTTAAGAGTCGTGATGTGAGGAACAAGAATTAGGATCATCTGGTCCCAAAGGGGATCTTAAGGGTTAAAGATGAACGTTTTCCAGCTCCGATGACAAAACTCAGGAATATTATCAGCATTTCTGCAATAAGTGATGTGATGTTAGTTTTCTGATAGCGGTGGAGTTAAAAAACTATCCTGCTTATTCCAGAGGTTTTCACCAGCTTCACTGCAGCACGATGCAGGAAGGAAAGAGACTAACTGAGTTTTTAACAATGAATAAAGAAGAAAACTTACTGGCAGAATGACGGTCGGAGCAGGTCAGGAGGAGAAACGGTGAAAACCTGAACGAGGGAACCAGAGGAACGAATCAGAGGAGATGTGGAACAGCTGGAGAAGAAGAGAGAAAAATCAGCCGACCACAAACTGAGCAGCAGATATGAGAGGAATAAACCTGAGTGCACAAAGAATCAACTAAACAGAGAAATGAACTGAATATGGCAACATTAGAATATAGACAAACAACAAGGAGATGATCGAAAACCACATTGGGAGTTATCATACACTGCATTTCAAAATAAAAGCCCAGAATGCTCAGACTAAGATTTGGTGACCTCAACTTACACACAGAGATTTTCTTTTCTGCATTAATTTGACAACAATAACTGAACTATTTGGTTCTTGTTTGATGTTTCTGTTTAGGCAACAAAACTGAACCTAAACTGACAAAAACTACATTTACAAAACTTAGCTGTCCTCTTTCATCTGCAGGTCGGAGGAAAGTTGATATGATGCAGAAACCCTGATGATAAAAATGGAGTTGCTCTGCTAAATAACTGCTGGATCAGCATGCAGAGCTGCACACCTGACCTGATAGGCCCAGAGTTAGCTGCCCTGAAACCTGGAAACACTGAGGCCAAAGGAAATGCAGCAGAAACAACCAATAAACCAGAAAATGGAAAATATAACCTTCAGATCTGAGATGATTAGTAAAAACCTTTGGGTTTTTAGACGGCACCTTGGCGTCGGCGCTCGTGGTTTGGCCTGTGGCGACAGGAAAGTCTTTGGTTCTGGTCAGTTTGGCAGATTCCACTGGAATTTTAAAAGGGTTCATTTTCAGGTGAGAGGTGAAGGAAAACATTTACAGCGTCCAGCAGCACTCTCATAATCCCCACAGAAAAACCCAATTGATCCATTTCTCTGCATGAAGGAACTGACTGAGATGTTCTACCGAACATCAAGGTCTGGGGGAAACAAACAAAGTCACAGATTTGTCCCTAGAAGCAGAAACCTCAGTCTGCACCAACCTTTCTGACCTCTGACCTCCCCAGAGAGGAAGCAGGTGAAAAGTGCAAATCTGACCCACTTAAAGTGTCACTCAGATGATCAATGGTTCCTGCACAGCTTTTCAGATTTCTGCTTAATTAACATCAGGAAGTTTTATTTATGTAGCAGCTTTCACAGATAATAGCAACAAAAAGAAAATAAGCAGAAAAATGACCAAGAGCAGAAAAAATAATTATTTACTGTAAAAACTAACAAGTTGGCTTTAAAGGGTTAAAAATGGGAGCTAAAATGCATTCAAACAACTTCAAACGATCGGGCATAACGTTAGGAGCTTCACAGCACAAAGGAATGGAAATCTGTTACCTAAAATTCACATTTTGAATGTTTTTGTTCTTCCATTTGTGTTTCTACTGCTTCTAAAATCAACTAAAGCACTTTAAAACAAACTCCCTGACGTCTTTAGACAGTCACTTCATGGTTTCTGGTGTCTGAAAAATGCCGGCATCCAGCATGTTTTAGTTCAGTAACAACATTTTCAGCAGGTCAACGTTCTTCTTAGGCCTTTAATGAACCAACATCTGATCCAGGTGCATTAAACCAGGGAGAGAACTAAAACACGCAGGATGCCGGCCCTCCAGAACCCACGTTGGACCCCCCTGATCTAAATGATGAGAAATGACTGTACATGCTGAAAACACAAGTATTCCTCAAACACGGCCCTGAGGGACTCCACTGAAAAGCAGAACCTGGTGAGATGTGAGCCATCTTGAAGGTCCGACGCTGTAGCCTGTTGTGGTCGACGGCACTGAAGCCAAACTGGGCCAGAAAGTTCTCCAGTCTGCAAACTTTAACACCCCAGATTCACCTAAATCTGTTTCTTTAAAACTCTTTTAAAATGTTTCTCCAGAAAAGAAACAAGATTCCCAGCTGCTGCCTTTTCTTTGTGAAATGTTTAATTCATGTCAGCATTTCCGAGGTTTCCTATGGGTTTCTCTAGATCAGTGTAAGTGCAGCGCTCGGTGTGAACAGACAGAATCTGGTTTGAATTGTGGGCCGGGGGAAGAATCATTAGCCCACAGCTCACAACCTGCTTCCCCACACCTGACCACACTGACACATATTGGTCCCTCCGACTAACCAATATGGCTAGAACAACAAAACATATTTTCTGTTTCATATGAAAACAAAGCAGATCATATCTGAGGCAAGAGAGGAGGAGGTTTGACCAACTATATTTAAAAGAAGGAAAAGGTGGGGTGAAAAAAGCACATCCTGCTTCCTGTGGCGTGCTCATCATTTCTCAATCTGCAGAAAAATAACCCAAATTTTAACCAGAACATTTATTTACGTTTGTTTCAAAGATGAGCTAATTTTCCAAAGTCGCTACAATCCTCCCCGACCGCGACCCCACCTGGAGACGGCGGCGAAGACGGACTGTCCCCGAGAGCCAATTACGCCAACAAATCTGTCATCATGCTCACCTGAAAGACGAGAGGCAGACGCAGGAAGAGAGGGAGACGGAGCGCTTTGGGGCGACCGAGACGAGATCAAGAGGAGATCACACGGCGCTCCGTCCTCACCTGAGCAGGAGCCGCACCTCCAGTCACCCTGGCGGCCGGAGAGGTCAACCAGAGGTCATGGGGTTCCACCACAGGGCAAAGCTCTCCTTATCCCTTTATACACACACACACACACACACTGTGCTCCATTCTCATCCCACATGCCCCCGTGACCTCACTATTAAAACACAGGAGCAAATCTCCCGATTGGTCACAGCGGCTCAGAAACAAATGATGCCAAATACCGAAGTTCTGCAGAGCGAGGAGGAGACTGCTGCTCACATTCCTACCAACACACATCCCGACATATACACATATTGAGTTTCTGGGAAGTTTTTTGGGGGGGGGAACCAGGGATCTGCTGTGAGTTATGCAGACGTTCAGGTTGCAGAAAGCAGAAACGAATCATGAACATCATGTTAGCATTAAAGGAGGGCTGCTATTTAAAATCAGCTTTCTTAGCATCATGTAATAATTCCCTCACCAGTCACACCTGAAGTGTTGCTTTGGTTCTTTCAGGCATGTTAGAGGATCCTTTAATCTCCATGGCAACCATTCAGGGCTGCCTAAACGCTTGCTGTCACCAAGCTCCGCCCATTTCCACAAAACTCCTCCTCTGAGCTACAGGAGCTACTTCTGCAGCTCATTGAAATTGACGCTAATTTCAAGGCTTCAAATTGCGAAATCAAATTTCTTTCGAATTTTCGGCTTTCTATAAGCCGCGAAGGTAACTTCAGTGTGCTACAAAACAGCACAAAAATACACAGTACTGTCCCTTTAAGGTTTAAATGTTAGAGACATAAGAATCTATAACTTACATAAATACATTTACAAATATGATATGCTGATTACAACACGGTACTATGTTACACAAAATGATGAGGTATCAAAAGATGCGATACCATCTTGGCAGAGAGATGGTGGTTCACAGCTCAGATAATGAACCAGGCCATCAACTCCAACAAAATCCCAAAGTGCAGGAGAAAGACAAGTCTACAAAAACCGCTGCTGCTGAGACTGACCTTTGACCTACATGTAGCACCACAGATGTCTTAGCTTCCAGATAAAAGATACATTAGCTAAGCTATTGTTGCTAGGTCTGCTGTAAGTGCAATAGTAAATATCACTAATATTTATCTTACCTATCGCTTCTTTTCCAAAGTTATTACCATAAACCGATGCTGGATGCAGGCAGAGCAAGTGTTTAGCATGTAGCGGTTTAGCTTAGCGTATCTACACCAACCTCAGCAGAGATTTACCAAATCATGAGCAGAATAGTTCCAACACACAAAATGCTAGATATAAAATATATATTTTACCGGAATAAAAGCGATGGGGCAGATTCCTGATGTTTTCCACGGCTAATCATCAAGGCTGATGTTTCCGACCCAGATTCTCCGGTTCGCTCAAACGAGTAAAAACTGCGGACTTTCCGTCCGTCCAACATCAAGTAACCTTCACAATCTTAAAATAACATTTAATTCAATAAAAAAATAAAATAAATATTCCCCAACAGCTTGTTCACCGCGTCTGACGCCATTCTGCCTTCCAAGATGGCCGTCAGCTACACAGTTCCCGGAAGTGTGACGTCAACTCAGAAGTACGTTAGATGTATGGATGCCGTTATGAAATATTATCTGAAGCGAGACAATGTGATGAAATTCAATATAAACTGAGATGAGATTCAATATGATGGAATGTGAAGCAAAATGTCAGAATATGTAACACAATATGATAAAATATGATAAAATATGAGATTATATATTATATATAAATTTGTGTTCCTTTGAGTGAAATTCCTCCTGAATGATGATCCACAGTGAGGTCAAATCTACCTGCAGCAGCAGAACCTGACCGTCCGACCAGGTAGAAGACCTGAGGTGTTTCATCCTTCAGCTGATCTTCTGTTTGTCATGTTTTCAGCAAATAATCACCTTAAAACTTTTATCCTGTTTTACATTTAAGAATCTGTTTTATCTTTGGGATTATTACAGATTCAGTTAAAAATTGTGAACAATCTGTCTGTTTGTGACAAACAGCTGGAAACAAACAGTCTGAGGTTGTTGTTGTTGTTGATCCGTCAACTTGACGTTTTGATTCTCTTTGTCGCTGTTTTATGTCTGGATAAGTCAAAGGTCAAAGTTTGTGCCTTTCTAAAGTATTCACAGCTCTTGAACTTTTCCTTCTTCTTCATGCTGTTTGTTCTCTAATCTTCTCCAACTAACTTCTGAGACTTTGACCAGATTTTATCCAGGGGTGTCAGAGTAAACAGGGCACAGCGCTCTTAGCAGGTTTTCAATTATAATTTTCACATTTTTAATTTTTAAAGTTGTTTTTTATGCAAAACAGTAGGATGACAGTATAATACTGACAATATGATGGTCAGATGAGATCCTAACAATACAAATGTAGATTAAAATACAGAAAAATAAATTATTTATAAGTGTATCAGTTTTTAAAACACCAAACCGGAGGTTTAATATTTAAAATCTGAGCCTCACTCTTCAGTGAAAACGGTTCAATTACATGTTTTCCTACAGAATCTCATATAAGCTGAAAAGTAAAGTCTGCTGTGAAAGGAATAATCCGATGCTTTGTGATGTTTGTAAAAGGTTAAAACAAAAGGGAACATAAAGAGCAAACATCACAGACGAAGTGATTCCATCATTTTTTAAAAATATTTAAATTTCATCTTGGTTTATAATGGGTCAAAGAGTAAATTTTTTAATCATTCCTCCATTAAAGTTTGTATTAGTCGTTTCTCCTTGTTTTCCAGAGTGAAGCGTCATGAACGCTGGCTCACAGCTGCGGCGGTGGACTGACCTGCACCAAGCAGAAACAAAACTGAGGAAACTGCGACGGCTGCAGTTTTGTGCGGACTTGTTTGTACATTAATCTGCGGCAGACGCTGCCTGTGAATTCCTGGTATGATAATGATGTTAGAAAGGTTAAAGAGGTTTGAAACACTTAAAATTCTGCTCTGGAGTCAACGGAGGCCGAAACCTGCAGGAAGGGTTCAGCATGCAGGTGAAGAGAAGTTAGAAAGTGCTTCAGCTGCAGGTTGCTCATGGTTTAGTGCGTTTGTAGTTTATAGGAGAACGTTTTATTGTGACATGGAGACATTTTTATTTGCAGATGTGAATTCTGAATGCATTGGACCTTCAGCTGCAGGCCTGCTGATAAAACCTGCGGCTGCATCCATGCAGGTCCATGTTCTGTCCCAGCTGAAGACTTGAAGCATCTCATGCTACAGATATCGCAGGTTTCATTTCATGGCTTGATTATGAATAATATTAGGAAATTGTGCAGCTTTAAATCAAGAAAACATGGATGAATCTGTATTTATGTAGAAACAGGATGAGACAAAAGCACCTTCAGCCGTGCCATTTGACTTGTTCCTCCATCGCTGTTGTTTATTTTTTGTCTTCCTGTTTGTGCTCAGCTGACCTGAAGCTGTTCCTGCAAACGCAGAGCAACAGAACAGGAGCAGAACAGCTACATGTATGTCTGAATATGAGCACAAAGGTGTGTGTGTATGTATACATATGGCCGGGTGTCTCTGGTTGTGGTTTTGTGGGTAGGTGAGTGGGTGGGGGTGTGCAGAGCGCCGGAGATCACACAGCACAGAAACACAGAACAGACGGCTCTCGACCACAGCGCTAACATGTCAACAGAGATTAAACTAGTTTATTATTTTCAAAGAGCAAAAAAAAGAAAAAAAATACGAAACAAAAAAAGCAGTCATATTTTACACTAGTGATTATTATTAATTTTTTACAACCATTCAGTCTGCATAACATAAAGAAATAATTCTACATCTTTGTTTCTTTCGTATTTTTGGTACTCTGATTTATACATACAAATAACAAATACAGGAACTTTTTTCACAATGCATATAATCTGTGGGCAGAAAGAAAGTCTTTCAGGTGATCCAATGTATGTGTGTGTGCGTGTGTGTGTGTGTGTGTGAGAGCGCTTCAACAAAACCAATTGCCCTAGACGTATAGCACATCCAAAAAATAAAATAAAAAGGAAAAAAATCTAATAAAATAAGAGAGAAGCCGGCAGCCAGAGGCGCCGGATCTCTGCAAACTTAATGCGACACATTTCATGCAGGCAAAATCTGAGGCCTGCCCTGTCTCAAAGTCTTTCCCTCTCGCTTCTTTTTCTCCTCCGGGACTCTGTGGAGTCTCTGCACCTGCTGCGACTCGTACCCTTCTAGTCGTTAGCTGCCCAGGGGCAAGTTTTCTTTTTTTCTTACTTAATTAAAAAGTCTTCATTAAATGTACTGTATTTCATACAATTTGTACAAATATGATCAGTCTGTCCTCTTCTTCAGCTGAACAAGAGGAAAGGAAAGGAAGCAGAGAGGGATGGGTCCTGTTTCACAGGCAGAAGGTGAGGAGATGCGGGTCGCAGGGACTGGGTGTGTTGCGGTGGAGGAATGGCTTTTTATACACAATGGAGCTCCATGTTGGGCGGGGTCTGCGGCTGCGGCGGGTGGAGGAGAAACGTCCGCTGGAAAAACAGAAACCTTCCCCCTGGAGGTCAGTGCGCCGCAGTCACTTCGAGTCTGCAAAGCATTTACATCGCAGAGGAACACTTGGGTTTTATAAAAATAAGACAGAACCGAGGAGAAAGGATCCCGCTTGGGTCGAACCGAAGAGTCTGGAGCGGAGGTACCGAAGGGCGTGGAGGTGATGGGGGAGCCCGGGGCGCTGGGGCCTTAACCCATGGCTGTCACCATACTGGAAGGGTGGTGGGGGGCGAAGGGGAGGCTGGAGGAGGGGTGCATGGGTGTGGGGGTGGTGAGCATGTGGCTGGAGTGCGAGAAGGGGGGGAAGGAGGACATGTGGCGGGACAGGGCGGCCGGGCTGAACGAGCTGCTCTTGTCCATCAGGCTCTTGGAGAAGTCGTCCATGTTGTCTTGGGACTTTTTGCTCTTCTTGGACTTACTGGACATCTTCCTGTTCCGGGTCTGGATGCCTTCCTTCTTCATGGTCAGAGGTCGGTTGATCTGCTCTCGAAAGGAGACAGAAAGACGGCAGATTAGTACTTTGTCTTGAGATATGAACATGAAAAAACAAACATTTGTGACCAATTTGGAGCTGATGCATTTCAGAAACTCGACTCGTCCATTTCAGGCTGGTATTTAGATTTCTATCTTAAGCTGAAACATATTTGCAGCTGTGGTGTTTCCTCAGAGAGAGAGGAGGACAAATAGAAGATGGAAGTGGGACGGATGGAAGCCATTCAAGCAGAGACGATGCCGGCCGGCCAAGTCCTTGTTCACTTGGCCATGCGTGGACTAAAATGGCTCCAGCTGCCATTACCTACAGGTTGGGATGAAGAGACTCTGGAAGCAGGACTGGGATTCCTTCTCAGAATAAAGCCGAGCATTTTTCAGCTGACTGTCAATGATTATCGGAGGGCAAAGATCTCCTCTGGTTTCTTCCTCCAACCTGCGACTCCACACGGTGGTGGGGGGAAACTTTCTCCGGCTACGAGCTACGCTACGTAAAGCCAGGCGAGCCTTTCCTCTTTGATGCCTGAAACTTCAAACATCTGAACCCATTGACCACCTGAGAAAAGACAGTGAGGCGTTCACACCCGCCGTACTGTCAAACCTCAGCCTGGGACAGAGGTGTCAAAACTAAACATACTGTAAGTCTCAGACGGTTCCACCCCGTCCTCACTCAGCAGGGTCTGCTGGAGGTGCAAACACAAGCTAGCTTAATGCTAATGTTCTGCGTCCTAATTAATCCTAATCCTGACAGATCTATCCAGAATTCACTCCAAGAACCTGGAATAGGATTCGAGCTCCAGCAGAAATCCAGATTTACTCAAATAAACCAATTTGAGAATTACTCAGAGTCAGAACCAGCTAAGTACTGAAATGTATGCAGACACATAACAGAGTCTCCCTCTGGGGTTTTCAATGCACAATCAGCTGCTAAATACAGAAAATACCAACTAGAAATAATTACTCCGCCAACATCTGGCCCCCCCTCTAGCGTGGCGCCCCTGTATAACGCGCTGCCACTTTTTACCCACTGACTCAGAGGTTGGGGTCAGTTCAGATGCTAATAAGTAGCTTGGAAATCTTCTTCTTCTTTGTGTTTAAACTCACTCTCAGTCTGTTTTCAGTGGCAAACCATCGGCCAAGAGAAACATGGGAAAGTGATTTAAGAGAGGGCGCTTGCGTGACAAGCAGGGCAGCAGGGCGGAGAGTCTGTGCCTGCACACTGGGATATAAGCAAACTCTGTCATGTGAGAGAGGCAGAGGAGGGGAGGAAGAGGAGGGAGAAGAAATTACCTACATGTGGCCTGAGAGCAGTTAGTCTGCTTATTATTATTATTAGCTGGAGCTACAATGGCGGTTTGATTGGGAGTGACAGCTTTGTGCAGGAGAGGGGAGATAAACGAGTCCCCGGGGTGTCCGTCCTGTAGATGTGAAATCCTGTGGTAAGACACCAAGCGACCCAAAACGAATCAGGCAGATTGGTGTTCAGAGGGGAAAACCAAGAGGGTACAAACACCCAGAAATTAATCTAATTTTAATTATTATTTAAAAGCAGGCAGACTGCAGGTTGAGCTCACTCCACTGCCAATAAATCAGAGTTTGTGTTATCTCTGTGCTACGGAAATTCTCTGCAGGGACAAGTCAGATCAAATATTCACAGGAAGAAGAGTCCAAGATGAGGGCATGAAATATTCAGCAGACCTGTGTGTGCTGGCGGCGGCAGCAGCAGATCCTGAGCAGGTTTATTACTTACATTGTGCAGCTTGAAGTAGAGGCCGCAGGCGTTGCACACCGGGTCTCCGTTGGCGTTTCTCCGCCACAGCGTTGTCGTCGTTGTCTGGCAGTTTGCGCAGGACGTCCCTGCCCGCCTGGCTGCAGACTGCACAAAAACCACGAGTCAGGTGACCGAGCGACAAACCAATCAGCTTCAAGATTCACACAAAACAGCGGCTCTTCCTCTAGCTGACAGGTTGTGGGTGAATCTACTGTCCTTTAAAATCATTACATACTTATGAATAAACGCAGCAGAAACTCTTCAGATTTCCTTTCATCGCAGATCAAAAGCACAAGTTATTTCCTCTCTAAAACACTGAAGGCTTTTATTTTCACTGTATATATTTTCCATCTTTTTATGCATAAAAGTGCAAGCTGAACATAGTTTAAAGAGCACAAAGACAGAAATGGCAGAAAAAGAGCTGCTTTCACTCCGGGCTCTAAAAATAGCATCATGGTGCGCATAACTCAGAGAGAATAAATATTTACAGAAGACATAAAAGCAGAGCCGTTCATCTGATTCAACCTCCGTTCTGGAAAAGGCTGAACGTTTGAAACGTTACGGCGAAAGTTTGTTAATGCAGGAGAAACGCTGCTGCCTGGCAGCGATGAAGACACAGAGCATGCAGCAGCAGCAACGCCTTGACATTGATGTTATAATCTCTAAAAACAATCAATACCTACGGGTGACCGCAGAGGACACGCCAAAAGCGAACGACTACATTATCTGCTGGAGGCATTTCCAATTATACGGCTGTTGTCCTAATAAGTCCTGCTGCCGCTGCGTGCTGGGATTAACCAATCAGAGAGCAGCAGACTTTGATTCCTTTGACGTGTTTTCCTTTCTGGAAATTTGATTTGTGCAGCGCAAATAAATAAATATTTATTGAATTATTAAAACGTTGTGCCTAACGCTGCGCATCGCAGAAATATTTTAGCGGGTTTAAACAAGCGCAGGCCGTGCGGGGCTCCGGACAGCCTCTGTGTTTTGACTGCGCCGTTATCTGCGCCGCGCAGATATCCGGCAGCCCTTTCCTCTCCATTCCTTCCCTGAGACGTCGGCTTTTCACATTAAGGCCGGAGGAATAAGTCCAGAGGCCGGCAGAGCAGGGCTGGTCACCTATTGCTTCCTAACACTTTTTATTTTTACTAAATCTAGGGAACTCCTTTAAGCTCATAAGTCATGAGGGGGTTTCCCTACAGAAGAAACCTCAACCTATTTTTCTGGAGCTCAGTGCATGCAGCCACATTCAGCTGCAGAAGAAGCAACTTAAAAATACACATGAGTCCTTTTTGCACACAGCAAAATCAATCTTTTTTTTTTATTAATCTGAATTATTTTCAGATAATGCATTAATTTTTTTCTCAGGTAGTATCTGAAAACAGAGACCTGCACTTGCCGAGTCAATTTCCTGCAGCTAATAGGCCTACTTCTTCCTGGATAGAGGGGGAAACAAACACAGAGAGAGACGGAAACGTCATCAGCAGAGAGGAAAATGTCGGTGGAGGAACGTACCAGCCGCCGCTTGGGCTTGATGAGAGGGCGGTTCTGCCCGTTCATCTTGTGATAGAGGCCGCAGGCGTTGCACAGATAGTGGCCCGTACCGTCCCGCCGCCACAGCGGGGTGGACGTGGCCCCGCAGTTCACGCACTCTCTGCCTTCTGCGTGCGGGAGAGCGCACAACACACACACACCCACACACACACGCACAAAAATAAAAGATAAAAACACGGACACGGGGTCAGGCGGAGGCGGAAATACACAAATCATGTTGATGTAATAATCAGGGCTGGCAGGAAAAAAATCCGTTAATATGATAACAAAACATGAATTCAATAATCAATAACAACAATAATAATAATACAGAAAACGACACATTAACATATTGTTAGTTTTCTTAAGGTCCTTAAAACCACAAAGCTAACGTCTCTAAACAATCTGAAACATTTTGGATCTTTTTTAATATCATAGTTTAGCATTTCTCTTTCATTCACCATCTAATAACAAAAATAATATTTTATGTGAGAGTTTTTCCCTCCGGCCTGTTCTGAGATGACGGTGACGCCTGAAACTGAAACGCGGCGCTGCTGTTATTTGAAAGCAGAGTGAAGCTTTGTGAACATCAGCGAGAAGATTTCTGCCTTTTCATGCAGCCACACTTCCCTTTTTTATAAATCACACACACTCACACACACTGCTTTAGATGTGTGACAGACACACACGGGCACCTGGGAAACTGCGTTTCTCTCTTTCTCTTTTGACTTTGCAAAAGAAAGAAAAAATCAAACAGGAACTGCGTCGGTTCCAGGCATGTGAGACAAACGCAGGCCTGAGAGCGAGAGGCTCCGCTGCCTGATTTCAATTTAAATAAAGGAGGAAATGTGCAGAAAAATCTCCTAAGTACTGCGAAGATCTGAAAATATTCTGTAAATGCCTGTTATCTCCAGTGATCCTGGAATTAAAATCTTTATTTGCATTTTAATCCCGATGATATGCATCAAGTAATCCACTGTTTTCACCGCTGATTTTAATCTCATTACAGAAAACGGCCTTTTTCTGTGTTCTCATAATAATAATAATAATAATAATAATAATAATAATAATAATAATAATAATAATAATAATAATAACAGAGCCCTCCGGTCTGCGGCGCAGCTTCCGGTTCTCGCGCTGGCTCAACAAAGCGACAGTGGCGCGCGCTGGCCTGACAGTAATGGGATTATCCTGAACATAGAAACTGGGAGACAGAGCAGAGCAGAGCAGAGCAGAGAGCCGCCGTCTGCCGTCCTCTCTGTCTGCACAGCGGAATGACTGCGAGCTTCACCCTGGATGTCATTAGAGCCAGAATAAATCTCTAAATATTTTTATTAAAATGGGAAAATATCAGATTCATTTCAGTTGGAAAAAATATTTTCTATTATTATTATTATTATTATTATTATTATTATTATTATTATTATTATTATTATCATTATTATTATTATTATTATTACTAGATGAGGAGCTGAAAGAGGGCCGGCTCGGCCTGCCGGAGCTCATGCTCTGGTTTGGGGACAACATGGCTCTGCGGGTCTCTGTAAATCTGGGGAAACGTTAGAGCAAAAGGGAATGTAATAAACGCACGCCTACCTGAACAGGACCTTGTTTTTGGTCTCGTTTTGGAACCATAACTAGAAGATGACCCACCTATCAGGCTACTTGGTGGGAAGAGGCCTGGGCCGTATTCATAGGGTGGGTATGTGGCGATGGGGTGGTGGGCAGAGGTTGACCCTGCTCCGATTGACGCCACGCTCCGGCTGTGAGCTGATTCCAGTTTCATGCTCTCGGCCAGGGTCACCTGGTACTTTATGCACTCTTTGTCCTCCTGGCGCCCGGAGCTGCTGGAGCCCGGGGTGGAAATGCCCGGGTCCGGGGACACGTCTTTGGGAGGGGTCGGGGGGAAGGTGAAGAGGTGCGGACTGGAGTGTCCGGTGGACAGGGAGGTGGAGGAGGCCGGGGGGTAGACGGACAGGCTGGCCGGGGAGCCGTGGTGCAGCGGGTTCTTGGGGAAGGGGCTGAGGTTCCAGGGGGAGCTGCTGTGGTGGGGGGGGATTCCTTTGCTGCCCTCCAGCCAGGGCAGCGAGCTATGCAGTAACGACGGGCGGCACACCTGGCTACCTGCAGCGGGAGACACAACAAGATCAGCAGCCTGCTCGGTTCGCAGCAAATCAACGATCTAAAATGTGATTTTCCAGCATGTCAGGTAACAGAAAGCTTCATTTTCCCGTCTAACAGGCCCCGATGCAACAGCTCTGCTATCCAAACGCCTCAAAACAAACTGCGAGCTGACTGTAGAGGAAGTTACATGGTAGGAAACGCCGCAAGCGGCTGCATGTGGCGCTGCTGCCTCAGATGTTCATGTGATCAGAGGGACAAATTTCCCAAAAATCTCCACAAACTCTGAGTCGCCGTCAAACACGCGGCCGGGCCACAGAAACTGATCACACACGGCCTGATCTGAAAAAACAAGTCCTCACTAGAGAGGCAGGTCGGGAACACGAGAAGGTAAAAACTACGGGCAGAAACTGAAACCCGTCCCGGATCAAATTCTGATGTGAAACCCAGCCGCAGAGCTTTTGCGAACAATCATCGAAAAAGCTGGATTATGATTAAAAAATAAAAACAAAAACGCCGAAGAGGCCGTGGACTCACCGGGTGGAGGAGGAGGGTACCTCTGGACGGCTCGGACTGAGTTCCCATAGTACGAAGAGACGTGGTTCCCCTGTCCATCGATATTAAACAGTACATCCACATCTTCCGCCAGCGGATACTGCGAAGGGTCCATGTACGAGTGGCCGAGGCCCGGGTGATGAGAGCCGGGATGCTGTTCGTTCAGCACCGCGGGATGATGGCTCATCCATCGAGGCTGGTCCGCACTTACTTCCATCGCTCGCTCTTTGTCTTCGAACCTGATTTAATTATTTCTGTTCTTCAGTAAAAGTTCATGTGGAAAAAAAACGGAGCAAAGAAATAATCAGTCCCAAATCCGTTTGCGTTAAAATCCAACAGGTTCCGCGGCCGCTTCCGATCACCTGGAGACAGAGAGCAGAGCGTTAGAGTCACTTTCTGGTTCTGTTCTTCATGCAAACACAGCGGCGCACACTGGATTCACGAAATAAAAATAAATCAATCAAAATGAAAGGAAGAAAAGAAAACGCAGAGAGATTTAAAGAGCAAACATACCCGCAGAAGCCCCGCATGCAACAACGCCGCTGCCGCACCAACACGGCCAAAATGGAATCCAGTTCGGCGCAGAGTTCCTGAACTCTTTCCTCTCAGACAAAACGTGACCAGATATAAAAAATAAAAGATGTGAAAGTTTTCAGGCTGGTTCAACAAGTAGCGCTGAGCTGAGTCTGCGCTGCGCACTGAGCGGCACCAGCAAGTTCAACTCACTGATCAGATCTGCTGCTACCTTTCTCCATTAACCCCGCTCTCTCTCTCTCTCTCTCTCTCTTTTCTTTTTTTACAGTGAAGGCATTCTTTCAGGATGGCGCCAGGCAGCTCAATGCTCGCAGACAGCTGTGGCGCGACGCAACTTAAGGAGGGTCTGTCAGTGTCATCAGCTGAGGGGAGGAGCCTGATAATTGAATCCAACTAAAGTAAGAAATGCAAAACCTGCAAGTTTTCAATCACTTCAGATAAAAAATAAAAACATAAATTCTCCACATTATTTATTAAAGGCTTTCAAAGGAAAAGGAAGTTTAAAAAGGCGCAAAACTGAACAGATTTAAAAAGAAACAAAAATAGAAGGAATAAATAGAGTGTTTGTGGTGAGACGAGAATATTAAGAAGTAAAGATTTGTTTGTTTCATTCATGTCTCAAAGTGCTGCAGGGTGTGCGTGCGTGCGTGCGTGCGTGCGTGCGTGCGTGCGTGTGTGTGTGTGTGAGCAGCGCAGCCTGTTGCTTTCGGGACGTTTCTGCTCTTTAGATTGTGACAGTGCGTCCTCTCGCGGTGACAGCCTCATTATTCTGACTGTTGGCTCCAAAACGCGCAGCACGCGGCGCGCGCGGCCCGGACGCGCTGAGGGCCGCGAGCCAAGACCTTTCATCAGATTTCATTTCTTTAGATGTTACAGAAACGTGAACAATTATTAACAGAATAGTTTGTGGCTCTGTTAATGTTTCTGCTGCAGTCACGGCTTCATTTTAAACACTGAAGAGAAAAAGTTCAAAATACAAAATATAACATTTGGAGAGAAAAACACAACTTGTATGATCTAATCTTATTTATCACCTTAAAAATAAATTCAGCTTCTTTTTCAGATTAAAAGTTACATCAATAAATAATCTTTAAGCAGGAATTAAATATACTTTCTTTCTATTAAGCAGAAATTTCAGTTTTATTAAATGGAAATAATATCCAGATGCTGAATTTCTTGTTTACATTTGTTGTAAGCAGAAAATCATCTCGTGCGTTTTAGTCTCTATTACATCGATACTGTAGTAGTAGTGGAAATGTGTGTGTGTGTGGGGGGGGGGGGGGGGGGGTGCATCGACGCCACTGGATGTGACGTCACTGTAAAGCCAGGAAATAAACCCGCACAGGGCGCGCAGCTCGGTGGGTAGAAGCAGTCGGGGGCGCGCACGCCCTTGCTGTGCAGCGGCGTCGGAATCAGCAGCAGCAGCTGCAGCTGCAGCAGCTGCAGCAGCATCCATGAGGCTGCTGGATCAGCGGGGCGCCGCACAGGGGAATTCATGAGCTACATGCGCTCAAGCAAAAAAACAACCAAGAATCGCACAAGTCGGCCTGCCGCTATGATCAGACCTCATTTGGATCAAACGGAACCAGTCAGAACTGTTCCCGCCCGCAGGCTCTGCCCCGAACGCCTCACTGCGCTTCAGGGTTTTAATCCACTTAGTTTAATATTGGGGAGGAAGAGGAGAGGAAGAGGAGCAAACCGGAACCTGAATCTGGTTCAGAGTCCGAACCGGACAAAGCAGCAGCCCGGCGGGAAATAACAACTATAAACATAACAACAATAACAATAGTAATAAAAATAATAACAACAACAATAATAACAACAATAATAATACAGACTGAGTTTTATTTCTCTTGGTTCGGGTGAACAGAACCAGTCCGGAACCAGGCCTGCTCTGTACCAGGATGATTTTCTTTTAAAAATGAAAATCAAACTGAAATATCTCCAGTTTTTTTCCTTTGTGTGTTGTTAAAAAAAAAAAAATAAAAAAAATAATAATAATAAAAACTCAGTATTAAATGAATCCCTGAGCAGAACGTGAGCAGAGCTGCAGTCACAGTTCTGGGTCCAGTCGCGGTTCTGATGACGCAGATTATTTCTGCCTGATTATGTCAAACATCTGTGATTAAAATCAAAACGTTTTTTTTTTTTTTGCTCTGCGGCTCAGAGTTTAAGATGTGAACAGATTATTCTGCTGCCAGTGAGAGGATCAAATATTTTAGATTAGGTCTCGCCTACGTGTGTGTGTGTGTGTGTGTGTGTGTGTGTGTGTGTTTATCCCTAAACATCATTGTTTCCTTATAAACAAAAATTAAATTACAACAAAAGGATAATAAATTAAATGATAAACAGTGTGAATTAAATTCAGCAGCCAGTGAATATTTGGAGGTTCGGTGTGAGACGGGAGGTTCTGGTGTCTCGGTGCTGCCGGGGTCTCCGTGTGTCAGATTTCTGCTGCTTTCTCATTTCTGCCAAAACAAAGTGGCAGAAGAGCCTGACTAATATGTGGCTTTCAGCCTGACAGCAGGACGAAATTTAGAAGAACAGAAAAATGGCGCTAAGACGTTGTTTGCGGAATGTTTCCAGGAGCTGCGGCGCGTCGAAGCGGAGCGGGCCGCAGGTGAAGCCGGCCGCCGGCTGCAGGCTGCCGGCTGCGGGTCAGGCTGCCAGGCTGCACCGGCGCTGCACGCATGTCGAAACCGCTGCAGCTCCCCGCAGGTAATCTATTTGTTACATCACTGAGTCATTTGTCACCTCGCTGCTCTTTTCAAGAAAAAGGAGCTGTTATTCTCTCCGGCATGTGAACAGAAGCTGCTTCTTAGAACAAAACGAGGGCGTCAAATTCTGCTGCTGAAACCTGAAAGCAGAACTTCGGTTCCTAGAATGATTTAAACTGAAAACAAAAAAAATTCTTCGAGTGTAAAAAGGGAAAAAATAGAGCAGTTAGTGTTTTCTGTCATTCTTTCCTACACTGACGTGAAAAGGGAAAATGGTGAGCCGGTCGGCCAAGTTGTGATGCTTATCAGCGTCTGTATCGCTGCTCGCCAGACGCGCTGATGTAATCTGTCAGCCGCCGTGCGGGGCCTCTTCACCTTCATTCAGCTCATTGCTGACTTTTAAGAGGATGGGCTTCCATTTAGAAATTCATTCTCAATTTAAATACTGAATTAAAAAAAAATTAAATAAAAAAAAACTCCCAGCAGCTGAAAACCGGCACCGACCGGCCGGCTGGCGGCTCCGTACTCGGCGTCAAATATTTTACATTTTAAATCTAATTTGGGAGATTTTATTTTTTTTCAGGCAGAATTAAATAAATATAAAAAATAGAAAAATGCGCGCCGCATCTCCTCCCTGATGCTGCCCTCATTTCTGCGCCATATCGATGCAGAGAGCGGACTGAGATGGAGGAAGAACAGCCGCCGGCAAGGTAATCAGATCGATTTCACGGCTGGAGCGGCTCCCCGGCCGGAACCGCCGCCATCAGCCTGAGCGGCAGGTAATATGCCGCTAAAACTCCTCATCTGCGCTATTTTAGCTGCGGCGGCTGAAATTTGGGGGAATGGGCGGAGGGTCGGTCCGGAGAGAGGCGCGGAACGCGGCGCTGAATCAGTGTGGGCTCGGTTCGGATGGAGGCTGCTGGAGAAGCCGCCGAACCCGAAACGAAAAAAACAAAAAATGAAATAGTGTCTGAATATTTAGGATTCTGATTCAAAGCAAAAGTTTCCATCATTCCGAGCCGAACCGCAGCAGCAGGATCCGAGCAAAACGAGCTTCACATGGAAAAGCTACTGACCTGACCGCTGGACGCCGCGCCGCTTTTCTTCTTCTTCTTCTCTTTTCTTTTCTCCTTTTTTGGTTTGTTTTTTTTCCTCCCCTGCAGATGAGAAGAAAGACTGACATGCAGATGGAGGCGCCGATGGCATTTAGAGACAGGCGGGGAGAGAGAGGCTGAGAGGGCGAGAGCTGTGGACGGGAAGAGCACACACACACACACACACACACACACACACACACACACACACACACACACTGAGGCTTCTTGCTGCGCGCTCCCGCTCGTGCACGCGCCAGGCCCTGGCACGGTCCCGGAGTCACCAGCCTGATTATAAATAAGAAACGCGCGCGCACGCATGTAGGCTACCGGGGCACGGCAGCGCGCGCGCGCACGCGGCCTCGCCTCTACTGTATGAGCAGCTTCCGGCTCAGAAAGCAACTAGATGCGGCTGCAGCCAATGGGAAGAGGCCTGCATCACAGGGTTAACTGTCAGGCTTCACGCTTCTCCTCATTATTCCGTTTCTTTGACATTTTTAGGAACATTTGAGACGATTTTCATCTCAATCTATCGACTGAATATTGAAAATAGATCTGGTTTTGTTTTAATCCAAATATAACACCCCGGTGTGTTTTAAATGCTTCCCTGCTCTTCAATAAATTCAAGTTTTTTTCATCTAAAGAATTAATTTTAGAGTAAAAATAGATTTTTTCCACAATGTTCTGTTGTTTTATCTGATCAACCTAAACCAATATTTTAAAATGTTCTCATCCTGAACAAATATACACCTTAGAATCAATTTTAATGGGAGATTTGTTCATTTTAATAATTTTTCTTACCATGTTTATTTGTTTAATAATTTGTTGTTTAATTGAATATGTATCCAGATTAACCTATAAATCTATTTTCTCAGCGATTTGTTGTTGTTTTCTTAATAAATCAAGATTAAAGGCCTGGAAGCTTTTTAGAAACGCCTCTTTTTAAACTAATGTAAGAATTTCAATCCTTTTAAACTGAAACTGGTTGATTTTGAATCTATTTTTCCGCCGTTTTATTCGTTTTATCAAACAGAAAACGGATGTAAGATCTCCAGGGCCTTTTGTTTGCTTGTTTATTAAATAAATATCAGTTTTAGAATAAAAAGCGGCGTTAATTATTGAACTGTGCTGATAGCAGTGATCTTCAGTGACACGGAGCTCCGCGTCCCTTTGTGCTGCAGCAGGAGCCGCTGCGCCACAAAGGACAGAGCAGTGCAGCTGCACGGAGACAAATAAAGCCAGAAACGCGGCGGGGTGGGATGCAGGCTGAACTGCAGCACAATGTGATCGCAGCAACACGTTGGGTCTGCTGGTTATTTTTTTTTATGCCAGAAAAGAAGAAAAAGGCGCGAGCGGACTGAGTAACCCGGCGCGCGCGCAGAGGCCTGCTTATTGACAGCTCGGTTGATTGAAAGGAGCACCAAGCAAATCCGATCCTCCTCTGTGAGAAACGCGCCGGAGGAGCAGAGAGGAAGAGGATGCTGCAGGCTCGGCGCCTCGACTCTCTGAAGGAGAATGTAAACTGATCACACCCAAATCTAGCTTTGGTGGCGGAGGGTGGGGAGAAATTCAATTAAGGTAATAAATTAAAGATAATTGGCGCAAACCGCCTTGTATAAACTTACGGATGCGGCTCTGCAGCCAAACGCGTCTTTTTAAAGAGATGAATAATTCAGCGCTGCGCTGCGCGGCGCGGCTCCTCATTTAGGAGGAATTAGAACATGCCGGCATCTGAATGGAATTAGAAAAATAACACATCCAGATCGTAATGATTTATTAATCTGCTTTTGATGCAAACGCAGCGCGAATGCTGGGAATCAGATTTCAGTGTAAAGGTGAAGCAGCACAGATGGGAACAACGATCAGATTATGGCGGAATTTATTCACATTAAAGATGCAATAAAAGATTCATTAGGAGGGAGGAAAAATAATAGGAATCAATTTGGAAGATAAACAGGAAGTGGCTCGATTTTAATTCACATTTCTATGATGTTAGAGAAGAAACGTTATTTATTACGGCTGAAATGTGGCGTTCAGAGTCCCAGTCACCTGAGCAGCCATGTTGTCTCTCACCTTTACACGCTGCGGCGTTTCACCGCATCAACGCGTTAAAAGCTGATAAAACTGATCAGCCACTTTCCTCCAAACGGGGAGTAAATTTTCTCTTTCCAGCAGGATTCCTCTCTGGAACCGTGCAGCGAGTTGACCTTAATTTGAGACAAAAAAAGAAAAGAAAACAACAGCAGCCAATGCGCGGGTTTAATCTATTTACTCATTTATTCTCTCAGTGTGTTTTATTACATTCCGTGCACCCTCCAAAGCCGGTGCATGCGCGTGCGTGTGCGTGCGCGCGTGCGTGCGCGCCGCTTCTTTCTGCCTGCGATTTTTATTTTAAAATATTAGGCCGAGGTGGGGAGAATTATAAACGACTCGGCTCTTATCTGCTGCCTTCACGTATCCAGGATCACAGAAGCTGATTAAGAAAGAAGTCACAGCCAACGCTGGATTCATAATGATTTGGAATAATGAATCCTTATCTCCCCTCTGCAGATTATCAGCCTTTCAGCTCGCCATGTTTTGTTACATGGGATAATTTATTGCATCTAATACATCACAATGAATCTGATGGGGGAAAGTGATGGCCGTGTTAGCAGAGAGGCTGCTTCTTTCCCTTTTTCTTTTTTTATTTTATTTTATCCCGAGGCAATGAAATGCCTTTACGATTTTTAATTGGTAAAATATAAGCAGGATCTGATAAAATAAAAAATAAAACAGCAGAAAATAGAAGCAGAGAGGTGTAATCTTGGCCGCTAGTGTTCCAGCAGCACTGCGCTATAATTAGTGTGTCAGTTTCAACCTGAAATTAACAGCATCGACCTGCCATCTCTGGCTCTGCGCGCGCACACCCTCATTTCGCATGATTTATTTTTCCACCAAGAACAGATAATTAATCATAAACACATGGAGAGGAAAATACTACAGCTGCAGCGAGCTGCAGATAACAGAACATTTGCATCTAAAAAGATTTGATGAAACCAGGTTTTTCTTCTTCTTCTCATCCCACCTGAAGGCTGCGGGTTCGGCTCCACACCGCAAACCTTCCGCTCACTTTGCGTGATTAATCTGCGGCTGGTGACGTATCATTAATCACTGCTGCAGGGGCGGCGCAGCTTTAAATGGGGCCCAGAGTAGAGTCTGAACGGGGACCACAAAACAATCTATCTATCTATCTATCTATCTATCTATCTATCTATCTATCTATCTATCTATCTATCTATCTATCTATCTATCTATCTATCTGTCTTTTTTACTAGTTATGTTTACATGCAGATGTTTAAAATTTTCGTACTGGTTGAAATTTTGATTTTAAATCCTTTCAAAATAAAACCTAAATAAATAAAAGACGAATTTTCAACAACATGGATTCAGTGGAGACATTTAGGGTTCCTGAGGCCCCCTGCTGGCCTGGAGGGTTTACGCAGCTCAAAGGTCACATGACTCAGTTTCATTATTTATGTCTGTTTACACAAATATTACCAATAATAGTGATAATAATAGTGATAATAATAATAATAATAATAATAATAATAATAATAATAATCACATTATTCTATTGTGACCCAAATGATGTAACCACACCATAAAGTGAACTAACTACATACTAAATAACTAATTATGCAAACAAATAAATCTACTGACATGTGTTTTTATTTCTGATTTTCCTTCCTGGTGTTTGTTTGCTCTCCTCCTCTCGTTGCTTAATCACAACAACAGTAATAAAAAATGAACTAAATCATAACTTTTAGTTTGTTAAATTTTCTGTCTGTATTATTCTATTCAAAATGATCCGATCTTTCAATCACGATGAAGTTAAATAAAAATGTAAAGTTCTTGAGATCAAAGGAAAATGAACATTTTCTTATTTATGATCAACAAAATTTGAGGTTTTGAGATTCTGTATTATTTCTTCAGCGCCCCCTGCAGGCCTGTTCGGCCTCACAGCAGCAGCTTCATTCGCTTATTCCTTGGGCCGGCTGTGATCCTCCTCATCATGAATGTGCTGCAGTCTGTATGGTGTGCATGAATAATAATAATAATAATAATAATAATAATAATAATAATAATAATAATGATTTTCTGGATAATGAGTTCTTGTTGGATTGTTGGAGCAGAGCCCGGTCCACTCAGGTTCTGGACGGCGCCATGTTTGAACTCCATCACGGTGCCAGGAGAAATTAGCATTTTATTTGCTCTCTCTCTCTCTCTCTCTCTCTCTCTCTCTCTCTCTCTCTCTCTCTCTCTCTCTCAGCAGCACCACCAGATATTTATCTCTTCATACTCGGGGAAGCTGCCATGACAAACAAACCCAGGATGGACCCTCAGCCGGGTATCCAGGAACCCCCTTCCTCTTCCTCTTCCTCTTCCTCTTCCTCTTCCTGCCTGAGCAGAATAATCCAGGACCGGTTGGAGTCCAGAGAGTTTCATGGACGGAGGGAAACAAAGGCTCTCTAAGGCGGACTGTGGCCCTGGGCAGAATCTCATCTGGGGCCCCACCTCCAGCTCTGTCCGTGTGATTACACTGTAAAAACATTTGTTGTTTTTACACCTCATTTTACAGTAACTAACGTTGTTTCCTCAGCCTTTCTGTTCTCTGGATAATCTGTTAACTCTTCAAACTGTTTCATTAAAATAAAAAAACTCACCTTGATTCTTTTATTCTAACAGAAACCTGATGAAATCGCAGAAGTTTTTTTATCCATTAAGCTTTCAGATGAGTTGGAAGACGGACTGCTACTGGAGATCCTGACTCTGAAGAAACGTGGATGATAAAAACTACGACAACATTTACATTTACTGAAGTATTTTTAAATTGATTTGTGGAATCCTCTTTAGAAATCTAACAAAAATGTTATAAGTTGTGATTATTTAATTTGCCATAACTATAAATAATTAGGAAAAACATTTATTTACTATAAATGTGTGAAGATGCAAAGACAGTTTTGATTTTTTTGATGTGATTGAACTTTTATCAATCAGCAGATTTTATTTACTGTTAAATTGCATAAATGTGAAAAGACATTAAATATTGTTTAATTTTAACAACGCAGAGTCAGCTATTTATTAATATTATCATTTGTTAAAGATTTAATAATAATTGCTGTCCCAGTATCCTGATATGACCAAAATGAAACTCTTTCAGTTTCTGGTGAATAAATTCATCAACATGTTTTACAGATTATGAATCAGTTTTAATAAATCTTTTCTGATGGATTCACTTCCTGTATAAATGTTTTCAGTGGATTATCAGCCCCCCCCCCTGGACACGCCCCTGCTGATTTGTTTCAGCTTTTCCTCCCGCATTGCGCCGGGTAGAGGAGGGCTGTCGGGTTCAGAGCCCCGCTCCCTGTTTTACTGTCAATGAGGCAAAGATCAGGTTGCAGCGGGCCGGACCGGAACCCGAACCGGATCAGGAGGAAACCTCCACAAACTCCCGGTTACTTCCGGTAACTTCCTCAACTCAGATCCAAAGTGAAAAATAATATTTTATTGTAACATGTAGATATAGAATCTCATTATTCTGTTGTTCTGGTTTTCTTTGAGTTGAGTTAGAGAAGCTGCTGAATTCAGAATATTTCTGTTGGATCTAAACTGATTTTTTCTCCTTTTTGCAGAAACTGAAGCTCGTTTTGTTTTTCTTCAGGTGTTTCCTGACGGGATGGAGAGCAGAAACTGATTCTGACGGACTTCCGGTGAAGTGAAAACTGGACAGTTTCCTCTGAACGCGGAACAAATGCGGGTCTTTAACTTTATCATGACTAACTGAGCCACAGCCTGAATCTTATTGATCTTCATCAGGCTGATCAATTGAACCCATCGCCTCCTGATTGGAGGGGAAAGCAGCGCAGAACCCGCTGCGGAACTTTTCAAACTGGGCGCTAAAGAAACGCTTTAACTCCCGCCTGACGCTGCGGGATGAACCGCAGCTTCGCCGCAGGCTGCCGGTGTGCGGGAGCGGCTGAGTGACGCTCTGTCTGCGGGATCATGTTTAATCCCCGCCTGTTCACAACTCATTTCTGCACTCAGAGGCGCAGAGATGGGGACTCAGATGGTTGCTGGGGCAACCGCGTTAGGACTGACGGAGCCGTTTCCCTGAACGGAGGCAATCTGCAGCAGAGGTCGTCACAAAGTCATTCCTGATTACTTTCCTCTTTCCTGGAGCTTCTCGGCTGCAGCTCAACATCCAACAGTTCATTCAGTTCACTCGTTCAGTTCACTCGTTCAGTTCACTCGTTCAGTTGACAGGTGCAAATCCTGCATGTGACGTCACGGGGATCCGTTCCTCGCAGATCAGAGTTTCAGGTGTTTTTTTTCTGTTCATGTTCATAATGATTCCTTCAGATTCAGATCTGAAATGATTCAGTTATGTTTCTGATTTTACACGGAATCACGTTGTTGCTTGGATTTTACGGCGCCACGTTCAGGCCCTGAACTTCACATTTTAACGGAAAAAAGCGCAAAGCGACTCGGATGTAACGAGTAACGCGAGTAACGCTTTTAGTAGAAATGTAGTGAAGTAGAAAGTACAGCTACTTACTGTAAAATGTAGTGGAGTAAAAGTCGAGTTAAAGTAACGAAGTACTTGTACATCGTTACTTCCCACAAAACTAAAACCTCAGCAGCAATAATTCAGCCAGTGATTAATATATAAGTTTTGTGCATAAAAGCAGCAAATGTTCTCAAAAGTCATTAGATTAGAGGCCGAGAGTTTGACTTCACTCCTGTTTTTATTTTAAATATTTTAAACTCTGAATGTTTGTTTTGTGAAAAATATTCAGTTAAATTTGTTTCACAGAAACTTTTACACTGGAACATTAAACCCACAGGTTAAAAATCAGCATTAAATGATCTTATTGATTCATTTATATTCATTCCTCATCAGATACATGTTGAAATATTTATAATACCGTTAAAAACGTGATTTATTGAAGTAAATAAATTCATAAAGTAAAGTTCATATTCTGTTGGAAAATGAAACCATCAGACTATGAAGCATATGCTGCTTGTTTATCTCCTAAACCTTTTCCTTCCACTAAACTTTCCATTAATATGTGGATGTAGCACTCTGACCAGAAAGCCTGTTTAGCAGGGATATTTTCCACATGTTTATAACATAAAAATGTATCACTGTTTATGTAATAAATCAATATAATTCAGTTTAAATCAAACATTTATGTTTAATATTCACCAGTCGAATCAAAGTGAGGAGTTTCCTGCTGCTTGTTCTCTAGATTCCCTGAACGTGAAAGAGCCTTCCCCTCCATCCTGCGTGTCTCCAGGGAAACCAACACGCAGCATCATCAGCATCCAGCCTCATAATCCTGAGATGAAGGTGAGGTGTCCCGTCTGATCAAAGCGGCCGCGCGGCGCTGCAGGCCGGCCTCCGTCACTCAAACGCTTCCTGCTCCACCTGCATGCTGCAGGCCGCCAGGCTGCGCTAGCTTAATGAAGCAGCCGTTAGCCGTTAGCTTCATGTGATCATCCAGATGGAAATGAAGACTGCAGGTGAGGGTTCTTGGCTCCGGCTCACCTGGGCTCATTAATTCATCCAACCTGGCAACGCTGCTCTCACTACTCCTCACAACTTTCCTCCCAGCTTGCAGAGAGCCACAGGCGCCTGCTGTGTGTGTGTGTGTGTGTGTGTGATAAAGGTGAAGGACAACAATCTGGATGAGGAGGACTGGCGATAATAAGGCTAATAAAGTATCTCTGTGCTGCACATTGTTCTGCTGCTGCAGCAGCCAGCAGCGCTCTTCCTCATGAACTCTGAATATGCAAACGCGTTTTATGGAGAATAATGTAATTACAGGAGAAGCTTCAGGTTGTTTTGATGTCACTGTCCTCCTTTCACAGCCAGCAGGTCTGAAGAGCTGAAGCTGTAAAAGGCCTCAATAAAACCCAGCACAGAACCGCAGGCTGAACTGGAACAACAGCAGAATCTGGTCAGAACTTCACAGGAGAACCGCCGGTCTGATTCATTCATTCATTCATTCATTCATTCATTCATTCATTCTGTTCAACATCAGAACCGGCTTAAAGGGCCAGTACCATGTCATTTTATAACATAATAAAGCAACTATGTTATATCCAGCTGGCATGAAAAAGACTTAACAGAAATTTTATTTCCTGATTTAACCTCTTGAAATTAGGCCTCTGTCTCTTTAAGAACTTCAAAACCAGAACCAGATCAAAACCAGAACCAAATCAAAACCAGAACCAGATCAAAACCAGAACCAAATCAAAACCAGAACCAGATCAAAACCAGAACCAGATCAAAACCAGAACCAAATCAAAACCAGAACCAAATCAAAACCAGAACCAGATCAAAACCAGAACCAAATCAAAACCAGAACCAAATCAAAACCAGAACCAGATCAAAACCAGAACCAAATCAAAACCAGAACCAGATCAAAACCAGAACCAAATCAAAACCAGAACCAGATCAAAACCAGAACCAAATCAAAACCAGAACCAGATCAAAACCAGAACCAAATCAAAACCAGAACCAGATCAAAACCAGAACCAGATCAAAACCAGAACCAAATCAAAACCAGAACCAGATCAAAACCAGAACCAAATCAAAACCAGAACCAGATCAAAACCAGAACCAAATCAAAACCAGAACCAGATCAAAACCAGAACCAAATCAAAACCAGAACCAGATCAAAACCAGAACCAAATCAAAACCAGAACCAGATCAAAACCAGAACCAAATCAAAACCAGAACCAAATCAAAACCAGAACCAGATCAAAACCAGAACCAGATCAAAACCAGAACCAGATCAGTGTTTCTGCCTGAAGTCATTTATTTATTCAGTATTTCTGTGTCTTCTCTGCAGGTGAGTTCAGGTGAGTTCAGGTGAGTTCAGGTGAGTTCTGCTGCTTCCTGTTGGCAGCTGTGAGCTCAGAGCCTCTGACCTGCTTTCGGTGGAACCTTCAGACCCTCCAGACTTCCCCTCATCGCTCGCTGCAACCGCAAACCGACCCAGATATGATCCAGGGCAGCCCGGTTCTGGAGGAAGGCGTCTGACTGGAATCCAGCGGGTCTGGTTCTGAAAAAACGAAGAAGTTTTTTCAGAACAAAAAAAAATGATGTAACTGTAGACACACTTAGTATATAAACTCATATTTATCAATAGACTGCTCACAGTATTGATCATAAGTTATTGATATTTACTGATCCTCTCAATGAGAAAAACAGACGGTGAAAAAAATAGTAAAATTAACAAAACAGTTTTGTTTTGTTTTAAACTTCATTAATTTAAATTTATTATGACAACAATAAATCTAAATTCTTATCATGATTAGAAATGTATCACCATAAATAAAGTTCCTGTATAGGTTTATATGAATTAAACTGGAATAATATGAAAATATTTTCAATATTTTCCATCCTTCATTTCAGAAAATAAAGTTCATATTTAAATATATTTATCACAACTAGAGCAAAACCTAAATAAGGCAAACTCAGGTCAGAATGATACAAACTGATTTTAAAACAGAAGTGAAGGAGGAAAAGCCACAGAATGTTTCAGCTCAGAGAGCTGGCTGCTAGGTTAGTGATGGAAAGTTGGGTGGAAGGAAAAACTCCCAACTTGTTAGAAATGAATTTGGGGATTTCAGAAACTCATGGATGTTCTGCATTGGTCTCTTAAATCTGATCCAGGTTTTGATTAGAAATCATATTTTCATCTGTGGCATAATTTGGCAATCAATAAGACGGAAGAGAGGTCGGTGTCTGCTGACTAAATGTGTTTGAAAAGTGAGCAGATGTCTGAATGAAGACGTCCGATTGTCTGAATGGTTTGGGTCGATCAGAACCAGAGCAGAACTTTGTCCAGTTACAGTCCCAGTTTGTTTGTTTTGTCTTAAATCCAGAAGCGAACTGGACCAACTTCCTTCTCCAGTTTATCGTTTCCCCAGTAAAACAACGTTCTGCTGACAAAAACTAAATCCGGGTCGAACTTTCCTTTCTTTCTTTTTGGATCCGCTTCACGGATGTCAGGGAATCGACTTACAGCTGCAGATGAAGCCAGAGGCATGTGCCACTCATCCTCCGTGTGATTCGAACTCCTGAAGCTGGATTGTTTTATCTGGAGTCGGATTGAGCCGCCAGCCAGGAAGTGTCAGTCAGAGCTGCTGAAGGCTTTGGGAGCCGCCGGCGCTGAGCGCAGATACTCAGAGATTATGCTTTATTAGCTGTTCATGGAGAATTAATAGTGAGATCAAAGTTAACATCTCTGCCAGGCAGGCGGCGGCTTTTCATCACCAGGAGACATCAGAGCAACTTCTGCTTCCTCTGGACAGAACCAGGGAGTCGGATCGGCCCATATCGGAGAAACATGGGAAATAAAGCTGAATATGTCAGAATGTAGGTTAATCTGGTTCTGCAGGTTTTGGTTTGTGTCCCAATCAATCTGATTTCTGGGTTTCGGGTTTCAAAGTCAACATAAATGGAATATTAATTGTCATATTTCATGTTTATTGATGATTATAATCATCAGTAAATATGATCAACAAACTGTTATTGCTATTGTTGACTGTATGTTGTGTTTATGTTTCATGCTGTAAACACTTTGAAGTGCCTCCTTATTGAAACGACTTACAGGAATAAACCTGATTGGTTGAACAAACTTTCTGGTTTCCAGATGAAAATATTCTGAGATCTTTGAGGAAAAACTCAAATCTGGATTTATTCTGCATAAAAACAGAACATTTAACAAACGGAGTGAAAGTTTGGACAGTCGGCACCGACTGAGATCCAGGGCTGGGCTTTGACTAGGCCCCAGACAGTTCCTGCTGTGTTGTCGTGTTGCAGGATTTCCTCAAGCTCCCTCTGATAAACGCTACTGAACATCCCAAACCATGATACCTCCACCGCCGTGCCTCCAGAAGTATTTAGTTTGTTCCAAACATGTTCTGGTCCAAATGGTCCAGTTTCAGAGTCAGACTGGTTTTTACTTTAACCAGTAAAAACTGGTTAAAATTTTTACTGGTTAAAAGCTGCTGGTTTTCCTCCTGAAACCTGAAACAACAAACATTTAGTTCAGATTTTCACTGTTTATCAAAGTTTTTCTTCAGACTTTCGCTGCTCTTTTCTCTCATTCATGGAATATTTCACCAGTTTGTTTCTCTGATTTCATTTTGATTTATGACTCAATCAGAAATGAAAAATAAAACGTCTCATAAACTCAGATGTGTTTTTCCTCAGAGCTCGGTTTCTTTACTAATCCATCACTTTTACTGTCTGCCTGCATCTGGAATCTTTAAAATCTGGAAGAGTATGAAGCTGTTTTTCCAGAGCAAATTAAAATTTTATTTTTTTGTCTGTTTCCATTTCCTCTGTTGAATTTATTTAAAATGTTTTAATCATAAAACAGTTTGAGGAACAGAAAACAGGATTTCAGCCACAACATGACATATCCATCAAGCTGTTAGTTGGTGCACCTGCCTGAAGTTTTGTGCAGCTAAATGCTAATAAATTACATAAAATGATGGCAGTATTTTCTCCTTTTTATGTTGAGATTATTCTGAAGGAATAAAAGATGACTTTAGGATTCAACGTGTTAAATTTGGTCCAAAACAACCATTTCTCCTGAACCTCAAACTGAATAAATTCAGTGTAATGGCTGGTTTTATTTTTCTAAAATTCAAGTGTGAGATTATGCAACTGTAACAAAAGAAACATTTATGTTAAAGCTTTTCACACGTCTGTCCCAGGGGTGTCCGTGGATGTGTACAGTGGCAGCGGCGTCACACTGTAGGTAGCCCATTTCAGGCTCTCTGTGTCGCTTTGTTGCAGCGATTGGACACATTCCTGCTGCGGTTTAACATTTTTAGCTCATGATTTCATCACCCAGGAGACAAAAACACAGAGGCTGTTTGCATCTGAAGATCAACTGTTTACTGCGTCTTTGAGCTAATTTAGACGGAGCATTTCTGAGCGTTAGTGTTGTTCTATGCTGAGTTTGTGCAGGTAAAGTCAAAGGTCCAGCTTCCTGAACTTTAACCTCGGCCTAATAGAAACAGACAATTCAATAACAGCGTAATAATCTTTAACTGGAGCAGAGAGACTCATTTTCTGGCTCTGGCTTCATTCAGAGCAGAAATAGAGAAAACAGGAACATTTAGCTGTTTATTAATTGCTTGTTTTTATCAAACCAGGTTTATTCTGTAAACGAGAACCTGGATAAATAAAGAGGCAATAAAACATTTAAGATAATAAAATCTCCTCTGGTGGCAGTTTGAGCTTCACCTGGTTCAGATTCTGAGTTGAAAAATCTCCCATTTGGAACCTTTTCCTGTCCAATTATTAATCTGTTAATCCCAGAAATAATCCCAGATCAGTTCTGTAACATGATGTTGATGTCAGAAGGATTTTCAGCTGCAGATTCATCAACGGTTCCCTAAAGGAATGTTGTTGCATTTTAGGTGAGAAAATATTAATTTTCTTTTCAGAAAAGGAACAATTGTTTATTTGTATTTTTAATCTATTTATAACATTGTCATAAAATTAGATTTATTGTTAGTTGGAGCTCCAGTAAAAACAAACTAACTTAGCTTCAGGTTCAATATGACTGTTTCTAACTTCTGGTCTAGTCAAATCCTCCACATCCTGAGTTCTCTGCTGGGCTGCCATTCAAACCCTCTGCTGGTTATTAATGTGTTAAAATGATCCGTTTCTATCCGGTTCTCCGCCTCTAAACCTTTAAACGTATCGTTTTCTCTAAACCAGCCGTTCCCTCCTGAGCTCTCGTGGCTGGCTGACCTTTGACCTGCAGCCACAGACAAGCAGCCACCCTGGAGGAGAGATGTTGTGGTCTGAGGAGGCCGTCTGCCCGCCGGGTGTCAACCCTGCGACCTCAGGAGGTTAGCTTCGCCCCCGGTCGACCTCACTTTGTTAGTGGAAGGAGAAACTCTGGACCTGCATGGATGGATGCATCTGATGGTCCGTTTCACATCAGAACCAAGTCCATCAGTTCTATCCTGCATGTTTTTGGTGTTGTCTTGTTAAAATCCGCAGGTCGTTAACAGAACGCTGCATAATGACTCTGCAGAAACGCTAAATATTACCGAGCACAACTTCAACACAACAGTTTTCCAATCAGATCGTTTGAAGCAGAAATGAGTCCCAGTGATTTCAGAGAAGAAACCAGAAACACAACACAAAGGTTCTGGTTGGCATTTTGTAAGTAAAATGAAATGATTCTGTTAAAATTAGCAACACTTTAAATCTATTTTTGTCCAAGGTGGCTTCCCATGCCAAAATAAAAAAGTTTTCTTTTTCCAAATTTGGCATCTGAATAATTCTTTGGTTCATTTCAAATGTACATCACTGATATGGCTTCAAGATTAAATATCAGAATAAATATCCAAAATGATAAAAACAGTTTAAACTTTCCCAGATTTTACTCCTTGTAAAATCAGATTTACGCACATTTTATATTTGGAAACAGGTGATTAGAAAGATTATGGAGAATTATTTGAATTATCCAGAAAGAAAGAAAGTTAAAGAAAAACTCAAGCAGAACATAAAGACTTTTGGATGAATTCATGGTGCAGAAATGTTTAAATTGGAAGCAGTTAATCAAAGAGAGGACTTCCTTTGAGAGAAACGGTGCAGTGAACCCACATGGCAGTCATGTTTCCTCCGCCCCAGACTGAAGGCGTCAGCAGGTGTTTCTGTTGCGTGGCGCCCGGTCCGGGCAGCAGACGCCACAGCAGCGTGAACCAAGCAGCATCAGAAAGAGGGAATAATAGTGTTTTGTGAATCGGTGGTTTGCTGGGAAAAGATGAAATGAGCTTTTAGTAGCCGAGGAAACAGAGGGAATCAAACACTTCCTGACTTTAAAGTGGAAACAGCAGAGACTTCCTCCCTCATATGCAGGTAGAGGAGGCGCCCATCAGGGACGAACAAAGACTCAGAGTCTAAACATGAGGCGCTACGCCATCACCACCTCGGCCTCCAACGACATGGAGACGGCTTGTGTGTGTGTGTGTGTGTGTGTGTGTGTGTGTGTGTGTGTGTGTGTGTGTGAGCTTGTTGGCCTCTCCTGGGGTGGTAACACACACCGAGGTGGTGCAGCGCCGGGTGGGAGAGGGTGAATGGTTACTGTGGAGCTCATTCCACCACCGGTCACAGGGTTAAGTGCCACAGTCATACACACACACACACACACACACCCACACACACACGCACACACACACACACACACACACTGGAGCCATTGAGTCGGATGTACAGAGTAGACGCCACTGGAGGGGGTTCCTCACACACACCCACACCGTCTGAGGCACATTCATGGTGAAACGAGAGAGTGACCACACAGGCTGCAGATTTAGAAACAACTTCCTCTAATTTTGCTCTGATTTGGAGCCATTGTTGAATGAGGAGATCTTCACTGAGAAACAGGAGCCCAACCTGCAGAAAAACTGTTTTCTACTGCAACGTAACACCGGCTGCTCAGGAACGGAGGGGAATGTGTCAGAGGAAAATTTAAAAAGCAACTTTTACAGATCAGGCAACATTAGAACCAAACTTTAGTCAAATCATGGTGAAGAAAAATACCAAAGTTAAAGATGTTTCCCTGCAGACTTGGGTTCATTCACACCAGTCCTGTTTGGTCCACTTTAATCCAACTCCAGTTTCATTTAATCCAACTTTCTAGTCTAGAAGGTCCAACAAACACAGGAGTGAATGTGGAAACAAGCTAAAAATGAGGAACTTTGGTCTGAGTTTGGTTCAAGTGAATTCTGGTTCAGTTCGAATGTGAACGTCAAACGGACCGGAGACCGCTCCAAAAGCAAGAAGTGGACTACAGCGCAGGGTATTCTGGGTAAATGCAACCAAAGCTAACGTGCTAGCCTAGCGCCAGCAGCTGGAGAAGGAATAATTCCTCCTCACTCTGCTACTTTCTCCTACTACTCTCCAATTCTGCATTATCTGCTGTTTTTGTTCATGTTAACTTTATGATTTCTGTTTTTTCCTGGATGGAGATGTGGACACCTGAGCATCCAGATGTTCCTGAGCATCCAGATGTTCCTGAGCATCCAGACGTTCCTGAGCATCCAGACGTTCCTGATCAGAGGTGCGGTGGTACGGAGCCGTTGAGCTGCTGAGCTCCGTCTTTGTGTTTGGGGTAAACCCCTGCTGCTGCTGAGCTTTTGTCTCTTCCTGATCAGCTCTAATGCTGCAGCACTAATTGTTTAACACAGAAACACGTCTTTTCTCCCTTTAATGTTTTTGTTGTTATTGTCGCCTGTGCATTTATTACCAAACCTTTGTGGATTTCCTCTCCACCCCGCTCGTTCACCACTACGCTCTCATTCGCTCTTTCCAAAATGCCCGCCCTGAAAAGGGAGGAGAGGGAAAAAAATGAGAACATCAGCAAAAAAAAAAAGCAAAAAAGGATGTCTGGCAAGTTGCATCATTTTCAGAAACAAACAGTGTGAAACCGTGTTAGCCAGCCTATTAGCATATATACATAAAGAGCGTGTGAGCGTGGCCGTCTGCAGAAGAAAGGAAAATCACAAAGAGGCAAACGTTACTCTCCACTAGCCGTGACGACGGTTTCTCAGAGAGATAGAGCTGAGGGTAAACATGTGATCAGCTCAGATCCAATCAGCTCAACAAAGGGATCAGCGGCACCGGGTCCATCTCCTCATGTTCTGTATGTAGGTGTGCCATGGATGAGGAGAGGGAGAGGCGGCAGGCAGACGCACCGTTATCATTTGCATCATAATGGTAAACTGATCTGAATAGTGCTAAGCTCCTAACCTCCATGGAAATCGCAAACCTTCATGAAATGTTCTGGTTTCCGAGCCGCTCGCTGGTTTCATCATCCTTTGGGTCACAGCGAGGTACCGTAGGAGTGATGAAGATACAGGCAGGAACAAATCTGGAGAAAACCTGCTTCATTTGGAGGTTTCCCTCAAACCTTTGACTTCAACGGTCAAACGTTACACCTGGGCTCAGAAAATGTTTCAGACTAAAACGGAAATTATTGATAATTTAGCAAGAAATTCTCTGTTCTGCAGCAGCACTGTTGGATTCTGGGTTCAACTTTCAGTCCAGATATTCCTTCTTCTTTTTCATTTCATCCTCTTCATGCATCGATCCCAGCAGTGAGAAATCCCCACAGCATGATGCTGCCACCACCGTGCCTTTAGACTAGAACCGCTTCATTTACGATTGGGTCTTTTTTACATATTAATCCAGTTGAATAAACTAATGAAACAATAACGGTGGTTCCGCTGACGGAACACTAAGGAACGTCAGACGTTCAGGAAGCAACGAGATCGATGGAATAAAACACACGACGAGTTTACTGGGTAAACTGGGTGAACTGGGAGAAAACAGAAAACGTGTTGAAATGGTTTTGTTTCTCTGATCATCACATCAACACTGAAACAATCCTCCACGAAGTTACTTCTGTAAGTTCTGACCCGGTTCATCTTCCCACCTGCTACCAGACATGGTTCTGGGTTCCAGAACCAGAGCCAGAATTCAGCTTCTATGCACCACAGATCTGGAACAAACTTCCAGAAAACTGAAAACCAGCCGAAACCCTGAGTGTCTTCAAAACAAAGGTCAGAGTCAAATCAAACATGGATCAATGTATCTGATTGGTTTTTTGCTCATTTCTCTAAATTTAATGTTAGTTTGTTTCATAATTGGTTACACTGTAAATAAAACAGTAAAATCTATAAACTATAAAAATTTACATTTTGATTGAAGTTACCGTGAAGAATTTAAACACAATAATTTGTACATTTTATATTTGTTGTTTTGGGAAATATGTAGTTTTTAAATTTTACAGTCAAACAATTTTTAACAGTAAAATCAACAACAAAATGTAACCATGAAAGAAAAAATATGTTACATGTAGTTTTCCCCAGCTGTCAGTGTTTAACCTTAAAATGGGTTTTTTATTTGTGCTGTTATGATGTAAAGCTCTCTGTTCTGCCAAGTTTCAATAAACTGGACTTGAACTTAAAGTTCTGCAAAAATGTTTTTAAATATTCGACCAGTTGATCCAAAGTCTTTTCTTTAAAAGTCTTCCTGAAGTTTAGCATCAAACATTATCATTCAAAAGGCGTAGAGACATTAGAGGACACACTCAAAGACACAACGTTCAACAATGGGCTCACCACACACACACACACACACACACACACCACCTCTGCCCCCTCCCTCCATCCTCTCCCCAGGAGGCCCCTGTACATCCCAGATAAGACTCCTCAGAGGAAGTGGGTGGTGGGGGGTGTTGGGGTAGGATGGGTGCTGTGGTGCAGGATGGGGGGTGGGGAGGCAGCTTCAGGGTCACCACAATGGCACGCTCCTGATAGCGCTATCAGCTTATGCTAATCAGGCGCTAAGAGGCAGCGCCATCCTAAACATGCGCCTCCTCCTTAACCTGCGCCGTATCGCGATGAGCCCGGCTCATTCAGCAGATGAACCGCCTTTATTTAATGACGAGACGCCGTGTGGAGAGGCAGCGCCTCCAAATTGATTAATCGTGTCGTAAATTGATGTTAAGCGGCGCTGAAGATACGGGACCTCTCTCTTTTTTTGGGACCAACTTGGCTTTTTGAGGCCATTGTTCTGCCAACAATGAGGAGGACCGAGAGGTTCTGGAGCTGCTGACAGAATAACGCGCTGCTGCTGAGGCTCACTGCCAGATAAACTCACCTAAACCGCGATTTCACCGTACAACACAGAACAGATCAAAAAGGCCTAATTAAAGTAACGGGAAACTCCAAAGAGAAGCATTTAGCTGCGTTAGCTTCTCTTCAAAATGTCTCCAAGTTCAGTTTCACACAAACTAAAGTTTTAAAACATTTAGATGAGAAACCAAAGAGCTGATTTAAACGATGAAACAAAGGAAATGATCCAAACGGATCAGGATCCAAACGGATCAGGATCCAGTGGTTCTGATGTTAACATCTGAGGATGACCTTTGACCTGCTTTACTGAAGTGATTTAAAGTAAGGTTTAGTCCAGACTTTGACTAGGCCACTCTAAAACGTTTAATTTTTATTAACAAAAGTGTGAGACCATATGTGAGAAATAATGACAAAGTGAAGCAGAACTGGAAAACGGGCCGAGACCCAGAACATCCCAGTAAACCCACCAAGAACCAGTGGAGAATTCAGAAAGGGAAAGTCCTTGGTCTAGTCAAAGCCCAGACCTTGATCTGATTGAAGTGATGTGGGATAAACATGAAAGAACGTCTTTTATTCGATTTCAGCGCCTTCGTGGTCGTTGGTCGTTTTTCTGGTTGTTTCCAAGGTGATCAAGAGATTTCAGGCAGATTCACTTTAAATCTTTTCTTAAATATTTTCTCTTTGACGCGTCGTGTCGGTTTGATTATTTTAATAGTTTTGCTCTTCAGCACTTTGAGAAACAGTTTTGTTTAAAGTGCTTGATAAATAAAATTGCATTTGGAAATTAATCGATTCATTTTTCTGATATCTGATGTTTATTATCGGCTGATACAGAAAAGCAGCAAAACTGAATTCAAATGTTTGTTTTGTTTAAATATACTAACTTATGAATTTCTTTGCTGACCACATAACTGCAATACACCAATAACTTCACTTTAATCTGTTCAGATTAAAATTAGGATCAGAATAAAAACAAACAAAGAAACTGAAACAGAAAAAAATGGAACTGCAGCAAATCTTGTTTTTCAGCAAATGGTTCAGAAAGTGAAATTAGGAATCCTAAATAAAATGTAAAATAAATAATAAATCATGAAGAGCGTAGAGTTACACTGAATAGATCAGTGTCGCAGATATCTGTTGTAGAACTTTGTTCAGGACCGATATTGATCCGATATTGATATCGTATCGGAGCGTTTCTGGTCGCATCGTCTGAACTTTTTCCTCAACTAGAAAACTTTTCTTCACATCTGGAGTTTTTAGGTGAATATTTTCCAGATGTTGATGTTTGAATCTGATCTCATAAATTCCAGAATGTTTTTACTGTTGACCAGTTTAATAAACTCTGAGGCGGTTCCTGACCCAGTGGAACCAGTACCGACCTCCGACCTCCAGCCCCAGTCAGCTCCTCCTCCCATGATCCTCTCTGTTTCGCCTCCTCCTCGCCGTCGCTACACCTGCTCCGGCGGCGCGGCGCCGGGCCCCGGGGCCGAGGTGAGGTCCATAGATAGGAACCCCATTGTGGTCGGACGGGAAGCGCTTTGTGGCTGGATTTGTCCAGTTTTATGTAAAAGCAATACTCTTTTCACCTGAACTAATACAAGCTGTGGCGTAAGCCCCTTACTGCCATGTGCTGCATTTTCCCCTAATCTCTCTGGATTCAGCAGCGGCCCGCGTACCTCAGGGCGCTGATAAAGCCTTAACTCCATACCACTCGCCTGCTTTCCTCCTCCAGCTTTTCTCACTTCTAACCAGCCTGGCTTCCTCTCTCTCACCCTTTGGCTTCTCCTCTTCCTCCTTTTCTCTTTCCCAGGACACCGATGAAGCAGCGTAGCAAAAAATTAAAGTGATCAAAAGATTTAGAGGAACGGGGGAGAAAATTCACTTTGTGAATCCCATCTAAGAGAGGAGATGAAGTGCTGAGAGAAAGCAGGATTTCTGAAGGGAATCAGCTTCTGTATCTTCTGATTGATTTCCAGAAACTTTCCAATCATCTCTGACCAGCAGAGAAACATCAGAGCTTCTTAGTTTCAGTGTAAAACTGTTTGTTCTTTTGATGTTTTAAAAAAAAGGTTTCATGACTTAAAATATATTTTTAGAGAGATGGTTTTATTTTATTCTCATCTCAAAGTGCTTGGTGGCTGTTTGGCATCATCCTGATTTAATAAACCAGATTCATTTATGAAACGTAACTGAACAGGTTGAGCAGAAAGAAACCCGACCCAAAGAACCGGTTCTGCTTATAACCTGAAGGCCTGACGATCACCTGGATGCAGGTGAGCTGATTAGGAAACAAGGAGCAGGTGTGACTGAAAATACCTAAAATACAGAAAATCAATCTAGAAACACACTTAATCCAGAAATTAACCAAAAATAAAACTATAAATTATACAAACACAGAGACTTTTAAAAAATGATTTGAATGGTTCATCCAAATATAGATTTTATTATCAGATAGCACTTTGTTGTTTTTCACAGCAAAGCCAAGGTGAGACTGTTTCTGGGTTTCATCAGAAAACGTTGCATGATTCTGTATTTTAACTCATTTCTGTCAGGTTGAAAAAAAAACAACAGAAAGACAAACTTCAATCTGCAAAACGTTTCTGTGTTTCTGCCCAAAACTTCTTTTCATCACATCCCAGAAATGCGCTGTACGTTCTGGAAGTGAGCAGTAAAGATCGTTCAGGAGAAACCTGACGAAGGAACCAAATAAATGTTAAAAAAAGATCCTGAAAAATAATCTACAACTCCCAGATGATGAAGATGATAACATGCAAGTTCTAGAAAGTAATTTTTGTAAATTTCAGCTTTATCATGTAAATTGCTGCTCCTGAATTGTGTGAATTCCTCAAACTAACCTCTAAGTTCTTTGTTACATGAAAACCAGTAAGACCATTAACGTTCCAGTCAGAGTCCCAGCAGCTTGAATTCGAACATTTTCCCCGTTGAGCTGCTGAAACATCTGGCGGTTTGTAATCATCTGCTGCTGAGCCTCCTGCAGCTGGAACTGCCGTCCTGCAGGCGTGTTTACCTCAGCACAGGTAGGACGCCGCTCTTTCTCCGCCGCCATGATTTGTCAGAGCGATTTGGATCCGTGCAGAAGCAACTGCAGGTTTTCCACCTGAGCGACCTGAAGCACGCAGCACTGACAGAATCTTTTTATAACTAAAGATCCTGTCAGGAGCGATTAGCTGCTGTAGCCCACACAGGGACAGCCATGCCAGGCAGCGCTGCTGCAGCTGCTGCTGCTGCAGCTGCTGCTGCTGCTGATGCTGCTGCTGCTGCTGCTGCTGATGCTGCTGCTGCTGCTGCTGCTGCTGCTGCTGCTGCTGCTGCTGCTTCAACGGTTTCCTGTGTGACTCTTCATCTAATCCACCTCACTGATCCTCTGTTCAAATGTTTATTTCAAGGAGATCAATCTGCTGTTCTTCCTCCTCTGTTTGGTCAAAACTCTAATTAATATTAAAGCCATGTTCCTAATTAACACTAAAATATCATTTTGAAACATTTTTATAAACACATCAGCAGCTGTCTGTCGATCTAGAGCAAAATCCTGCAGCTTTTATGCAGGAAAATAATCTGACATATTAAACCATCTTCAGTCTTCAGATTTATTGGAAACTATAAATTATGAACCAGGATATCTCAACAATATCAGATCAAATTGAAAATAGCTGGTGACATCAAATGTAAACAATAAAGACCATTGCATAAATATATATTTAACATGATGCCTGGAGCAGTTTTTACATCTCTTTCTATTCTTTGTGCAAGCAGAAATATTACCAAACATCTAAACTTGTATTTCCTGTAAGAAGGGAAAAGTAGGAGCAATCTTTCAGCCAGCTGATAGGAAACGTGCAGCAACAGGTGTGGGAAGGACAGTGCAGTATTTCAGACAAACTTTATGGACAGAGCCGAGTGTCATCACTGCATGAAGATATTAAATGTTTGTTTACAAAGGAAACCTAGAAAAAGAAGACAGATAATAAACTAAAGAGGAGCAAAGACAAAGCCCTGGGGAACACCACACAGGATTGTAACTTTAAATGTTTAGCAGCAGAAGGGGTTGAATTATCCTGCAGCATGAAGAGGTAAACCTGGAGAAACCAGCTGGTAGTTTAGGTTTCTAAACCTCCTGATTCTCCAACTGATGGTCCGGTCGACCCGGTTCTACTGGAACCAGAACATCTGCTCCACCTCCAGCTGCTGTGGTTCTGACCCAAACCAACCTGTTCCCCTCCTGGCCTGTGGGGGCGCTGCACCAAGAACCACTGAAGGAAACGACACAAAAACCTCTGAAGACACTGAGAGCAACTTCCTTCTTCACCAGATGGAAACAAGATGGAGGCGTCAGATTTTAGTGTTGGAGGATTTCTCTTTAGTCTTTGGCTGAAGACCAGGAGCCATTTCTGCTGCTAGCGCTAGGCTAGCATGCTAGCTTTGGTTGTATTTACCCAGAATACTTCCTGCTTTTGGAGCGGTCTCCGGTCCGCTTGGCGTTCAGATATGCATTCAAACGGAACCAGAGTTCACTTCAACCAAACCTAGACTGAGGTTTGGAGGGAGACTAGCGTTAGCGGTTTTGGTTCACGTCTCCCCAAACGAAGCGGACTTTCCAGGCAGACGGACTGGAGTTGCGTTGAAGCAGCTGGAGGAAGAGCTTGTTTGATACAAATATCCTCTGTTGTCTGTCAGTCGGTCCACATTAGACACCTGCTAGCTTAATTTTAGTCGCTGTGTGGTCTGAGTGAGTGTGTGGAAAATGAACGGTGAAGATGTTCCTCGGTGGTGTTAGCTTCTGGTTTCAGCGCCTCAGACAGGCTGGATGTTTAAAGGAGCCGTTCATAGTGGGTGGGAAGCCTCACAGGGTGGGCTAGCAACGCGTTGGGGAGGGGAAGAAGCTTCCTCGTATCACTGCTCTTCATCTGAAAAATTTCTATCAGCTGATGAAACATGGAGGAACAACAGCTCAACAAGATCCGCCCCCCTTATCAGCGCGGCTAACATCTCCTCCAGTGTTCCCAGTGCTCCCAGTGTTCCCAGCGCTCTGCCTCCATTGTGACGCTGAGAGGCTCATAAAGGCGGAGCGCGGTCCGGCGGTGTCCTCTCGTCTCCCCGCCGCACCTTCACACGCACAGCGCAGTGACATGCACTATTATAAATAGTCTAATCTATATGGTAATAGTGTTGTATTCTACAAGCAGAGAATGGGGATAAGATAACATTGTGACTCCGGGTTTGTTCTGCCTGCTATGGTAATTGTTATCAAAGGTTATTTGGGATGACATCGGCGGCTCGCTGTGATTGGCTGGGACCTGTTATTTACGATATGAATTATGATAACCGTGATGTCTCTGTGCAGCCGAGGCCTCGCCGGCCGCCAGATACAATAAATTGCTATCGTTAATCACGGCGCTTTGTTCTGCCATGATTACCCTGAGCTGCAATAAGAACTTTATTTAAAGGAGAATATGGATTTGTCATCCTTCTGGCGGCAAAAGGAAACTGACAATTTTTTATGTCTTGACATTTAATTTGTAAAAAACGGACGCGGCGCTGCATTTGCATTTTATGACACGCTCTTCCTCCTCCTCTTCCTCCTGTTGTACCTGGAGTGGAGGTGACATCTGAGGATCCGCGACTGACCCGCCTTATTATTAACATCACGATGACGCCATATAGCAATATTTAAATCATATAAATTCACCTGAAATCACAGGACTGAATGTTGCATTCAGAAAAGTATTCACACCTCTGTTACGATGAGGGTGCACAAACTTTATGCAACAGCCAAAAGCACCAGTCTCACAGGAATCCGGAGAAATTCAGTTTTTGCTTCTAATTAAATAAATTAAAAACTAATTTCACAGTTTTTCAGTGTTTTCACAGCAGGACAGTTTAACTGCCAGAAGTCAGAAATAAATCCAGGAGCAGAATCTCGTTAAATGAAATTTAAAAAACTCCGTATAGCTATCGATTCATATCTAACTAAAAACTAAATATCTTTTGTGTTTGAAATAATAAAAGTCGCAGCAGTTAAACGGCAACACCTCTGGATTTAGAGGAAACAGCCTGAGAAGGAGCGAGTGACGTCATGATCCGTCAGAGGAGCAAATTTTCATCTCAAAACCAAATATTACTTCAGTTTCTCATAACAAGTCTCATTATAATAAGAAAGTTTTGATGTTTTGACTAGAAACTGTCATTATAACAAGAAATCATGCCATAATTTATTTCTCAGTTCTGGCAGGTAAAGTCTTCCGTAGGTCCAGACCAACAGCAGATTTTATTTTGTTGTTTGTTGCAGTTTGCTTTCATATTTATCATTTATCATTTGTAAACAGTTGTGGGTGTTGAAGTCCAAGAAGTTGTTTATTTCCTATAGCTGGTTCTGGTCGGGGCTCTTGATCCAAACCGGTGGGACATTTTAACATCTTTAATAACCATAAATATTTTTTATTTATTTATTTATTTATTTTATTTATAAATATTTTTCTCAGGGGGGGGAAGCGGTGCAGCACCAACACTGTTTATAGTGGGGATGGTGTGCTGCTGACCTCTACTCGGGACGTTGTGGGCCGGTGGGCAGAGTACTTCGAAGACCTCCTCAATCCCACCAACATGCCTTCCACTGAGGAAGCGGAGCCTGGGGACTCTGGGTTGGGCTCTCCAATCTCTGGGGGCGAGGTCGCCGAGGTGGTTAAAAAGCTCCGCGGTGGCAAGGCCCCGGGGGTGGATGAGATCCGCCCGGAGTTCCTTAAGGCTCTGGATGTTGTAGGGTTGTGTTGGTTGACGCGACTCTGCAATATCGCATGGACATCGGGGGCAGTTCCCCTGGATTGGCAGACTGGGGTGGTGGTCCCCCTGTTCAAAAAGGGGGGCCGGAGGGTGTGCTCCAATTATAGAGGGGTCACACTCTTAAGCCTCCCTGGCAAGGTCTATTCAGGGGTCCTGGAGAGGAGGGTCCGTCGGACAGTCGAACCTCGGATCCAGGAAGAGCAGTGTGGTTTTCGTCCTGGTCGTGGAACACTGGACCAGCTCTACACCCTCAGCAGGGTCCTGAAGGGTGCATGGGAGTTCGCCCAACCAGTCTACATGTGTTTTGTGGACTTGGAGAAGGCGTTCGACCGTGTCCCTCGGGGAGCCCTGTGGGGGGTTCTCCGGGAGTATGGGGTACCGGGCCCTTTGATACGGGCTGTCAGGTCCCTGTATGACCGGTGTCAGAGTCTGGTCCGCATTGCCGGCAGTAAGTCGGGCTCGTTTCCGGTGAGAGTTGGACTCCGCCAGGGCTGCCCTTTGTCACCGATTCTGTTCATCACTTTCATGGACAGAATTTCTAGGCGCAGCCAAGGTGTTGAGGGGATCCGATTTGGTGGCCTCAGGATCTCATCTCTGCTTTTCGCAGACGATGTGGTCCTTTTGGCTTCATCAGATCGTGATCTGCAGCTCTCGCTGGATCGGTTCGCAGCCGAGTGTGAAGCGGCCGGGATGGGGATCAGTGCCTCCAAATCCGAGGCCATGGTCTTGAGCCGGAAAAGGGTAGAGTGCCTTCTCCGGGTCAGGGGGGGTGTCCTGCCCCAAGTGGAGGAGTTTAAGTATCTCGGGATCTTGTTCACGAATGGGGGAAGAAGGGAGCGGGAGATCGACAGGCGGATTGGCGCAGCGTCTGCTGTCAAGCGGGCGCTGTACCGGTCCGTCGTGGTGAAGAGAGAGCTGAGCCAAAAAGCGAAGCTCTCGATTTACCGGTCGATCTACGTTCCCACCCTCATCTATGGTCATGAGCTTTGGGTCATGACCAAAAGAACGAGATCGCGGATACAAGCGGCCGAAATGAGTTTTCTCCATAGGGTGGCTGGGCTCTCCCTTAGAGATAGGGTGAGAAGCTCAGTCATCCGGGAGGGACTCAGAGTAGAGCCGCTGCTCCTTCACATCGAGAGGAGCCAGTTGAGGTGGCTTGGGCATCTGGTCAGGATGCCTCCTGGACGCCTCCCTGGTGAGGTGTTCCGGGCACGTCCCACCGGGAGGAGGCCCCGGGGAAGACCCAGGACACGCTGGAGGGACTATGTCTCTCGGCTGGCCTGCGAACGCCTCGGGATTCCCCCGGAGGAGCTGGAAGAAGTGGCTGGGGAGAGGGAAGTCTGGGCCTCCCTTCTGAAGCTGCTACCCCCGCGACCCGACCTCGGATAAGCGGAAGAAGATGGATGGATGGATGGATGAATATTTTTAATAAAATGAACAAATCAGTCTGATGTTTGGAGAAAAGTTCTTTGTAATTCACTGCAGTCTGGAATCATTAAAAACCTTTGCCTTATTAAAATAAACGCATAAATGTTTTCACTTCCTAACTGGCTCCATTTAAAGAATGTTTTGATTCTGTAAAAGGAACCAAATAAAAGATAAATACATTCTTTAAAAAAACATCCAGCTCCATAAATTAGTGCAGATAAATTTGATCTATTCTTCAACTGAAGTTTGGAGAAAGAGCAGCAAATGGCCCCCGAACCGCATGTTGAACACCCTGGATTTTAACTGAGCAGACTGTGATGTCATAAATGAGTTTTTAACATATTTTTACAAAATAAAGCCTCAATGCAAAAACATAAAATGTATTTGAAGTTATCTTAATGAACCTAAGAGGAACTTTTCAGCTTGTTTTAATTCAATTTTTCCTTAATATTCATCAGAAATTAGCAGATTATTTCACTGAAAACATGGAAATAAAATCATGTTAAATGAAACAATCTAGAACTTTTAAAAACTAATATTAAGGCATTAAAACAAAAGTTAATTGTAAATTAGTTTATTCTCATTTCACATATTTTCACCAGGAACTATAAAACATACTTGGTAGGATTTAGTATTTTTGCAGTGAGAATGCAGCAGCCTTCAGTAAAATAAAAGATGTTTCATAGACTCAGAAGCAGTTTGTGCTCATATGCTGGTAAATAAAAACCATGTGGAGCTTTTATTCCAGTTATGATTTACGCTTCACGTTTTGTTGGTCTGTCACATAAAATCCTAATAAAACCACTGGAGGTTGAAACGAGACCAAATGCTGAAAGTTTTTAAGGTGAAGAGAGGACAAAGCTGAGGTCAGCCGGGTCCAGAACCCGAACATGAAGGAACGTCAGCGGTCAGCCGGGTCCAGAACCCGAACATGAAGGAACGTCAGCGGTCAGCCGGGTCCAGAACCCGAACATGAAGGAATGTCAGCGGTCAGCCGGGTCCAGAACCCGAACATGAAGGAACGTCAGCGTCCATGTGAACAGAAACTGCATTCAGATTTTACTGGAAATTAATCTGAACAAACTAATATCTGGGTCAAATCAACATTTTCTGAGGTATATTTGGTATATTTTAGATATTCGTTTGTACCTGACCTGTGAATGCCAGAGGTCAACTGCAGTACCAGTTTGTCCCACCAGGGAGGCTGTTGAGGCAGGAAGACATTGAAATCTCTCAGGTTTTCATTGGCAAATTCCAATGTTCAAAGAGGAAAAAATGTATTTGTCTCATTTACTGCATTTCATTTAAATTAATGACTTCATAAGTGGAACATCCAAAGTCCGGTGACTTACAGCGTCAATTTACGTGATTTCAGCAGATTTCAGCTTTCTGCACGTCGCGCCTCTGACCAGGTTAAACTGAAGCAACCAAAGACATTTTTATTTTTATAAAACGTCGCTAGACACAGCAAAGGTAACAACCTTGTAAACTACAGGAGGTGGAGAAGGTGAGTGGAAGGAAAAACTGGAGAAGATTGTGAACCAAACCAGATGTATTGATGCAACAATCACTGCAGGAGCTCCAGGCCGACGCTGAGAGCCGACATGAGAAATCTTTTCTCAATCGCAGCTTCTGAGAAACAACATGACGCGTTTTCAACACAATTACAGGAATTTCTGTCATTAATCTATTTGAAATACACGCCTGACTTGTTAAAATAAATAACATTTTGTGATTTATTGTGATTTATTCATTGAGTCACTTATAATGGAAACCAAAATCACCAAAACACCAGAAACTGACGCAGACGGGATTACGCAATTTGGAAAAAACACTGAAAAAACAAGAAACGTCCAAATGCTGAAGACTCTTAACAAATAGAAGTGCTGCTGCTGTTCGGCATTACACACACACACGCGCACACACACACACACACACACACACACACACACACACACACACACACACACAGGGAGATAACCGCGCTGAAGTCAAACTATTTCCTGTTCCTGTTTGTTTGGTGCCAGCCGAGCCACCCTGCTGCCACCAAGGAATGTCGTCAACGTGGCTCTGAGTGCTGACGTGCACGCTCACACTCACACACACCCTCACACACACGCCCACCGCCAGGCGGCAGCCATTTTGTTCCACCAGCAGTAAACAAACAGAGAAAAGATGAGCCTTTGAGTGACTTTGACTCTGCTTTGCTTTATGTGTTTCTATCTCAGCTCCACCTTCCTCTCACTTTCCTGACCTTCCAGTCCAGGAGGGAGGGGGGCTGAGGGTGGGGGGTGATGATGAGGAGGAGGAGGAGGAAGAGGGGGGCAGACAGCGAGCCCACTGGAACCTTGGGCTGAGCTATGCAGGAGTGAGCTTTGAATAATTGTCCCGCAATATGAGTGTCTCTGATTAATTGCCTGAGATAAGGTCTGCCCCCCCCAGCCCCCCTGGCCCCCCACAGCCCCCCCTCCCCCGGCCCGCCTGCGCTCCATAATCAGCACCGACTACTGAGAGAGAAACTATTTAACTGACCCTGTCATCTCAGAGCACCATGATGGCTGTCCTAATTACTCAACAATAACAAAGGCCTCATTTGGCTCCGCCGCCGCCTGCAATCAGCACTTCTATGAATAACTTAACAAATAGGAACCAGGCAGAAACGTATTTACAGCCACAGTAATTCAAGGCCAGAAGACAATGCATGTCACCTCCAGCTGAGCTGCAGGTGACAGTCGGCCTGAAGTCGGGTCCACGGGACTGGGAGAACCATTGGGAATGTTTACTGGTTTAATGCTGCTGCTGGTTTATCCTGAACAGCTGATAATCACATTTGATTTAAATCAAATCTGTTCATATGGAAGATTTCCTTCAAATCTGTTTGTTTAAGTTGAGTTTTGCATAACTTTGACTGCATCCTCCATCAGGGCGCCGTGTTTTACAGCTGACGCCATGTTGGTCTTACAATTACAAAATCTCTGTTTGTAGGGAATGACATTAAAATATCACACAAAAAACTTTTTTTTACAAATATTTAAGAGTAAACAAAATTTAAATGGTTAAAAATCTGTTTTAAAAATCAAAAACTCTTTATTTTAATATGATCTTTGTATTTCTCAGCTGATTTTTATCTTTTTTGTCAACAAAATCAATAAAACATCAAACGTTTAAGAAATTTCAACATCATCAGATAAAAAGTTAAATTTCAATGATATTGCCCTCAAACTGTCCGTGTTTAGCACTAAACCAGAGTGTTTAGTTTAAAAGGCAAATAAAAGTTTTAAATTACATTCATTAATTTGTTTTGCTAGTAAACAGGGAAAAGTGTTTAAAATGTATATTTTAGAAAAAAACAGATTTTTTAGAAATCTTCCTTTTAATAAACATTTCTTTAAGAAACCCACATCTTGTGCACATGGTGAGAAAAAGTCACCAGATTTCCTTTCAAACTCTTGATAACGTTGTTACCTTTCAGTATATGATTAAAATACGATTCAGAAATGCCAGCAGGGTCACATGGAGGGAAAACAGTCAAATAAATAAAATGAGTTCTGGTTGAGGACCGGCTCTGACCCGAAGCCATCAGTCGGGTTCTGCTTCAGATCATCTGATCGTTTAAAACATTTCAGTTCTGCTGATTTTTGTGAGGCAGAAAAAAAGAATCAAAAACTTTTAAACAAACTTCCAGCCTTGGAGATGCTGCAGGAAATAAAACTAACCAGAGCCACACAGCGAGCGCCGAGACGCTTTGCAGCCTGGAAACGTTCAGATGTTGTCTTTGGTGGGTTTCTCCACCAGGTTATCTCTGCTGCTTAGAAACATGACAGCGGCTGTTATTAAAACTATTTAACATGCAGAATAAGTATCAGCCTGTGTCTCCGCTGATTGCACCTGGCCTGAAAACACTATTTACACATGAAACACCTCCTGGCTGTTGTTGCTCCCTGCAAAGACGAGACGCGCTTCCCTTTTTCAGAAAGACACAAACTCAACACACCAGTCCAAAGAGTTATAATGGAGGCGGGCAAACTGAGCAGAACCAGTTTACTGATAAACACGCCGGGCCTTTCTAGTGTAACAATAAAACGGACACACACACACACACACGCACACACACACACACACACACACACACACCTCTAACAGCCTCTATTTTTCCTCCTCAAACCACTAAAATCCCAGTCAAACTTTCACACCGTGTGTGTGTGTGTGTGTGTGTGTGTGTGTGTGTGTGTGTGTGTGTGTGTGTGTTGGGGGAAGGGGGCGGGGGGTCCTCAGCTTTATGCTGTAATTTACTGCAGAGCCTGGAGGCCAAGCTGCCTTTGAAGTGCTGCAAAATGTCAAATCAGTTATTACTAAAAAGAAAGAATTCAATTTGGGTGTTTTATGATAATCGCTACATTTTACCAGCCCTGCGTTCATTCCTCTTTCTTCCTGCTCAGATGTGCTGATCGCAGAAGAAAGTTGTTGATGATTACGTCTCATTCTCCGTCTTCTCCTTTCTGGTGTCACGACGATCGCAGAGACGGGGAAAATCAATTTGGCGGCATAATGCTCTCCATCAATCGGACCGGAGCGATAATGATGTTCTACACCTGAGAGACGGAGAGCGCGCTAAGTGAGCTGCAGCAGGAACAATACGGCTGCTTCATGATTCATTACGCCCTAATGTGGCCCCGAGAATAGAGACGGAGCAGGCCCCGTGAATTACACACACACACACACACACACACATTAGAGCTGCATGGAGTCCAGCTTCACCAATCCACACTTCCTGTTGGATCGACATCGGACCGATCCAGAACTTTATTCTTTGTCTTGTTGAAACTCTGAACGCTCAAACTGACCAAGATCATCAGCTGCGTTTCTGTTAGAAACTTGGTCAATATTATGCAAATATTGCAGAACCTGAACGCAGCACAGTAGAACCTGAACGCAGCAGAACCTGAACCCAGTAGAACCTGAACGCAGCACAGCAGAACCTGAACGCAACACACAGAGAGAAAAATCTGGCAAAAACTCAAAAATGTTGAGACTAAAATTTGAAACTTTCAAGAAAAAAAAGGAAACTTCTGAGTTTCAAAAATAAAAAATTATTGACTTTTGATACTCAGAAATTTCTAAGTTTAATCTCAAATGTTCTGTTTTCTATCTATATCTATATATCTATATTCCCCTAATAAGCCATCATAGAACCAGATGAATAGATCAGACCTAGTGAACGTTGTCCAATCTGTACTAGAATATCTCTGTAACTCTCAGCATTCCTGCTCTGAATCAAGCACAAGGCGACAGTGGACACCAACCTCTAAAACTCAACTGAACTAAAATGACTGATTTTGCAATAATATTTTGGCCAAATTTCCAAATTCAGCTTTTCTTTTGCCATAATGTGGCAAATGTTGCTGTTTAGCATCACACATTATTTCACCGTACAAGTTCAGGAGGCGCCAAGAAACAGGAAGTTACATCAGGAGACGCCATGAAACAGGAAGTTACATCAGAAGGAGAGTAAGGGGATTGGTCCAAATTCAAATGGGTTTCAGTGATTGGTCAGAAAAGACGGAAACAGAAAACTTTGAGCTGATTAGTCAGATTTGTGGAAGAGTGAAAACCTTTGAATGAGTGAATTTACATCAGTAGTTGTGATTGAAAAACTTTGTAAAATAAAAGTCTTTAAGTTTGATTTTGATTTTGTCTCCATGACGTTCAGATATTTAACACTTGATGTTTCCGTTTCCAGTCTTGGATCAGGAGCTAATGCTAGCATCAGAAAATATCCGACGCTAACAGATCAACTTTCCTCCTTTTCCCCTCCTCTGGGAGCTGGGGTCAAAGTTCAAGTAGTATTTGAGTTTTGAACAGAGTGCCGCTGCCTCCAGCTGTGAAGACAACAGCTTGTTGCCACGGTTACGCACCATAACAACTGTCATACGTATAACAGTGAGAGCAACAATCAGAGGTTAGAAACAGGAAGTTGTGACGTCATACAGGAGCAAAATGGCCGCCCCTCATCAGAAACCGGTGGAATCGTATCAAACTGCTGTTATTTATATTACCATTAATGAAGTCATTAAATATTACAGCTTTATGGAAAATTGATTTAGGAAAAACTTTAACATGTTTCCATGATGGGATGTGATTACGAGAGAACTGCATAGAAAATAGAAAGAATATTATTTATTGGATGATTCTTAGAAATAAATAAATATATTTCACTACTGTTCTTATTTTGTTTTAAATTTAATTTCTTTGTATAGAACTTTTATTACATTAAACTGAATAAAGTCAAACTCAAACTGGAACTTAAAGTTAACTTAATGATTTTAGATATTTGGACAATTATTAAACCCATTTTTAATATTTTTACAGAGGTGATTATTTACAGAACCAGTTCAGTTCCAGTTCAAACCGAACAAACTGGTTTTATAAGAAATAAACAACGAAAAACAAGGAGTTCGAAACCAAACTCATATTTGAACCACTGACTGCTGGCTGGATTTGACCCCTAAGTTGACCCCTCAGGTTGTGTTCGGCTGTGAACGGGACGCTGAAGGCCGAATGAAAGAAGAAGAAGTTGGTGGGAATGGAAGAAAGGAGGGAAAAGGGCAGACCGACATGCTGCCAAGTACCCACATCTCTATTCCACGGCTTTGTGTACCGTGTGGAATAACATACCTCCCCCTACACACACACACACACACACACACACACACACACGCACACACACGTTCACGCACATACACACACACTCCCTCCCTCCCCGGCTCTTTGTAAAGCGATCAGGCCTCTGATAGTGATGGTGATTACAGAACCACAGGAGCAGCTCCCCACCAAAACAAAGTGTTTTTCAGCTGCTGTTTTTTCAGGGCCTGGCGCCACCCGGAGCTCCGTAAACAATAAACAGAGGCCAGGGCCCGGCTACACACACACACACACACACACACACACACACACACACACACCTTACTCACGCCACTCATCATGGCAGGTACAGCGCGTCATTGTGAGCAGCAGCTGGAGCATGCAGGATGAACGGCGGGCCGCGCACTTCCCGTGAACTCCAGCAGAACTCACATGTCCCGCGTCTCGCTTTGCTGCAGCTCGTCTAGTTCAACCTGCTCCGCTCTGCAGGGCTTCTGCGGCACATAAAACTCTGCAAATATATATTTTCTCTAGTTTTTCACCGAGTCTGCTGCCTTAAATGGTGCCGTCCTATCTGAACATCTACTGTGGCCAGCTCACAGCCCCGGTCGCGTCGCAGCGGTTCTGTTAAACGGTGGACTCGCAGCAAATTGACTATTACTTCAAAGTGGGCTGTGATTATGTCCCTGAGTGTTTAGGGGGGCTGTTAAGAGGGAGCCACTTGAGCATTGCCAGTGAACCCATGAAGGAATGCCGGCTCGGTGCCGATGGACGAGGGAAAGCGCCGCCGGAGACACAGAGCGCAGAGGGCCGAGGAGAAGTCAGGCTGGAGAGGCAGGAAGGAGGAACAGAGGAAAACTGGAGAGGTTAGACAGGGCCGAGAAAAACCCTGCAGAAGTTAGAAAGAAGTGAGAAAAAACCCTGCAGAGGTTAAAAACTGGAGGTTAGATAGAACAGAAAACTGGAGAGGAACCGAGCAAAAAACCTGCAGAGGTTAGAGGAAAAACTTCACTAATACTCACATATTCATCACTGTCCAGTCTCAACTTTGATTACATTTCTGAAAACTTAAGTGACAAACCAAGAGAAACCAGTGAACTGCTTTTAATGCAAAAATAATCTGAAAAGTGTGGCATGCATTTGTATTCAGCTTGTGGGTGTAAAGGTAACTCAGAAATCTGCAGAAAACACAAGAACATTTCTTAAAAGTAGCTTAAAAGTTAAAAAATCAGAATTTTCAAGGTTAGTTGCAGAAATTTTCTACAAAAAACTTTTTTTTTCAGTTTCAACAGTCAAGATCTTTGACATTTGTTTTTTTCTGGAAAGTTTTTGAGATCAATCTAAACAAATCTGTTTTTCCTTGCAAACTTTCAACTCTGGGACCTCAGAAATGTTCCTGTTTTTCTAGAAAACATTTGAAATTAATTTCCACAATTTATGATTTTTTTTCATGACAAATTTCTTACTTTTGGAGCTAAGAAATAAAATAAAAAAATCAGAACATTTAAAAGATTATTCTAAAATTTACTCTATTTTTTTTCTACCTATAACGTTCTTGATGCGCCGCCGTCGTATCCAACCCCTGGAGTCAGAACTCAGAATTGGAGATAAGAAAGAAAAGGAAGAAATTGAAGTGGTGCAGAAACTGAACACACACCAGCAGCTCTGCTAACATCAGGAGTTTTTATCCCCATTAACCTGAAAACAGATGAAGCAGTCAGGAAATATTTCAGCAAAAAGAGTTTTTGCTGAAATGCAGAAGTGCAAATTAAAAGGAGAAAATAATTCCTGCAGGGAGAAACAAAGATAGAAAGAATGTAAAACATAAAAACCGTAAAGAAGGAAATATTTTAGGGAATGAGTCTGAAATCTGGCCTGAAATTAGCAGAAAGTTTTCACCGTAAATCTGATGTTCAGTAACTGGAACATCTCTGAGGAACGAAACCAAAAAAATACTAAAATATCGACACATTTTATCACCTTTCAGACTTTGATGTATTTTCTGAGTTTTTGTATTGAGCCTGTCGCCTCTGGCTGCAGCTTTTACTGAGTTAGACGGGATGGAGAACATTTTCAAGTCCAACCACAGGTTTACAGTTGATCTGGACTTTGACTAGACCCTTTTTACTAAGAATCTGCTTGAACCTAAGCCACTCATTGTAATCTGGCTGTTAATGGAACAAAAACCATATAAAGGGTGTGAATACTTTGCCTGGCCTGCAGGTGAAATGTTCAGCTGAGTTCAGGATCGTCCAGACTTTAAAACATTTCAATTGTTACCAGATTCTCTAACTTTAACACCAAACTGATCCAGAACCCCCCCACCCTTCATCTTCACATCAAACAGACCAACAAGCAGCAGCAGGAGGAGGAGGAAGGCGGGATGAAAGCAGTGGAGGGAGAGACCCTGGCAGTGCGCAGACCCCGGGAGCGAGGCCCGGACGCCGTTTTAATGGGAATAATGAGCTTCTATCTGAGGCGATTAGGGCTGCGTTGGATGGTTATCTCCCAGCAGAGCCGCACTGTGCCATCTAAAGAAAATGTTTGCGTTTGAAAAACTCCGTCACGTAAACAAGATAAGCAGGGAACACGTATCACATCCAACCTCCGCTTTGTTTTCAGAGGGAGAAGGTTTCCTGGAGCGCCACCGACTCCGATCCCTCTGCCGTGGATCTGCAGCCTCATGCAGCTGGAAACAGAAAACTGCAACATCCCAGCAGCAGAGAAACCTGGTCTGCTTACAAACTGGAACAAAACTTTTCTTTAATTTTTGAGATAATTGTAAATGTTGGCTTATTAAGATTAAAACTTGATGGTCTAAGAAAAAGTATTAAATGTAAAATCAAGCGTTTCTGTTCAGGTTAATGTTCTCTAGTTATTTATTCTGTATTTTCTTTTATAAATTTGCTCCTGAACTTTAACACACTTATAAACTTATTTTCTCTGGAAAAGTGTTAACCCTGTTTTGACCTGGAGTGAGCCATCGCTGCTTCTTAATCCCATAACTAGTTCAGATGAGTAACAACGTTTCCACAATAAAGCAGAACGGATTCGACCGACTCCAGTTTGTGAATGAGTAAATTTTGCTGCGTAATTCCTGACATGTTGAAAGATGAAACTGGTGTTATCTTTGCAGACAGCAAGGCGAGAAGACGCTCATATTTTCATCTCCTCCTTTATGCAGCTTATCGGCGAGTCAGATCGAGTTCTTCACGTCTCCGTCCAGGTCACGAACTTTACCTGCCGAGTTCTAATCCTGAAATACTGCATAGCAGACATGCATGCCTGCTGCATCCAGGACGGTACGTGAAAAGCTAAAAGTCCCGCATGCATCACAGGAGTTATTTTAGATTTATCTTCCTTGTCATCAAAACTTTAGTTTAAACTCAATAACTATCATTTTTTCATTCAGAGACGGTTGTTTCTTAGTTTGAGATCTTAGAAAACTGATTCATTGTGACAATCATAATAAAAACAAAGAAATTATTTTAAAACAGATTACCTTCTATTGTTATGTCTTTTTTCTAAGGATAAATGTATATTTTCAGTTTTATTTAATTGCTCGATTTATAAAAGTGATAATGACAAATAAGATAATTAAAATTGGATTTTAGTTTGATATCAGATTTTAGTTCAGGCTTAATAACTTTCTGTTCCAAAACAAACTAACATTAAATAACGAACCTCCTTGAAATAAAACAGAAACTTAAAGCATATAAATATAAATTTGTTATTTTCTCTTAGCAGATATTTATTTATGGAAGAATAAAACTGATGTGGATTGTGACTGAAATTATTTCCACTCTGCTGGTTTTGTCCCGGACGAGCCCCCAAAAAGAGAGGAAACTTTTTAAATTTTACAGGAAATTTGACTAATTATGATAACATGTTTATTTTGTGTGTTTATAAAGAAAGACTGAACTGTTGAGCTGCAAGGCAAAGGAATTATTTTCAATCAAATATCTTTTTTTTTATCATGGAAGCAATAAAGGTTTTGTTACGTGATGCATAAAACTTTGGGACACATAAAAGCAAATGATGTTATTTTCCCAACTACTTTTATATTTTTGCTAATTATTGACACATTATCTTGCTGTTGCTTTATATCAAAAGTGAGATTTTTTAATTTAATGTTTTGAAGGATTGTAAATTCACTGCCTGAAATTTAATTGCAACATTTTAAACAAAACATTTGACTCTGAGATTTTCCTGCATGAGAATCAAATACTGCAGAAAACTTATGAAAATTTGATCAAAACAAACTGAGGGTTTGAGTTCTGGTGGGGAGGGAATTTATTTGACAAATTAGTTGATAAAATCAACTGTAATGTGGAAACTTTCTTAATAGCTGAAGAACTATTTCATTAAAATAAAAGTCATAATCTGTTTGAGTAAAGTAATTCTCTAAAGGCAACAAGAGACAAAGATTGAGATTGATCATAAAATATAAAAAACTCTAAAGAAGGAATAATTTCCCTACTGAAATGATGAGAAAAGAGTTTAACATAAATTTCTCAGGAACATGAAGTGAACTGAGCTGAACTTTACTTCCTCGCGTGTTTTCCTGCAGGTCACGACTCGCAGACCCAGCCAGCACACTGAGGCCCCTGTGACTCAGGGCCAACGCCACCGCGGGGTCACGACCCCAGCCACAGTGTCTCCCAGGTCACGGGGTCGGGTCAATCAGAGGGGAATGTTATCTGAGGCATCAGAGTTTATTTGTTTAATTTTCTGTGTCTGCCTCTGATCAAGATGGCCGCCGATTATCGGAGGGAAAATGGAGGAGCAGAGAGCCTACTGCTTCAAATTAGGCTGGAAAAATAATCCTCACCTCAACTAAACATCGTCGTTTAAACTTATTGTCCGAAGTCAAATAAGCTTTACAAACCACCAGACCCAGCTGGCGCGGCTGCGACTCGCTCCCAGGTCACATCCAGAGCCACCAATATTTTCCTGCTGCTTTCAGAGAATAAATGTTCAGATCATCCAACTCTCCTGCATCTTTGCCTTTCTGCAGCTTTTCTCACGAGAAACAGTGAAAGTTAAATCATTTACATTAAAAAGAAACATAAAGAGGCTTCCTACAGAAAAAGGTTTCAATCAGCAACAAAATAAAAGTATTAATAGTTTCAAAAGCTGAAAAAAAAATCCAACTTTTAACGCATTTTAATTTTAACAAAGTAAATAATCTCAGACAGTTTTAGTTTAATCATCACGTTTAATGTTTGATTTTGTTTTCGACTGGTTTTGATAAAAATCTACTTTATATTTATGCAAATGTTTAAAAAGAAAGAAGGACAACAGAAATTTAATATTTTGTGAAACTGAATAGAAACAGAATTTATAAAAGATATTTTAACTTCAGTCAGTCCGAGGTAAACGGTGAATATTTTCACTTCCATTAATTTATTCTTCTCTGATTCGTCTTTTATTAGCCGATAACTTTGTGATTTTATTTTTATTAATATAATAAAGTTCCTTGGTGAAAGAGCTACATAAATGCAACAAACATTAAGAAACTAAAACTCTCCATGTTTGATTGTTGGAATCCAACAAGAAGTGAAGAAAATCGGACATTTTTCTGATTCCTGCATCCTGGCCGCATAAATTTGGGTTAATTATTTAAATTCCCTTTTTGATCAATAATAAAGTAGTTTTTGAATTTGAATTTCAGGGTTCGTAATTCATCGCATTTCAATCAAAAACTACACGTTTAAAACATAAGTAATATTTTCAAATCAAAACCTTTTTCTGCTCAGTTATTAAACATATGAGCTCAAACACAAAATATTTAGTTATAGTTATTTATTGTAGTTAAAAAAGAAAAGAAACGAGCAGACAGAGGAGCAGGAAGTTCAACTATCTCTTCCACATCCCCTACTCCAGCATCTTTGCATGTCAGGACTGAGGACAGCAACAGTCTTCAGTCAGAGGCCTCTTTAGACAGCTGCAGAACTGACTGCTACTGGAGATTAGAGGCGCATCGTTTATGCTGAAAGTTTTCTTCCCATAAGAATTTTGATTTGTTGTCATGATAAATTTAAATAGACTGACAGTCTGATTATGAATGTTATTGGTCCAGAAGAGCTTCAATAAATGTCAGTACATTTAAAAATGTGATTAAATGCTAAAACTGACCAGTTTGTTGATATAAATCATGTTTTTAAGTGTCGTCCTGAAGAGCCTGCTGCTGAAAATGGGAATCATTTGTAATTTTATTTGTTTGTGACATTATGAATGTTGTACCATGCAGTTACAGCTGTAGTTACCTGACAAAATGCCATAATCTTGATCATTATCACAATAATACCACAAAATGTCCATTTCCAGCCCGCAGCATCACCAAACAGAAATCAGAGGAAATAGTTTTTCTTTCCTCCACATTTTCTGAGAACAAAGCGTAAACTCCTGGTGGCCTCAGAGCCAAACCTCTGAATGACCCCCAGCCCGACCCCTGACGGTGGAGGCAACGCAACAATACACTTAATTTGCTGTGTGAATACCTGTGTACCTGCAGAGGTGTGTGTGTGGCTCTGAGTGTGTGTGTGTGTAGCTCCAGCCCAAACAGTGCGGCGCCAGCAGTCTGCCCTTCCCTTGAGAACGTAACGGCTGAGTGGTGCTGGAAAGAGAGCCGGGTGGAGGCGGTGGAGGCGGGGAGCCGTCCAGGTGACTCAGCCCGGCTCACACCTCCAGCCTCACCTGCAGGAATCTCCGCTCCGCCTCGGGACGCGGCGCTAATCCGCTTCTTCATCTTTTCAGGAGGAAATTGAACGGAGTGAAAACGAACAGCGGCTCTGCTGACTTCATCAGAAAATAAATAAAAATCCCGTTTCTGCTGCGCTCGGCGCTGTTTTCATTCCGCCTGCCGGCCTCTGCTCAGCTTTTAATGTCATGTTTTAAAAATAAAGGAACCAGAACCGGACCGGAGTCGGTTCAGCCAAAAATCACTGAAACCCAGTCAGGTTCTGTTTTCTCTGGCTGACGGTTTATTCTGAACCAACTGGAGGAAGGAAAATGTTTTACCATAAAAATCCATAAATCCATCCGAACCAGCCTGGAGGGAAAACCTGATCACTGGTTCCTCCTCAGCAGCATCTGGCACGTCAGACTTTGACTAGGCCATTTCGTTTCTGCGACAGATCAGCAGAAACGTCACCAGACTTTTTCATCAAGACGTTTTTGGTAAATAAAAGAACTGACTTAAGGTTCTTTTGGGTCGGGAATGGTTCTGGTCTTCAATCTTTCTGATTCTTGTCTTAAAGCCGCAGAAACTTTTACAGAAATCAGTTTTTATTTGGTCAAAATGTCTCCATGTGGTTTCAGTTTGATATGAGACAGGTAAGCTGTGGACTGATCGAACTCTGCTGAAGAAATACACAAAAAACAGCCAATCAGAGGCAGGAGGCGGGGCCTATCGCTGTCAATCAACCTCATGTACTCGCTGCTAAATGTGTCAGTGGCAGAGAAACAACTTACTGCTGCAGGAAAACTGTTTATCCGCCATCATTGATGGGTATGCTAACTAGCATTAGCATTAATGACAGGCTGTGCTAGCTGCAGAGTAGCAGAGAGCAAAGAGAGTGATTGGCAGCGCTACGTTCCGCCTCCTAGCCCTGATTGGTTGTTTGAGTGGTTTTATGGATGATCTGTCTCATCTGATGGATGTCAGAAACTTTGTTCTTCATCCTGAATTTCTGTAGCTCGGGTCATGAAGAGTTTCTGGTTCAGATCTTTCTGCCTACTTCATGTTGCCAGACCAGTTCTACTAAAACCATTTCCTCAGGTCTGGCAGTAAAAAGGTCTGGGATCTGTTCCAATAAATAGGTTTAATAACCACTAACTAGCTAATTCTTCTCCACACATGGAGCCTGTTTGGCTCAGGGAGTTTTAGGCTCCGCCCACATGGAGACAATTTTAGATTTTAGATTTTAGATTTATCCTCCAAAGTTTTCATTCGTTTAAACGATGCGTTTAGGAGGATCGATCATTTTTGGATAAACTTCAGGTTTTATGTTTCCATGTGACATCAGATCCATCTCTCTCTCCCTCTCGCACGCCCCTAAAATAACAAACACGGCGCCACCTGGTGTTTTTGTTTTGTTTTCTGTCAGTGTTACAGCGCCACCAGCTGGTCTGGCAGACCTACTGCAGCATTTTCTTAATCGTTCACCAGAATCTTCGTCTCGTTTCTACAGAAACTTTTCCTCTTCATGCATTAAATGATCCAATAAAAACAGATTTTGAGGTTGGAACAAAAACAGAGCAAAAGGGTGTAAATACTTCTTCATACTTGGACAACCTGGAGGCACAGAAACCTCTTCAGTGTGTTTTTAGGTTTGACGGTGGGATCCAAGTCAAACATGGCCGCCCTGCAGTGAAAGCGGAGCGGTCAGTCTGCTCTTTATTCCCCTGACGGCGCGGCCATCCAGCCGGCCCCACTTAAGGTTATTAGCAGCTATAAATACGCCTGTTTCCAGGACTAGAATGTCGACGCTGTTTGTCCTGGTTAAGACACATAATGAGCTCATTTACATCTCGTTTCCTCCTCCGAATCGGAAGCCATTATGCGCCCCCACACTCCGCGCCCCCTCTGCTGAGAAACATCCACGGTTAGGAACACGGACCAATCAGCTGCCAGGCTGCAGGACGGGAAGGAAAAGCTCCCAGGAGTCAGGCTGGGACCAGAGGACACAGGAAGTGGATCAAATGCTACTTCCTGTCCGGCAGAGACACTGGTAATGGTTTTTACTGTTTGTTTATCTCAATTTTTCAGATTTGAGTCAGAAACTAAAATGATTCCCAGAGTTTTAGTCATTATTCCATCCTGGATTTAACTAAAATGACAGTGAAGTCAAAATTCAATAACACTGTAAAAGTGACTTCATGGCTGTGAAGTTTTTCCAAAATGATTTTTGCTCTTTTGTCACTTTTAATTTTAATCATTTGGACTTTAAAATTAAAGATAACCTGAGTAAAGTTTAAAAAATCTGATTTAAAATGCTTAAAATAAAAAATATATATTATATATAAAGTATGTAATGTTGTCATTTAACACATAATTTCCTTTATCAGTTCATTTTCTGTTCTGGTTCTGTGTCTCACTAATCTGATTATAATTTATGTTTTTTCAACTCAGAAGGAACTAAAGTTAAAATGGATCAATAATAATAATAATAATAATAATCAGAATGATGGACCTCCATCAGCCATTATTTTATTAAATCTGATATTCCTGATTAGTTTTGGGGGATTTTCTTCCGTTCCACCAGTGCGACAGAGGTCAGAGTTGGCGTTGCCTGCCTGGTTCGAGCGGTACCTTGTGACCCGGCCGTGACCTCAAACAAACAGCGAGCACGGCGAACACGGTGAACACGGCGAACACGGCGGCCATGACGCCAGAGACAAAACAGCAGCCTGCAGGAGGAGACGCTCTGCCTCTCAACACAAAGCAATCTGCAGACACAATCAGAGGTTTCATTCCTCATCGCTGACGGTCGCCAACATCAGCATCACCGACTCACTGGAAGCTGCTCTTCCTCCAGAACAACCAGCTTCCCCAGTTAGAGCTGCGCACTGGGAGTCAGAGCAGCTTCATGAAAACAGGCGATAAGATGCAGAGATGATGAAATATGAAGCAAAAACACATGAACCGGAAAAAAGATGTCTGACAGAAACACACACAGGCTGAGCTGATCACACACACACACACACACACACACACACATGATCAGTAAAACCAGGAGGTCAGAGGTCAGACATGAAGGTTTATTTTATGCTTCAAGAGAAAAAATGCTGCATTTCTGTTTTCTTTACCGAAAGAGTCGGTGAAATGAAACATTATCAGGATTGTTCTGATTAATCTGAAATCCTGCAAGTGAATTTTCAGAATAGAAAAATTATTTCTGAGATTTAAAATATCATGAAGAAGTTATCAAGAATAAATTCATTATTTATGTAAATTAGCCTTTAAGTTGCTAATTTAGTTACAAAATTCATTTTTAATGCAGAAATATTTTCCTACAGTTCTGGACTCTGCTGAGGTTCTGCTCAGGTTCTGTTGAGGTTCTGCTCAGGTTCTGGTCTCCCTCATCTTCCTCCAGACCAGGTTCTCTATGGGGTTAGAGGTCAGGCCCAGGTGTTACCATGGTGAACAAAGCAGGTACTGGTACCGTTGGCAGTTTGGGTCAGAACCAAGTCCTGCTGGAAGATGAATCCCAGCATCTCTATGAAGCTGTAAAATGTTCTGGTAGGCACTGTGTAGAACCCAGTGGACCAGAACCAGAACCAGCAGATCATCTCTGAACATCGCTGGTCCAGTCTGCTCGGAACCGGTCCAGTTGGTTTTCAGGTCAAATGATCAGAACTGTCGTTTCCTCTGATCTTGTAATGAATTTCATTTCGGTGTCGGTTCGATTTAAGCAGACATGATCAGAGCCGGTCCGGATGGCCGGGTCCAAATGGCCAGATCTGGGCCACAGCTCCATCTGATACCGGTCCGGACACCGGTCCGGATGGGTTCTGCTCCGCTCTGATGGCGGCGCTCTGCAGAGGTTGAAGGACAGATCTGTTTTTCCCCTCCCGGACGGCCAGGCTGGTTCCGACCCGCATGGCTGCGCCGGGACAGCGGGTGACTGGCGTGGCGCCCGCATGGCGCCGCCTCAGATTATTCATATCACATAGTTCAGTTTCATAAAGCAATTACATGTTTTCACACTCCGGCAGCTCCGGGAATGGCAGCTGGTGGAAACACAGAGTGGAGGAAGACAAACCTGACATCCTGCTTCCTCCCTGAAAACAGTTTTATTCAGCGTTTGACGGCGGCCATCTTTAATCCTACAGCTGCTCTTCTTCAGCAGAACAACAGAGAAAGGTCATTCCTCCTGCTGGGAGAATCCCAGTTATTACTGGGAAGGAGGCAGAGATTACTGGTGCAGCAGACGGGTTTACTGAACCAGAACCAGAACCAGAGGCTCCTCTGCTGCTTAGCGATGGGAAACTGGTTCTACATGTGGAAACCATTTAGTGGTGACCAGAAAACTGAAAATAAGTTGCCACTTTGTCTTTTAAACAGGAAAATGATCAAAACATCCGAAACAAAACCAACAGAGAACAGTGCTGCCCCCTGGTGGATGGGAGGAAATAATCTGACTTAAACAAAATGAGTGAATCTTCATCAGTGCAGATGGAGAGTCTGCATTGTGACGTCATTATCAGGCTATTGAAAGTAACTTTTCAATAAGTCCAAAGAATCTGTTGCCAAGACCAAACTGGACCCGTCTACCAGCCGGCTACAGCATCAGATTTAATAAATCAATATTTACTAAAGTTGGACAGTAACATAACATATTTTGGGTTTGTCTAAATAAGGACCTGATGACTTCAGATAAAAATTAAAGTGACTTCCAGAAACCAGTCAAATAAGGATTTCCACAGATTTTCACATGAATACATAACTGTCAGTGGACTGTGAACGGCCCATTAAAGCCGTCTTGTTGTTGCAGGTTGTTGTCAGACTGGAGGCAGAATTGCTAAAGAAACGACTTTGATTACTCAACAAGTGCTGCAGAAAATCACTGGAGCCCGACTGAGTCTGAGAACATAAACACCGAGATGGAGGGACACGTACGCACGCTGCGCCTGAAACCAGAAATAAACTCAACACACATGAACCTGACAGGCGACGTCATGGCAACACCTGTCAGCTGCTGCTGGGCACATTGGATTTATTATAAAGTATTAGCTATAGAAGAATGTATTTTGTGTTTTTAATGGATTTACGTACGTTTAACTTTGGTTTTTATTTCTTATATAGATATACTTCCTGTAACAATTATTACCTGAATGGGACGTTATTGTCTGAACTGAACTATGCTTCCTTTTTGATGGATGGATAGTTGGTTGGGCATTTGGAGGATTACATGGATGGATGGATGGGCGGTTGGATGAGTGGTTGGATGGGCAGTGGGTTGGCGGACAGACGGTCCAATCATCAGAATCTCATTTCTCAGTCAAACTTTAGGAGATTTTTTTTATTTCACACTGAAAAATGTTGTAAAAACATTAATCTTATTCTCCAGCTGTGGTTCCCAAATTTGTGTCATTAACCATCCCATCCATCCATCATCCATCCATCCATCATCCATCAATTAACCATCCAATCATCCATCCATCTTCTTTGTACAGAAGCTTCTTCTTTTTCTCTTAGTCGCGGTTCTCCAGCGCCGGCTGTGACCCGGTTGGCTTTAAGCCGCTGTTTGAGTCGGCCCTTAGTTGAGCTTGGCTGCTCAGACAGGGCAATAGTTTGCTCTCTCTCACACACACACACCTACACACACGCTGGCTGCCCTGGCTAATTGAATGGCGGGGCAGAAGGTCCAGGTCTTTATGCTCACCGAGAGGAGCCATGAATATCTGCGTTTCATTTGAACGCTGCTTTGGGAAAAGCTGCAGGAGTGTGGGAAACGACTTGGACTGAGGCTGAATATTCACCTTCCTGTCAGCTTCAGGCCCAGTTTTATGTTCTGGGAAACAGAACTTGAGATTGATTTCGAAGTTTTAACACGGATAATTAGCACGACGTTAAACCTGTGAAACAGAAACGTCTCAAAGAAAATCCTGTTTGGTTCTCTGAGGAAAACGATCGACGGATGGAAACTACTGGCCCTTAAATGTCTAAAATGCTTAAAATGCTAAAAGAAAAAACACAAACTAGTTTTCCATCAGGTATTACTAAGCTTCACAATAAAAGCTTAGATGTTTCGGGGGTCTCTGTAAAAATGAAACTTCTTCAAAACCAAAAGAAAAAACGTTCTGACATGACCTGGATTATTAATATCAGCATTTTCATGATTTCACTCTGCAGCAACCTCAAACCTGAACCACTAATTTAAATGTTTTCTCAAAGAAGAAAATTCTAGTGAAATCTGAAGAGTTTACTCAAAGCTAACAGTGAGAGTAACTTTAAACACTTTGAATGCTAAATCAATGAAAAACCCAAGGATTTGTAAAAGTTTTGCACAAAATATCCTCCAAGATCTCAAAATAGTTTGAACTTTGATACATAAGTAAAAATACAAAACATCAGAATTTGACAGAAAAAGATGTTCTGGTGAATTTTAGAGTGAAAACTGCAGAGGAAGTATCTGATTTAATGGGTTTTAAAACCGTTCAGAGATTCTTCAGACAGATTCAAACTCACAGTTTGCACCACAGCTTTTGTTCCTCTTAATGTTTCTCATTGTGAATAAAAGTGGAAGTGGAGGGAAAGAAGACGCGTGTCAGGATGGAGAACAAGGAGTTTCTGACTAAAGTCAGATTTCAGTTTTAGAAATGACAGATTTCTGCTCATTCATTTAAAATATTTCACACTTCAGGCGTTATTTGAAGCTCAGGAGGAAAAAAAGAGTCACCTTTACCCCGTTTCTACCCCTCAAAACTTGAAACATACACCCACTGGTGCTTCTCACTTTAAGGCAGAGTCACAGAAACTTCCTTTGAAATGACACAACGCACCTCATTTCAGAAACCAACAAAGCCACAAGTGGCGGCAGCGGACTGACTAACGCTCCTGTCACCGGTGGATGCTGCATCTGGCTCTGCAGGTTTGCATCCACTGTACAGAAATATTTCAAACGGGCTGCAGGAATACGGGAGGAAGTGTGGATCATTAGCTCACTGGAGCCGAATGTTTGGACTCAACTTGTTTCCTCCGTCTGCTCAGAGATTCCCAGCGTTACTCACACCAGAGCTCCGATGCAGACGTGCTCTTCTCAGAAACAAAAGCCTCATTTTGATGCATCTAATGCATAACTTAACTGAGGTTTGTTCTGTCTGAGTGAGAAGAACCTGAACATAAAGCCAGCAGCCTGCAGGCTCCTGTTAGCGTCGCAGCTGGAGAGTTTAGATTTATCATCCAGAGGGGAGAAAAATGCAACATTACCAACTGATTTACAAAAGAAGCTCAACATTATAGAGCATGTATAGAAGGAGTTACTTCTGCTGTGATGTCACTTCCTGACTATCAGACCTACTCATGACTGCCCCCATGTGGTCAGAAAATTAAAAACCGGTTTTATCTAAACAACACAATGAATTTTCATGAGTGCAGATGGAGTGTCTGCATAACACAGCATGAGATCCTGATGTTATTATCAAATATTCTGAACAGCATTAGAAATGAGGAACAACATGAGGAGAAAACTTCCTTTCTAAACAGAAACTTTGATTCTGGAAAAGTTTTGAAGAAAAATCTGTGGCAGAAAAACGAGATCAAACGATGCAACAATCAGACTGATGAAGATTATGAAGGTCAAACTCCAGAACAAAAACATTTATAGTAAGAAGGTAATATAAATATAACTATCCCAAAATAAAAAATGTCTAAAAAACTCCATTGATTTAAATAAGACTAAAATATTTTAGCAAAAACTGAAAAAGCACAAAATTAAATTCTTTGTAATAAAATGTTTAAAGTTTAAACAGCAAAATCAAAATTAGAATTATTAAGAGAAATTTTAGGATAAAAGAAATTAAGCAGTATTTTGCTTAATACAGTTAATTAGAATACTGTCATTAAAAATGTAAAAAATAATGTAAATAAATAAAAAGTTCATAACAAAATATTTAGAAGACAAATAAAATGTTAAAACCGTCTCAATCTAAAATAAGCAATAATTTTATATCATGTAAATCTCATAATTATCTGTAACTCTCAAAATCTGAAAAAGGATCTGAAGATGATGGAACAACAGTTTGGTTGGTGAAAGTGCAAAGGTCAGAGGTCAAGGAAGGCCCGGCCGGGTTCAAACGGTTGGTTTGGATTTACTGCTTCCTCGTCTCCCTCGGGTCCATTTAACATCGCTTTCACTCACATCCAGAAAGAAAACAAGGAGCGCAATTTGCTCTGCGTGAGCATAACACACACACATACACACACACACACCTCTACGCGCACACACACATATACACACACACACACACACCTCTACGCGCACACACACATATACACACACACACACACACACCTCTACGCGCACACACACATATACACACACACACACACACCTCTACGCGCACACACACATATACACACACACACACACACCTCTACGCGCACACACACATATACACACACACACACACACCTCTACGCGCACACACACATATACACACACACACACACACACACAGCCTCCTTCTGCTCTAATATGGTTCATTCTCAGCGATCAAAACACATGAAAAGAGAGTAAGGCTGTCGACAAGCGAGCGAGGGATGTGGAACCGGCCGTTTTCATTCTCAGTGTGTCGGGGTTGGGGTGTATTCCAGCGGGGGGGCAGATAGGGGTGTGGGGTGAGACTGAGGGGTGAGACTGAGGGATGAGGAGGTGAGGAGGGGTGTCGTTCTCCATCCTCTGCTCTCCAGAGAATCCCATCATGAAAGCAGCACAAAGAGCTGAGAGCCGGGAGCCCAGGGACCTTTTCATCCCAGGATCAGAGCGCTACGCTGGGGCAACAGCGCCCCCCAGCCGGTCACCGCCGGTACTGCAGCTGCTCGTCCTCCCACTCTGACCTTTTTTTTTTTAAAGCCAAAACAAAGAGCTCAGTTGTAATATCCCAGTTTAATTCAGAGATGAGACAGACTGATGGTGGAGCTGGGTAAACCCAAACAGCAGCAGCGCTAATGGAAGCCCCAATCAGCTGCGAGGGAATCGAACCTGTAATGGCTGCAGCCTCCCAGCTCAGCTCACACACACAAATCAAAGCAATTACAATTTGTCCTTTCTCTTTTGTCCTTTTCACTGCACTCCTTTAATTCCCCTCATAATAAAAGGCATGGTGGCGTGTGTGTGTGTGTGAGACAGAGAGGGGTACACACAGGGATTTTCCAAATAACACACTTTCCCTCATTTAAATAAGCGCCAACACTGATTTTCTAACAAAATATGCTACTAGTGTAATAACAATGAAGTAAGAGCCTGAGAAAACTCTGCGCCTGCAGCGAGTATTTAAAGTATCGTTTAGAAAGGGCTGATCTGTAATTCAGAGCGGATATGGTATCAGACGGCGTGCTTGTCATTCCCAAACCATAATCTGCACTACACTGAGGAACAGAGTCTGCTGGCAGCGCCGCACAGCCAGGGAGAGGAGGAGGAGGAGGAGGAGGAGGAGGAGGAGGAGGAAGGCTTTCTGCTGCTATCTGCACAAATCTGGGAATATTTTCACTAAAATGTGAAAGAAAATCCCAGAGATTAAAGGGGAGAGGAAAGATTCAGGAAGTTTTCAAATATGAAAATAATGTTGATTTAAAAAATGTTCAAATGTAAATATTTCACTGATGCTTTTAATAAAACCACAGGATTTTCTCTTGACTCTGGAAAACATTAGCAACAAATTTATGAAGGAATGAGAAACACTGTAAAATGAACCAGCAGTTATTCCTTAAAATGAATTTTTATTTGATTGTAGCAGAATAACCTCAAACTGAAATGTTTATAAAGATTTAAAGTTGAGATATTTTACCTACCATACTTATTTGTGCTGTCAGTAAGTTAGTCTATAATTTATTCACATTTATCTATTTAATAACATGTTTTTTCTCTGATTATTGAGACTTTTGGCAAACAGAAATAATTTGGTGATTCTGACCTGAAGCCACAAAAGTTTGGTTTGATTCAACTTCACTAAACTAAAATGTTTCCAACATGAACAAACTGTTTTTCTTCTTTTGCTTGGGTCCAATCAGAGTTCAGAGTCCAGATCTGCTGTTCCTCCTGACGGCCTCTAGGAGGCGGCGATGGTCTGAACACGATTCACTGGTTCCACATGTAACGTTCCCAGATTATCGTTAGCATTAGCACAACCAGAGGAGGATTTCTCCTCATTTTAGAAGCAAAGCTCAGTCGCTAGTTAGCATCTGTAAGCTCAAGGCGGCCATGTTGGATTGTTTGGCCAGGCCTGGTGAGGAACCAGAGCTTTAAATCAAACTTTTGAGTTTTTCTAACTTGGATCTTGAGAATCTGAACTTTCCATGTGAAATGAATGAAACATCTTGAGGATCCAGAGCGCTAACATGCTAACTGTCAGAACTGCTAACTGAGGTTCTGCGGTTCTCAGAAACCCGGAGAGAAGAGGCCCATCTGGACACATTGGGTTTTGGTTAGGTGTGTGTTCTGGACAGGAAGGGGCGGGGCCAACGGGCTCAGCGGGCCATGCACGCGCGCGCGCGCACACACACACACACACACACACAGCTGGCGGAAACTGGCCCTGACATGGCGTCCAGCTCAGCCATCGATCATACAACCAGCAGCCGCGTAACCCAAGACATGAGTGGCAGAAAACACACACACACACACACTTCAGATGAGGAGGGTGTTTGCATCAGAATCAGCCCAGCAGGAGCAACAAGGAGACCAAGCTTCTTGTCACAGATGTAATGATGTCATATTTTAAATATTTTGTAATAATTGATTGAGGATTTCCTTTGATAATATTTTTTATCTACTAAAATATTAATTCTCCTTTCTGCCTGCAGACTGAGACCTGGACCTGTGGAGACTCTGGAGGAGCTGCAGAGATTCCCTCCCAGAAGAAGTCCTGTTGTCATGGAGATCAGTCCCTCCAGGATTTAGGATTGTTTTATGACCCTTTTTTGCAATAAAAATTTAATTTAAATATTGATATTTAATTTTGCAATATTGGTGCTTATGTATTTTCCTTGGTGAGACATACTGCCCCCTGCAGGTGGGAGTTAGCATCAATTAAAGCCAATGATTTTCACCATTTTTGCAGAAAATTGCAACAAACTCATAATAGTAAATCAGCGCGAAAACGTGTGAAATGACGCAATCGGTAAACTAGAAACTGTGGGCAGTTTAAGTTCTGCTGGGGAATTTAAACGCTGCTGATGTTAAAGAGACGAATGAGTCTGGAGCTGAGTGGGGGGGAGGGGGGATAAATCTGCGTGGCGACGGGAATCGATCGTTTCTCCCTCCTTCAGTCCAGTTATCTCATCGGCTCTAAACGATCCTGACCTTGTCCAACATAAATAGTCAGAAAAGTCCAGAGAGCAGATAGAGCTTTGTGTTGGAGAGGAAGAGGAGGAGGAGGAAGATGTTTCAGATATATTCACCACTAAATACATTTAATATCAAAGTTTACTGTGTATTTCTTTGTTCATTAGATATGAATATGTGGTTTGTTGTCATGGTTTCTTGGTTTCTGCAGGTGTAGAAACAAACTTCCAGATTGTTGACATGAATTCTCTCTTTCCTTCTTTTGCTTTAAACATTTTCCCTCCTTTCTTTTCTGTCTATATTAGAAATAAACCCAGAGCAATTTCTAATAAAGTTTCATATAAATATCAAGTGGAGCATCACAGTGAACGCTGTAACTCTCCACTTGTGAAGTAAAATCTGTTGGACTCCATCTTCCTCTGCTTCAGAGGACAAATCTTTAGTTTGATGATGTGAAACATTTAAATCTGATGAAAATGAGAAGCAGCAGGAATCTGGAAGGTGTAAATACCTTTCAGAGCTCTGTGTGTAAAATCATTCTGTCTGGACTTTGCTTCATGTCCAGCAGCGTCTCGGTCAGAGAGCAGAGACGCCGTCCCTCTGTCCTCCCACCGGACAGACGGAGCCGAGGCTCAGCCTCCACTGTCACCTGCTCCTCCATAACCAGGTGAAGCTACTACTGAGGAGATCCTCAGCGCCGCGTCTTCATGCGTCCTAATGTCTGCAGAAACCACCGAGCTGCTGACACAGAACCGACTGCTTCTTTCCTCTTCCAGTAACTCAGAAACCAGTTCCTCCATGAAACAGGAGAAAGGCTTCAGACTGAGAGGAAGAGCCGCTGCAATTGGCTCAAACTTCTCTGCTTAAAGCAACTTTTCTACCTTTTCAGCCTGTTGTCATGTTTCCCTCTTCAGAAATAAACCTGATGACAAACCTTTTAATCTCTGTGGCAACCACTCAGCTGCAAACATCTGGGTGGACTTAGCCCCGCCTTCGACACTTAGCTTCTCCCCCACTCAGCTCCTTCAGACTAGCCAGCAGCAATTAGCAAACAGCTGCTGAGCTCATTAGGAGCTGCTGCTCAGAGCAACACTGGCAAAATGTTTTGATTATGAATGAAGTAAAACATTTCCATAAGTTCTTATGTAAAATCTGTTTTTAATATCTATAAAAGTTTTTAAAAAGTAACTAGCTTCAAACTTTGCTGTCTGTCTTTCTTCATTTGACATATTCATACCAAAAACTCATCTCACTCAAAAAATGTTTTCCTTTGTGAAAGAGAAACCATTTTGTTCTACAGTCTGATAACATAAATACATTTATTTTCATTTTGTTAGCTTTCACAATAAAACATTTCATGTCATACGTATTTAGAAAATCGCTGTTAGTGGCTCAATGTGAGTTTTATTTTGTAGCATCGGGGGCAGAAGTGATTGTTTGAATGGAAGAGGTTGAAACTGGGACAGCTGGATGTTCCAAACTGGTTTAGGAATAAAACAGATTTACCTTTAGCTTCTGGAAAATCACCTCCAACCTGATGAGTCCGGACGCCGACCTTCAAACATCAGGAAACAGGAGGCAGGTTAGAGGGGCGTGTGCAAACACCTGACCACTCAGTTAACCTACATGCTTGAACTAGACCAAATGTTCAACCTTCCAGCTCAACATTTTTATTTTGTTTTTTTTTTCGTTGGGCAGCTTAGTTTTAATCAGATCTGGAAGACTGATGGAGGTCCTCACTTTCCAAGATTTTAAAATATTCCTTCTGCTGTTGCAAAAATTAAGACAAACACTTTGGAAAGTATTGAGCATGTCCAAGTTTTAGAAGGTGGAGAAACACGGAGAGCAGCAGAAATCCTTCAGAAAGCTTCTCCTCCTCCAGCCTGTTGAAGATCAACTGAGATTCTTCAGCCAAACAAACCAAACCGTTCAGGTTCGTCTCAGTGAAGGATCTTCCTGAACATGGAGGTCACACAAACCTTCAGGAAATGTCAGGAAATGACTTTTCTTCCTCTAGCTAAACTTCAGGCTCATGGCTTCTGAACTATTTTTGTTTTTGTAACATCTGGTGTGAATTTTATGAACCATTAGAAACATATTTACATCAGAACATCTTCTCCCCGCTGTGACGACAAGCTGCTCCTCTTTCTGGTTTCATTTCTGAACCCAAGGAAATTCCCAGATTTCCAAGCTCTCCGTTCCTGCTGCCGTCCCCCCTCCCCCACATGCTGCTGCAGCAGGACTGCTGGCCGGTACTGAGGCTGCTGCCGCTCTGACTGCATTTATCACCGTCTGGCATCGCTGTAATTTCAGTGTTCAGATGCAATTGCTCCCGACTCCCCTCAGGAGTAAACAATAACAAGCTCAAACACAAAAGACAAACAAGGTCTGCAGGACACACACACACACACACACACACACACACAGCAACAATAATATACACCCACCATCTGCTTTCTGCACTGAAACATTTCATTTCTGTCTTCATCAACATGGGAAACCTGATCTGAGCTGAACCTCAACGTTAGCATCATTTTAGTTTAAGTTTTATTTCATAACTTCTGTAAACACGTCTTAACTTTCTATTTGTTGTCAGACACTGCCACCTGGTGGAAACTATGAAAACAGCAACAGGGATCCTCCTGCCTTTAAATCACTCAATGATGTGGAAAAAGTTTTTATTCCCTCAACAATCAATGTTTAAACGCGTCACAAAGCAGCTTGAAATTATTCCTGCAGTCTGGAGGTTTTTTACCCAAATTCAGCCAAAACAAAGGAAACATCTCAAACTTTGACATGTTTAGTTTTTCTGTTGAAACAAAGACTTCCATGAATCCTTTACATGAAAGATTTAAAGGTGGTGAAATATTATTTTTACGTTTTAAAACAGATACTAAACATTTTGGAGCTGAAATAAAGAGCTGTAAATCAAACAAGGATTTAAATGACATGTGATGATTTCTGAATATTTGATGTTTTCAATTTTCCCGCAGTTAAAGTTTAGTTTGTGTTAGTTTAGTTTATTGATGCTCACCCAGTCTGAGGATCCTCCTGATCAGATGATTGATTCCAGCAGCTCTGAGTTTAACGAGCTGCAGAAGCGCAGAGGAACCAGGAAGACCTGGACCAGAACTACCGGTCCAGTTCATAGACATAAAATACTAGAACTCATCTGTGGTTCTGGTCCAATTCAGAGTAAAAAGGACCAACTTTAAATCAGTTTATTCCTGAATGAAATGATTTCTATAGAATGAGTCAGATTGTTTGGTTCCATGGCAGACGCAGCAGTTTTCCAGGTTTTCCAGACCATGATGGAACCAGGTTCTGGATTTTATATTTCTTACTTCTGTAACCACGACAACAAGACGTTTTTACAAGTGCCAGAATCTGATCAGCATCTTGAATAGCACCTGAACGACTCCGTCTCTCCAACTGTACAGGAGCAGCAAAAGCAAAGGAGGTGGATTAGCAGCTGCTAACAGCTGATGGAGTTACTGTAGAAAATCAGCTCTGCTGCCTGGAAGTGTAGCTGTTAGCATGTTACAACAGTCTCCAGTCAGAGCCTTGTTTGGATTTGCTGCTTGCCTGACTGCTACTGGAGATCCGTCCGGCCCGCAGCATCACTACCAAAGTCTCTGTGGAGAAACTTGGATGATCAGTTATGATGTTTAAAATCTCTTTGGGATGAAGCGTTTCTGATTTAATGTGGACCAAACGTTGACAGCAGATTGTAATTTTTTTGTTTTATCTGATTAATGTCATTCAGAGACAGGAAACAGATCCAGGTTCTGGTTAGAGCTTTATTTTCTCCACATATTTTACAAACAGAAGCAGAAATCTTCATTAGACTCAAACAAATATCAAGTCTGCAGCGATGGAACAGAATCCACGGCCCGGTCCGGTCCGGAACAGAATCCACGGTCCGGTCCAGTTTATCTGCAGACAGACCAGAGCCATCAGAACCAACCAGAATCTGAGCAGAAGCTATTTCCTACTGCTGCAGCTAGCTGCTAAAGCTAGCCTAGCACCACACCGCTACGCCATGTTACCTCCTGTTAGTCCCTGAGTTCAGCAGGAGGAGCAGAGAACAGTTAGACATGCAGGAGGAAGTGATGAAGAGGAGCAGGAAGTGATGAAGAGGAGCAGGAAGTGATGAAGAGTGAACAGGAAGTGATGAAGAGCAGACTTACAGGGCTGCAGCTCCAGAGATGATCTCAATGAGCTCCTTGGTGATGACGGCCTGCCGGGTCCGGTTGAAGGTCAATGTCAACTTATCGATCATCTCAGCTGGAGCAAAACACAAAACATGGAGTCAGAGTGGAGGACGGAGCGGATTGGAGCGGACTAGAAAACATCCCACTCCATCAGAGATGATGGAGGACAGACATGTTGTCTGTTTCCATGGCAACTCCTCCTTAAATCCGTCCAGGTTTGGTTGAAGTTGTAGCATCGCCTTTTATTTTGAAGGGCCAACTTTTCAAAATAAAGTTGAAAAGTTGGCCCTTTTCAACTTTTATTTTGAAGTAGTTAGCAGACTTTTATTTTGAAGGGCCAACATAATCTCCGTGTTGTAAACCAGGGTGTGCAGCCAGTGGTTCCGGCCAGAACTGGCTCTTTGCACATAAAAAGTTCGACTGGACATTTTTCAGTTTTTTATGCAATAATTATGTTTAGTTTCTACAACAGAATGATACTAAAAGTACAAATCACTTTTATTTAAATTATTTTTCTTGCTCTGACGCTGGAAAATGTGTGCAAATATCAATTAATTATGAGAAAAAAAGTCAAATATTTAAACCTAAAAATAAAAAGTTTAAAAAACAACAAATTTCCTGTATTAAAAATGATAAGCACGTTTTCAGATGTGATGTTGGTAGAAACGGCTCTTTGGATTGTAAATGTTAGACATCGGGTCAGAACCATAAGTGACGGGAGAGAAACCCACTGGGATTCAAACCCCCAACCTTCCTGCTACAAGGCAAGGAGGGAAACCATTACATCATTTAATTTGTAATGTGGAATCTACATTGGAAATGATCTAGTCTAGGTTTTATTTTGAAAGGTCCTAATAATCCTGTTATCAAGATTTTTTTTTACTTGCCTCATCTATGACATATTAATGCTTTTATTTTGTAGTATCTCTAACCTTTCTAACCAAAGCCCATATCAGTTTGGTTCAGCAGTGTGCTCAGTTTCCTAACGTCCTAGTTCAATCATTCCAGCGGTGTGGCCTTACATGCGTTCTTGCTGGCGCTGTCCATGGCCGTCATCCTGGCACTCTGCTCGCTGGTGGACGATTCCTTCAGCGCCAGATAGAGAACGTTCACCAGAGCAAACTCCTGGTAGTTCCTCAGAACGTCGGCATCGATGTCGTCGTAGATCCCCAAGTTTTCTATCAGGAGACCAGACGACATCAGAACCCAACAGAACCCAAACAGAACCCCTACAGCACCGGGACCAGTCGGCAGAACGCGGGCCGGTACCTGAGGAAGCCACCGTGTCGATGGAGAACACGGGTTTCTGGTCCGTCTTGTAGGAGATAACGGACCTGCAGGAGCAGAACAGGTTCTGGTTGAAAACTTTGATCAGTTATTGAAATAATCAGCAAATAATGTAGGAACAGAATAACCGCTAACTGGAGCAAACGGCCAGAATATTCACATCAGAAAAGAGTACAAATAAAGAAATATGTCATTTGTATCCAAGATAAACAAAAAAAATTAAACTTTTTTCTGTAAATGTTTCAGCAAAAACTCATCAAGAGTTCGTTTAGCTTCAGCAGGTTTAGATTTACTAACGGAGGCAATAAAATGTTTCTCATTTCAAAATGGAAATTAATATTTACATAATCATCTCTTAATGTATTTCTAATATCATATAAAAAAGACTTAATAAAAAAATAAGTAATGAAAGTTTGTCCTCTCAAAGACAATAAACAGTAATATTTTAAAGAATATGAAAAACTGGAAAACATTTTAAATATCCAGAATAAAAACACAACAATCAAAATCAAATAACAGAAACCAACAAAAAACAGACTACGAAACGTCTCTAAAGAAAAATGCCTTTCAAAAATATTAATCCCAGGGACAGGAGTTACGGATCTCATTTTAATGCATCATATGATTTCATGGTTTAATTAACGGCTAGCAGCAGGCGTTCTGGGCCGGGTCGGTACCTGAATCTGTTGAAGACGATGGATCCCTGGTCGAACTCGTACCCAGAGTTCAGCAGCTCGGCCGCGATCACAGAGGCGTCGCCGAAGTTGGGCGGCTTACGGCCGACCTCCTTACAGTTCAGCAGGATATGCTTCCCATGAGTTCTGACGAAGAGAAAGTCGGGCAGAGGTCAGGCAGAGGTCCATCAGTACCTCCAGGTCCGGTTCTGCAGCGGCTCTCACCTGTACAGCAGGCCCCTCAGCTTGTCTCCCACGTTGATCACCATCACCTCCTTGCCGGCGCCGGTCAGGTTGGCGATCTCGCTCTTGATGGTCTTAGCCACGCCGGAGTGGATGGCGCCGCAGAGGCCGCGGTCAGAGGTCACGCCTACGATCAGGTGCTTGGAGGCCTTGTCCTCGGGGGCCTTGATGTCGGCCTTCTCATACAGAGCTGCAGGAGCAGAGTAAGAAACGCTCTCAGTCTGAGGCAGAGTCCGTTTGGACTGGAACCGGGTTGAGATGGCGTACCGAGGGCGCCGGTGCCGTATACCCGGGCCGGCTTCAGCTGCCGCTCAGCACGAGCGTACTTGGCGGCGGCCACCATCTTCATGGACTTGGTGATTTTCTGGATGTTCTTGATGGACTTCAACCGAATGGTGACTAAAAAAAAGTCAGTCAGTCAGATCCGTCACCATGACAACAACAGTTTGATGTGATAATTAATAACTAGATCTGCAGTTTAAAATCAATTTATATTATTTTTTAATTAACATTAAAAATGTAAATTAAAGTAAGTTCTGTTTATGAATTTGTTGGGTCCAGAAACTAAACATTTGGACGCATCACTCCAACTCCAGCATAAACGAACCAAAAACTGACATCAAGTCTCGACATTTATGAATTTTAATATGAAACCTGAATATTCAGCAGGCTCTAATCCAAAGATGATAAACAACTAACCTGAGGTGGCTAGCTCTGTTAGCATAGAGCTGAAAACTCACTTTATAAACAACCTGATGGATGCAGCTAGTGGGACGCAGAGGAAAGGAATCTAGAAAAGCAACAATTTGTTGGCAAAGCGCCTACAAAGTGGTTTGAAAAGTATTTATTTTACTGGATATAATTACAGGTTAGATGCTTCAACCACTTCCAATTCAAACTTCAGCAAAACAGAATTTAATATGACATATGCATAACTAAAAGAACACAAATTTTTCCTTTTTAATCATCTTTCAAAATAAAAACAAAGCAATCCACAATAGTCATGTTATAAAATTAAATAATTTCAATGTACAAATAAAAAGAATACCATTTGCAAATGAAATTACAGGCTGAGATAAACGCTAGTTTTACTGATTTATGCAGGGCCCCTGCCAGGGCCTATTGAAACGCCTGATTTCAATAAATCTATAATAGATCAAACTCCGATATGAAACTTCACCAAAACAGATCAACATAGTACAACTTTGGCCTCCACCAGGTGAAAACTCGCAGAAAACATTTATAGAAAGTGTTCCTGGGGCAGTTGTGTAAATGTTCAAAGCATTTCCCGACACACTAAAAGAGAGCTGAAATTAAACTGATTATACTTAGATTTATCAGATTTTTGTATTTTAAAAACATTTCCCCGCAGTTTAAGGGGATTACTTACTGTCCTTCAGGGTAGCCATGTTCCTGACCTGCCCACTGTGGAAACAAACACCGTCAACAGTTATTGTTTAGCAAGTACAACATGATAATGAGCTCATTATGATGTTAACAGGAGGTAAAAGTGGCTGTTTAAGTTTTAACGTTCAGGGCGACTACGTTAGCATTAGCCTCAGTTCCATTCATTAGCTGAGGCCTACAGGTTAGCGCGTCCTTCCGCTCAATAACTCCCCGTTTCACTGTCCTTGCAACCCGGACTGACTTCTGCTTCACGTCCGCTTGAACGTCACACATAGAGCAGGAAAAAATAAAGACTTTGGTGGACTTAAACAGGCTCACCATTGTGGGGAGAACACCAACGCGCTGGTCCTGGCGAACATCCTTACCGCTATGAAGGTCAGACAGGCAGGACTGCGCATGCGCAAAGTCGACTCAAGATGGACTAACGCTGCCTTCAGAGACAGACGAAAATGTTGGTAAAATGAATTTTAACACTGTGGTGCTGGTGAGTGAAATACTCTTTTTAAATGAAGTTAAATATTTACTCGGTTTCTATCATAAAATTAGTCTTTGAAATCTGGCAAGAGGAAGTGGAAGAAAATAACGGTTATTATTTATTTTTATTTTATTATTTTTTATTACCATTATCCATATTACGCCACACAAGGTCAACAAAGTGATTTTTTCATTCAGTCAATTCGATTCAAAAATACTTTAGGTGTAGTGCCAACTGATTTGGATTTCTGTGAATCTAATTTAACATTATTACCATTTACCCACGCTGATAAACTGAAAAATATAAATTCCAGGGCTTATGAATGCGGCACCAGTAGTCTCGCGAGTTTTCAAGTTCTTCGAGAGGTAATGGCTGCTAGTTTCCTGTGTTGTAGCGCTGTTGTCCTGTTTTCAACGGTGTAACGTCTGTTTTTGGGTCGTTTGAAAGGTGGTCGCCATGGGAAAAGCGGATTTCCTGTCCCCCAAGGCGATTAGCAACCGAATCAAGTCCAAAGGTCTCCAGAAGCTGAGATGGTACTGCCAGATGTGTCAGAAACAGTGTCGAGACGAGGTGAGCGTTTAATTAGCTTTATAGGAGTTGGTGTGTGATGCGTTCACTGCCAGCTGCTGCTGCTCTGACTTAAACATAACCTGTTTGTGAGACAGAATGGCTTCAAGTGTCACTGCATGTCCGAGTCCCACCAGAGGCAGCTGCTGCTGGCCTCGGAGAACCCCACCAAGTTCATGGACTACTTCTCCGAGTGAGTCCGTCACCATGACAACGCCGTAGCATCTGCTGCTGGAGGTCTGTTTAACGGTGTCGTTTCTCTCTACAGTGAGTTCAAAAGTGACTTCTTAGAGCTGCTCAGAAGACGCTTCGGTGAGAAAGTCACAGATGTTCTCAGAGATACCGAAGTGTTTCTGATTGGTCCCTTCTGACTGTTCTGATTGGTCCATTCTTCCGGTCCTCTGGTTTACAGGAACCAAGAGAGTCCACAACAACATTGTCTACAACGAGTACATCAGCCACAGAGAACACGTCCACATGAACTCCACCCAGTGGGAAACCCTCACCGACTTCACCAAGTGGCTCGGCAGGAAAGGTAACCGGTTCCTGCTTTGGTTCTGGGTCCGTCCGGCTCCATGTCCCACTAACCTGTTTGGGTCGCCGGCAGGTTTGTGTAAAGTGGACGAGACTCCTAAGGGTTGGTATATCCAGTACGTGGACCGCGACCCGGAAACCATCCGGCGCCAGGAGGAGCAGGCCAGGAAGAAGAAGCAGGAACTAGATGACGAGGAGAGGAGCGCCAAGTTCATCCAGGAGCAGGTCCGAAGAGGGATGGACGGGAAGGAAGCCGAGGTGAGTTCTGACCAGCCAGAACCCGACTAGATGAGCAGAACCAAAGCTGCAGAGATCATCCTTACCTCCTCTGTTTCCCCTGCAGGCCCAGTCTGTTTACACAGAACTCAAACGTGAGAGTGAAGAAGAGAAAGGTTGGAGTTTGTTCTGCAGGGCGATCCGGGTCTGAACTGGGCCTGAACCAGGCCTCAGACAGAACCTAATGTCTTACTGCTTTTCTCTTCCAGTTGCTTTCAACCTGAGCGCTCCGGTGGCAAGCTCGTCCAGGTCCAGGTACTGATACCCCACCGAGCCGTCATGGCTGCTTCCGCCCAACTTCCTGTCTTCAAACCCGCTCTTTGACCTCTTCCAGCTCGGTTCTGGGTGCCAGCTCGGTTCTGGGCGCTCTGACAGCTCCAGCATCCTCATCCTCGGTCAAACGGAAAGAAGCACCGTCCGGTTCTGATTCCAGAGGGGAGAAGAAGAAGAAATCGGCTCTGGAGGAGATAATTGAGGTTCTGGTGGTTTGTTTGGTTTCCACTGATGATGATGATGATGATGATGACGATGAAAGTTCTGATCATGTTCTCTGCAGATAGAGGAGAAGAAGAAGAAGAAGCAGTCGTCGGCGGTCAGGACTGATTACTGGCTGCAGCCCAACATCGTCGTCAAGATCGTCACTAAGAAGCTGGGAGAGAAATACCACAAGAAGAAGGCTGTCGTCATGGTAACAGCTGGGCGATAAATCAGTTTTATCGATTAATTGAAATCTTTGGTTTTTACAGAATCTGGATTTTTTCCCCACCTATTCTCTCCTCTGGTTCCCACAGATCAGAGTGATGTCACGGCGGCCATCTTGGTTGACACGCTGTTTATTTACAGTTTGGATTCAATTCGACTTTACGAAGAATATTAGGGCCATACTACAAATTTTTTCAATTATGAGAATAAAGTCTTAAAGTAGTACTTTTACTATAACTCTTACACAAAAAACAACATTAAAATGAGGAATATTTATCATCTGTGAAGTTATATTTGGTTTTACAGAAAAGGAAACTTTTAACACTCCAGCTTCAATTATTCTCAGTAGCAGAACTTTCAAATAAATTCAGTTGTTTCCACCACAATCGTTTCAGAGAAAGAACCAGACAGTTGCAGCAATCGCATCATTTTAAATAAATTTAAGACTTTCCTCTGGTAAAAGTTGTCTTAATTCTGCTGTCATAACTATATTCTCATAATTAAAAAAACTCAATTTTTTTGCTGTAAACTGACAAAAGGGATGACTGAAATAAAAGCAACTTTTTAAACATTTCTGTAATTTGACACTTCATTTTTAGAAAACAAGAGGAAAACCAAATTAAAATCTGATCTTGTCTGAAATAAATCTAGACTTTCTTTCAGAACTGTTGTGGTTCTGATCCTGTGGCTCTCGTCCGTCTGCAGGAGGTGAAGGAGAAATACGGCGCCGTGGTGAAGATGATCGACTCCGGGGACAAACTGAAGCTGGACCAGAACCACCTGGAGACGGTCATCCCTGCTCCAGGTCAGCCGCCGGCTCCAGCCCAGCAGGTTCTGATCAAATGATTCCAGGTTCTGACGTCTGGCCTCCTGCAGGGAAACGGGTTCTGATCCTGAACGGGCCGTACCGGGACACCGAGGCGCTGCTGGAAGGGATCGACGAGAAGAAGTTCAGCGCCACGCTAACGCTGGACTCCGTAGGTTCCCCTCTTCCTCACCCAGAGCTGGATCATGGTCACGTGTTTCATAGACAATAAATCAATATTATATATCGCTACAGACACATGATCAATATCTGCAGATAATACGTCCGATAGAATATTCAATAATTTCACTGAACTCTGAACCAGAACTAAGAAAGGTTGGTGGGATCAACTAACTCACTCACTCCCTGGTTGCCTAGCAACAGTCTGTAGAGTGACTTTAGCAGCAGCAGATTAAAGTATAGAAAATATTTAAATCTCCAGAGATTATGACCTAAATTGTCTCCTCATCTGTAGTAAAACCATCTGAACTAAAAGTTCTGTTTTCTTCAATCGTGGAATATTATCATAAATATTCAGATTTTTTTTAAGGTTAAATGTTTGTGTCGTGTCCCCAGGGGCCACAGAAAGGGGACATGGTGGACATCGCCTACGAAGACTTTTCCAAACTGGCCTGAACTGGAACGCTCGTCATGCTGCGGGACTCTACCGTGTCAGAGTTAATTCCCAGATCTGTACAGAAACAATCAGGAAGAAATGTTTGGTGGAATAATTTTTATTTTTTAACATTAATGGTTGAAAATGTACACTTTGTTCTAATAAAGTCGGTAGGTTTCTCTGTGTGTTCTGTAGAAAATGATTAGAAATGAGAGTGGTGGAGAAACTGATTAGACCGTCTGAAGGAAGCTGTTCAGATCCGGCATTATGTAGTCGCCATAGCGACCGTCGATGAAGCCTTTGCCGCTGTTGTGGACGAACCAGCAGTAGACGTTGGAGCCGCGTTTCCGGTCGTGTCTGAAGTCCTTCTGCCAGCCTCTGAAACACACACACAGTAACACACACACAGTAACACACGTTCCTGACTTTAGGTTAAACTTCAGTCTGGGTTCACTGAATGCAGCCTTAAGTAACAGGAAGTACCTGGTGACCCGCAGCGTGTGACCTTTCACCTCCATGGTGGCCTCCTCCTTCAGCGGGTCGGGTCCTTCATGGACATCGTACACGCTCACCTCAGGCTCTCGGGAAAACTGCCCTGTTTTACCACAAATTATTCATTTATTTCAACTCAAGAATGGAAAGCCAAGCTCTTTAGGAATAAAAAACTCAAATTTCATAATTTATATCATTTTTCTTCTAATAACTTATTTTAACCCCTTTTAATCTTCCAATAATAAGTCATTCTCACTTTTAATTGCAGTACTACTACTGACCACTAGGGGTCCAAATGCTTTATGCTGTGGTTGATTTTTTGCTCTCACATTATGAAGAGAATTAAGTTTATGTCATTGTTATTAAATAATGAGGGTTATAGAGGTGAAGGCAGAGCCTCGTCCAGGACTGGGAGTCGTACCTATGAGTCCGTGGACCAGTGGAGAGTACTGGTTATTACTGGGAATGTAGAGACCCAGGAAGTCCACGTTGACCGGATGTTTCCTCCACACCCGGTGGAGCAGCACCGTCACCCGGATGCTGTTGTCGATGGTGACAGTGACGTGGGAGTTCTTTACGATGGAGATCGTGACGCTGTAGCAGGAAGCAGAACTCTGAGGACCAATCAGAGCAGAGCAGGAAGCTGGTGGAGGCGGAGTTACCTGTCCTGGACGATGTCAGCCGTGGCGCCCCAGGTGAACGAGTGGCTGCTGCGGCCGTCGGCCATGGAGATCCGGTCGGTGCCGACCTTCACGCTGACCCCGGCAGGCTGGTGGTAGACGGAGATGATGCCAAAGTAGGAGCTGACTCTGTTTTTGTGAGGCTGCTTGGAGCTGATCAGCTGGCCGTTCACCACAACACCTGCACACAGCATGGAGGAGAACCCCAGGGGTGTACTAACTTTATGTCAGCTCCAAAGTTCTCATGGAACAAAAACATGTTGTGTTTAAAAACTGAAATTACAAAAATATTGTGATTTCTTTGCTATGAGATTAAATAAATCCAAAAAGTGTTTTTTCCTTGTTCAATGAAAAAGTCCAGTTTGCTTTTTATTTTGATCTCTATAATATTTCATCTGTTCTCAGCAACAAAAACAGAATCTGGGTCAGTGTTCATCTGAAAACACTTCCTGTATCAAACCATTTTGTAAGTAGAATTTTAGTTTTGTCCAAATTTATTGCTGAATTGTGGTCAAGCGGGCCACTAAAAGCCCAGGAGCCCTACTTTGAGCACCGTTGGGTTAGATGTCAGTTCTAGGAGCTGATGGAGGGAAAACAACTAACATGCTGCAGTGGTGTTATTTCCACTCTACCACAGCCTGACTCGGTTCTGGAGGAGTTCTGGTCCGCTCTCCGGTTGCTTCAGTTCATTGAGCTCAAACTGAATCTGAGGTTTATACTTTGACTAGGCCATTGCTGCACCTTCTCTTGTAGATCTGCTGCTGTGTTTGGGTTCATGGTTCTGTTAATGACACAGTTTGGGCCGCTGTTACCCACCTAGAAACTTTGTTGCTACATTTAGCAACTTTTAAGAGAAGAAACCAAACCGGGCTTTCTAACGACACCAAAATACCAAAACATTTCCAGTTGTCCTGCACCTGTTCCCATGTCAGACACCAGGCTGAGGATGTGGCCCGGTTTGGAGTCGATGTTGAAGCAGACGTCCATGTTGCTTCCAGGCAGGCGGATGATGAAGTGAGGGTCTCCGTCCACTGGATGACAAACAAAGACTCTGAACATGGAAACTTGTTTCTGCAGCCTGCAGGTGGATGCAAGTCTTACCCAAGTTAACTGTTGGAGGCAGGGCCGTCTCCAGGGGGCCACTCAGGACCTGACTGGAAGGGGTCGTGATGGGGACTTGGACCCAGGGAGGCGGAGTGGCGTAGAGCATGCTGATGGACGGAGGACCAGACAGAGTTTGGACGCCTGCATTGGTCACAATAATAACATGTTTATAATCGACATGCAGAGAAATGTTAGTCAGCTTTAAGTTTTTTTCTCAGCAGCTTCTGGAGGAGGAGACGTCATGAGGGACTGATCAGCCAATCAGAAGCTCTCTTCTGCTAACCTGAGAAATAAGTCATTGAACACCCAAAGTAAATTCAGTTCAATGTTTTTTCTAAACACTTTGCTTAGACTCTGGAGGAAATCCAAAACATTCTGGTACTGTAGGTATAGTACATCACTGTTCCTCTGAAACAAGCAGTCAGTTACAATAAAAGACCAATAATAATCACTATTAATTAATGACTGAATATTTGAAAGATTTCTGAATTTTTAAACTTTCAAATTAAGATTATTTGTAGAGGAAACATTCAACAATCTCGACTCTCCAGCAAATCATTTGTGTGACGTTTCAAACTCGTTTTGACTGGACTTGAAGTCTTTAAGTGGAGAAACCTTGTGTGTGTGTGTGTGTGTGTGTGTGTGTGTGTGTGTGTGTGTGTGTGACCTGAGCAGCAGCCGTGCCTGGGGTCCCGGGCCGAGTCGGCCAGCAGCCTCTCGGTGGCGTCCTCGCTCTCCACCAGCAGGGCGGTCAGCGGCGTCACAAAGCTGTGCTGCAGGGCCAGCTCTGTGATCTGCTTGGTGATTTTTCTCTTTTTTCCAACTGTTGTAACCAGAGACCTGCAGGGGGAGCCAGAGAGCAGCTGGTAAAGACAGATAACCAACAGAATATTTAGAAAATAAAAAGCATGCTGTGTTGTTGTGCAGAGAGGTGAAGGCGTCTGGTTTGACCCTGGAGGTCAGGGTCCTGTACATGTCCTCTCTGAACCAGCTGCTGGACAGATGGACTCACACTGACTCTACATTCAGTAAACTTTGGTTTACTGAAAGGTTCAAGGTTCACTCAGTCAGACTGATAAGCTGTTTGGTTTTGTGCATATGGACCAAACATCAACACTTTGGTTCTTGGTTGGTTCTTTAGATCCAGATCTGCTAACCTCAGTCTGGCAGCCATTTTGATTCCAGACCAAAGAAGATTTCTCCTTCAACCCTTCCAAACAGACATACTGGTTCAAGGTCATGACCTTTTACCTTTAACCCAAATGAGGCCTGAGGTGAAGATGTTTTTATATATATTTACAGGGACAGTTATCAGGTTTTTTGGGTTACTTATTTGCTTTTTTGAAGAATCAACACAAATTTCTCATTAAGAGAAAATAAAGAGGAACTATAATGCAAAATTCACATTTTGCACATTTTTGTACTTTCATTTGAGTTTCTGCTGTTTCTAAAAAGCGTTCAGATTGTGCATGATGTCTGGAAAATGAGCCATTTTAAAAACCTTCACAATGTAACATCACAAGTCAGCAGGCACTGCCTGTTACCAAGCAACCCCACTGAAGCTCAGCCGGTTACCTAGCAACACAAGAGGAGTTCCAGCATGTTTGGTCAGCTGGTTTTTCCATTGTACTTGCTGTACAATGTACAATATCCGTGTGAACATGTGATGCTGTGGGCCTCACCTCTCCCTGATCAGCTGTTTAATGGTGAGGTAAGCCCACATCTGCCTGGAGAAGCCAGTGAAGGAGTGCTGCTGCTTGGCCAGCTCTAGGTCCAGCTCCGTGATATCAGCCTCCGTCTCCAGGTTGAGCTGCAGGCTGGCCTGCAGGACAGAGACGTGGACATGGACGTCAGCAGGTGTCCAGAGCCCCAGTGACGTCTCGGTGCGTCGCACTCACAGCTGAAGCAGAGGTGAAGCTGGTAAGCGTGTTGCTGTCTGACAGCTGCACCTTCCCGGCCACCACCAGCTCCGAGCCGCCGAAGAACTTATCGAAGTGGCTCTGGGTGACGTCGGTCACCGTTCCCTCTGGGAAATGGACGGTGACCTTCTTCAGCAGGGGGGACGACACCTGGCTGTAAAAGGCCTGCAGAGACAGGGGAAGACAGGGGAAAAGACTTTTTAAACTTCAAAAGTTAGATTCTGATCTTTGGGTTAAATTGAACTGTACAAGAGTAGATTAGAGTGGGTTGGTAAAGTCTGTGGGTTCAGCAGTTACCTACTGCTAATGAAAGTAAGGCATTGCTTAAGCAGGTGTTGTGTAATCAACTGTCTTACCCGGATCTGCTCAGCTGCGTCGTGGTTGGCGTAGATCCTCTGGGCCATGCCCCTGTTCTCCATGGCGATGCGCTCCAAGAAGTCGTAGTCGACGTCGAAGCCGATGCCCAGCGAGAAGAGAGAGAGCTCATCTGTCATCACTCGCTTCACGTTCTTCTGGATCTTACTGAGCTTGATCTCTCCTGCAGGGAGCCCATGTTGGATCAGAACCTGCTGCCTGAGGTTTACGGCTCTTCGGTTCCGGCGGTCTCCTACCTACGGTGGGATCTCCGTCAGACACCAGGATGATCATGGAGACGGAGCGTGGGTCAACGAAGCCCTGGCTGTTCGCCCTGACCAGCATCTGAGCAGCTCGGATCAGCGCCTCGTTGATGTTGGTGCCTGTCAGGAACATGGTCAGCTGTTAAGGGAGCGGCTCCTGGCCCGGCGCCGGGTCACACTCTGCCTCTATACCTCCGGTGGGTTTGATGTTCTGGACGTATCGCTTGGCGTCGGCCACCTGCAGAGGAGAGGCGGGAAGCAGCTCCTCACTCCAGCAGCGCACGTTGTGGTTGAAGTCGATGATACTGAAGCGGTCTTCCATCTTCAGGTCGTCCAGAATCGCCTTCATGGCTTCCACCGTCTACAGCAGAACCTCGAAGCTCAGTGTATTCTGGGAAACGGCCACACGGTGGCAGCGCTCCACAGAAACGGGAAGAATGACGACTTTAGAGGTCAACAGAGGTCACTTACTTGCTTCATCTTGACCCCCCACATGGAGCCACTGACGTCGATGACGAAAACGATGTTTTTAGGAAGAGGAGAGAGGTTTGAAGGAGCAAAGAAATGAACAAAATAAAGATCTGACACCTGAAACAGAGAGTCATGATCATAATCATCTCTGTTTATGTTTGAGGAAGCGGATGTTATTTCCTGCTTTGGGTCAAAGTTCACCTGCAGCTCCCCGGCGTTGCTGTCTCTGGTCACGTCATATTTGACAGAGAAGATGCCGTCGATGGCGCTGCCGGAGCAATTCTCACATTTTCTCTGCTGATGCAAATTTGGCTTGAAGACAACGTGAGCCTGAGAAAAATGTAAAGATTATAATTTCTATTTATAATGCCTGCAAACATAGAAATATTACGAGCTTCAGCCTTAAATGCATAAAATATATGATGTCCACTATTAACCACAGTGAATTAGTTCATTAATGTTATTAATAGTAGTTAATTAATATTTATATATTTAGACCATGCAATAAAGTAGTAGCAGTACTTGTAGTAGTACTAGCAGTAGTAGTGGTACTAGCAGTAGTAGTACTAGCAGTAGTAGTAGTAGTAGTAGTAGTACTAGTAGTAGTAGTAGTAGTATTCTCTTCCAGGTTACCTTGTCTTTGGTGGCTGTGACTTGGATCAGATTTGCAAATCTCTCTCCCAGAGTGTTTGGCGTTTCCAGCTTTGAAATTCCCTTCGGCTCGTAGAGGTAGACGTCCACCTGGGCAGGAGTGGGGTCAGAGGTCAGAGGTCAGCGGAAAGGTCAGTGTCGGGTGCGGGTCTCTCACCTGGAAGTGCGGAACCGGCCGTCCGGGCTGCAGGAACAGGTTGTGCTGGTACATGCCCAGCCGGCGCTCCATCATCTCCTGGTAGTGCAGCTCGAAGGCGACGTTGCTGCCCGGCGGGACGTGGACCTCCGTGGTGAAGGTCTCCAGTTCCTGGGCGTTGGTCCTTACGATCCCCGCCGCCTTGTTCCTGGAGCTGGCCTGGGCGTACAGCCGCCGGGCCAGCGCCTTCTCCTTCACCGAGCCCACGAACGTGATGCCGTTCACGTTCCTGCAGAAGGAGAAGAAGAAGAAGTTGGCCTCCCGTCTGCGAGCTGGCGGAGGACGCTCCGTCGGTCTCACATGGTGAAGTTGGAGATGAACGCCCGTTTGGGGATCTGAACGTTGAAGCCGATGCTCTGAGCTCTGGAGCCGGAGTTCACCACCGAGCTTCGGACCGAGGTGTGGGCGAAGCGGGACGTGATGCGGCTCTCCACCCGGTAACTGTTCACTGTGATGTCATCGCCCCGGACGGCCTGCAGGCGTGGAGCGGAGCACAACGCACCGACAAGGAAGAAAAATGGAAACAGAAAATACAAAACTGTAATTAAAACAAAATAAAGTTAGAGAAGAAAATAAAGAAGCGTGAAAAATAAGAATTCTAAAAATATATATGAAAATAAAACTAAAAGTTGGAGCAGAAAATTTAAATATATATATAAGATAGATATATTAGTGTCTCGTTACATTTCTTCACTTTTTAGTCTCAAATGTGAAAATAATCTTTAGATTTTGTTTCCACGCCTCCTAACATTGACAATTAATATAAAAAAATAAAAATATGTCAAACAAAGGGAACTGGACTCAGACGTTCAGTACCGGCGGGTCAACGCGCGGCCTGTCACGAGGAACTCCTCAAACAGTCAGATATTGATTACTAGATAAGACTCAACTCTGCCACAGTGTTCGGCTCTTTACCTCTACGGTCTGGTCTTCGTCGCTGGTCAGCGTGGCTCTCTGGAACCAACAAACAACACAACATGAGTCAGCAGCAGCAGGCGGCTCCCAGCGGCCCACTGGGTTCGGATCAGAACCGAGGAACAAACCTTCTGCCTCTCCTGATGAAGGTCGACTCCAGGCTGGTGGACAAAACAAAAACAGACGAATAACAAAAAATCAGAGCTGTGAAACACAAATATTAGAAGAAACATTTTAAACTGATTTTTATGAGTTGAAATAATAAAAATGATTCTGTTTAATTTGATAAAAATGATATTTTTGTTTGCAGATGAACAAACTGAACCAGAATAATGAGAGCTTTGAGTTTCACATGATTCTGATTCTCTGTGTCTGAAGGAAAGTTTTACTTTTACTTTGTTTTCTGTTTCTGGTTGATCTTTCCTAAATAAAATGTTTTATTACATTTTATCTTAAGCATTTTGGTTAACTTCTCAGAAAATGTGATAAATTCAAGAATTATGTATATTTCAAAACTGACGGAACATCATGCTACGTTTAACAGGAATAAACTAATATAGTTATCATTCAGTTGAGAGAAGTTCTGGTTTCATTCACCTGAAAAACTTTATGAAAATAAAAAAAAACAACTTATAAAAGTAAGTTTATTGTACTTTTTCCTTTTATTTGAGTAACATTTTAAACTGTTGATACTCTGACCAGACTGATTTTAGACTTCACAGATTGAAACATCAGATTTATGTAACTGATTACAAAGTCGACCTTTGACCTTCAGAGCCACATAAAGCTGGTTCCAAAGTGGGCCTTCTCCCAGCTGCAGAACATTTCCAGGACCAGAGACTAAAGTCTCAGATCAGAGAAACTCATCCAGGCTTTAGTTTCTCTTTAGTGGCTTTGATTCCTGCAGCAGCGTCTTCACAGGTCTGATTGACAACCCAACGGTCCAGAACGCTGCTGCTGGAGTTCTGACTAGAACCAGGAGGACAGAGACACCACAAAGTTCTACACCACCTGGTTCTACACCACCCGGTTCTAAACCACCCGGTTCTACACCACCTGTTTCTAAATCATCTAGTTGTACACCACCCAGCTCTACATCATCTAGTTCTAAACCACCTGGTTCTACACCACCTGTTTCTAAATCATCTAGTTCTACACCATCTAGTTCTACACCATGTCTGCATATTAAATTAACAGTCTGCTTACTGTGATCCCCCAGGTTTTAAACAGGAAGATAAACTGATTATTTTGTTCTTGGTTTTCTCTTGTCCTGCTTGTTTTCTCTGTTTGAAATAAATTGATTAATTTTAAATAAATTCCTGTGCAGCCTCACCTCCTCGTCCTCCCAGTCTCCGTTTATCACAAACTCAAAGCAGCAGCTGTGATGAAGGAGCAGCAGCCCCAGAGCGAGCAGCAGCGGACGCCTCATGGTTCTACGCTCATATTTCTACACAAAACTAGAAAGAATAAAACAAGAGCAGCGAGGAACGGCAGCGAGCTGAGAGCCGAGGTTAAAATCCACCAAACTGATCCGATCGACTCCAACCCGGTCAATATTTACTGAGCTGCACGTAGGAACACAGAGGGGAAGCAAACTTTGACCCCTGACCTGGAGGCGCAGGACGAACGGCTCCCTGTTAAACACACAGGTGTAGTGCTTCTTTTGACCACAAGATGTCGACAGAGGCTCGCTTAGAATCTAAATCTTTACGCTGCAAAAGCACGAAAACTAAACAAAACTTTTATCTAGTTTTCAATGCAGATATTTTATTACACCTAAAATAAGACAAAACTAACTTACAAGTAACTTTTCAGCAAAATATAGGAGCTTAAGTAAATAATTATTTCACTTATAACAAGTCATTTTCGCATAAGTAACATAATCTGCCATGAAAGTAGGACTTAAATATAAAAATATTTATCTGCTTAAAACAAGTTTCTGTTGAAAAGTAACCTGTCAGTCAGTTTTCTCTCATTTCCGGAGTACCGACATATTTGCACCAGAAACTAAGCAAAAATACTTGATAAGTTTATGTTCACAAATAAGAAATATGACTTCAGCTCACAATATCATGCGTTAACAACATCTACCCACAGGGGGCGACTCCTGCGTACATACGTAGGTTTAAACTGGGGTCTTATTTTTATTATTAATCATATTTTTTCTACATCAGGTTTAATATTTGGGAAGATTATCTCAACACGAAACCAGAATCAAACACGGATCAGAACCACCAGAACAGTCCGGATGGAACAGGAAGTTTTCAGGTTTCAATAAAATTAATCTGAATAATTCATAAACGTAACACCAAATAATAATAAACTGATAAATGGAGGTCAGAATGAGACAATGTGACCCAAACATTCAACATCCGGGTTTTAAATCCAGAACAAACCCGAACCGACTCAGAACCAGACACAGACTAGATTTCAACTTTTTTCTAAATCTTCTGTCCCCTGGTGGAGAAAAGTTGCCCATTCAGATGATTCGGGTCTTAAAAAGAGGAGAAACGCAGATTTAGGTGTTTATGGAGGAAGTTCCGGGTTTCTGGATGTTTCCTTCATCAGGAGGCGAAGAGGAGAAACCAGCAGCTTCATCTTCCTCCTGGTGGGCGGATTTCTCCCGCTGCAGACTCTCTGCGCTCAGTCAGACCCGGACTGGGAACACTGGGAGTCATGGAGCATTCCTGCTTCTAACAGGCTGAGCTGCAGATAAGATGCTGCTGCTGCTGCTGGTTCTGCTGCTCAGCTGCAGCCCGGGCTACCGGCTGCAGGAGGATTCGGATCCAGACTGGGGAGATTTTGACCTGGACCTGGTAAGAGGAGCTGCTGCAGCGCAGTGTGCAGCTCCGTGTTGAACTTCTCATTCTGAGCGTGTTTGTGTCTGCAGGAGCCGCGCAGAGTCCCGCGGCAGGTGAAAACCATTCTGCTCAAGGTAGGAAGTCTTCCCATCAGCTTCTTCTGGAAAAACAACCCAGAGTTCAGGAAGTTTTCAGAAAGTTTTGGGTTTTATTAAACTTCATGTTCCGCTCCAGATCGGTGACCTACTTAAAGATCCCTGCGCGCTTTGGGCGTGACGCGCAGGAGATCCGCCAGGAGTTTCTGTAATGTTGGATCCGCTGCAGATTCCTGCTGCAGCGGAGATGAGGATGATTCATCCGGAGGAAAACCGGATGAACCATAAACTCCTGTTATTCCTCCCTGGTTGAACATTTCCTTCCTCGTTTCCTCTCGATTTTATGGTTTATTATTCTGAAACATTTTTACAGCTGAAAATGTGAAAAGCATTTTCCTCTGATACCCTGAAGTATAATCCAGTTCCAGTTCAGAGGTTCTTTAGAGCGGGTTCCCAAAGTGGGGGTCGGGACCCCGCGGGGGTCTAAAGATGATTTATCTTGATGCGACTGCTGAGCTGTATGGAGGACCAACGTAGCAAAAAAACTAAATGAGATAATTAAATGTGAATATGTTATAAAATAAATTAATATTCCATTAAATAATTAAATATAACTTTTGAAATTAAAAAGATAAATCCATTTAAAAATGCACATGATTGTGTCACTCTGTATTTATTTACTAGATAAATTTAGAGTGAAATAATTATAATTACTGGGGTCAAAGTTCACCCTGAACATGCAGCAGATGCAGGGGTTGGAATGGCCTAGTCAAAGTCCAGACCTGAATCCCACTAAGAATCAGTGCTACGACTTTGAAACTGATGATGTCAGAAGTTCTGTGGAAGAGATTCAGTCAGTAATGTTTTGACTACACATACACTCCACACTTTTCAGATTTTTAAATTAAAATGACGGAAACCATAAATCAGTTCCTCCACTGCTTTCTGCTGCTGTGACATAAAATCCCAACGAATGAATGAAACAAAAACACATTTCTCTCTGTCAGGAGAACAAACCTCACATCCAGGAACTGTCCATCAAGACCAGCGTCATCTCGCGCTACGCCTTCACGGCGGTGTTCTGCTCCATGCTGAACCGACACAGCGCTGCAGCTGAAGCCGTCTTCCAGATCCAGATCCCTGCTGCGGCCTACGTCTCCAACTTCACCATGTAAGAACCTGCAGCCTCACCTGGAGCCCATCCAGATGAGCAGGAAGAGAAAATCCCAAAATCACTTTGGGATTGTCTAGATTTACTATCTCAACTAAACTTGAATCCAGATCAGGAACCGGTTTATCTGGAGTTTCAGATCCCAAACTGAATCTGGTGGCTGCAGCCGCCCCTCCTGTCTCCGTTGCCATGGAGATTTCAGGCAGAAAGTTGAACATTTTCATAACAGAGTTGAGACAAGCGCAGATCTGTTCATTCATGTGCAGGAAACCTCTGAATACGTACTGACAGCATTTTCTGGCTCCTTTGTTGAAGAAAAACCCAGTTGAGCTCTGACAATAGTGGTGCTGAATGTGTGTGGGGCTCTAAGGCTTGACCTTTGACCTCCTTGAACCAGGATCATCGGAGGGCGTGTCTACCAGAGTGAAGTCAGGCCGAAGGAAAAGGCGGCCAAACCGAGGAACGGCAAAGCCAAGAACAGAGAGTCGAGTGACACAAGGTAGGAAAACCCTTAGAGAGAGAGAGAGATAGAGAGAAAGTGTGTGTGTGTGTGCGCGCGCGTGCGTGCGTGCGTGTGTGTGTGTGGCCACGACCCCGTCCAGCTGCAGCCTCCTAGCAGTGATTTTCAGATTAAAACTCTTTAGGCAGTGCGCAGCCGTTCATAGCGACCTCTGACCCCAGCTGTCATGGAGGAAATGACATCATGTAATTTCCATGGAAACAGAGAGAGATTGTTTAAATATGCTGCAGAGTAAAAAAATCCTCCAAATGTTTCTGGCTTTGCTTTGACGTTACCCAAACATCCAGAGGAGCTTTGAATCCCAAAATGGCGGAACGTCCTTCTACATATCCCAGCCAGAACCACTAACTAGTACCACTAACCATAACCACTAACTAGTACCACTAACCAGAACCACTAACTAGTACCACTAACCAGAACCACTATCCTGAACCACCAACATTGGTTAGCAATGTTAACAATTAACATTTCCCCCACTTAGGGGATCAATAAAGTATTATTATCTATCTATTAACATCTAAACCAGAACCAGTAACAGTTAACCAGAACCACCATGTAAACCAGAACCAGTAATGTGCAGCAGACTCTGGTCTGGGAATCTCAAGGTTTCATGGATTCTTCTTCAGACGATCTTCTGTCCTTCAGTTTTAGCTGGTTTGTGGCGGCGGATGAATCTTGGTTCTCATTGGTACCAGAAATGTTCGGTACCTTTTAGGAAGTAAAGTTCTGATTCTGAATGTTTGCTAAAACATCTTGGGTAAAGAACTAAAACACTCTCAGGTATTCAGCAGTACCGGTTCTGATCTTTATGCCAAATGAGGGACTACTTCAATATTTTGTCTTGCTCTTTCATTGTGCAGCTCGGAGCCGGAGGTGGAGTTGTTCCGGACCACGGTTAGCATACCGGGCCGGAACCAGGCCGTCTTCCTGCTGATGTACGAGGAGCTTCTGCAGCGGCGGCTGGGAAGCTACGAGCTGGTCACCAGCCTCAGGCCTCTGCAGCTGGTCAGCCGCCTCAGCCTGGACGTCACTATCGTGGACCACGCGCCCATCGTGGACCTGGAGGTTCTGCCGCTCCGCAGCGAAAAGATCACAGGTTTGAGTTCTACTTTAAATCACATCAGGAGTCGGGACGCCAATGAGCAAACCCAATTTCCCTCAGTCAACAACCCAGAGACTCTGGCTCCAGTCCAAACACACAACCAGTCCATCCATCCCGGGGTTCTGGTTCTGATCCAGTTAAACCATGACACACTTCCTGTCTCTGTGGTCCAGCCAAGTCCGAGGCTCCCATCACGACTGCAGTCACCAACGAAAACAACGTCTGGAAGGTCACCTTCAGCCCCAACATCGTCCAGCAGGCCCAGATCTCCACCAGCGGCGTCCTGGGAGACTTCGTGATCCGGTACGACGTCCAGCGAGACACCGGGATAGGAGACATCCAGGTGAGACGTCCTGCGTGTCGCTCACTGTCCTCCAGCCTCACGTTGTGCTTCATGTCGCCGCAATGTCCGGATTTATTCTGATTCCAGGTTTTGAACGGACACTTTGTCCACTACTTTGCTCCCAAAGATCTGCCAGTCGTTCCCAAGAACGTCGTGTTTGTGATCGACAGCAGCGCCTCCATGCTGGGGAAGAAGATGAGGCAGGTAAAGCAGCGCTCTGATTGGACGACGGTTTGTACTGTCCACCTGGACAACTCCGCTGTTTTTCCTCTTCTACCACTCTGCTGCCTCCGCCTTAATTTAGGTCAAATTATAATCCATAACCAATGTGGCAAGTAACAAAATGTCACATTTATCATCAGATCGCAAAATTTCTTGCAAATATTTCTAAATTAGCTCCACGAGATTAAAAAAAATTGTTTAAAAATCATAAAATTATGAACATCAGTGTGAAAAGATGTTCGATATTATTTTATTTTAGGAAGTTGAATTAGCTATATATTGATATTTTATCAGTGTGTTTGGTATTTACTGATATGTTCTGGTGGAACCGGCTGTAATGATTTCCAGCAGATCTCAGGAGATTCGCTAGGACCTGCGCAGGCTGACAGCTTCCTCCAGAAACTCTAGAGAGATTTCAGACATTTAGAGCCCAGAACATGAAAACTGGAGGTAAAGGTTGAAGACATGAACATCGATAGAAACATTTCAGTATTTTGCATCAAACTTTAGCAGAGTTCCAGTTTTATACTAACTATCCAACATGGAGATCAGATCTGCTTCCTGCTTTCAGTTTGAACTTCTGCACAAACTCTCAGCAAATCCATTCATATTGGGATTTCAGCAGATATGAAATCATTCTCAGCACGTTTTCCATTTGAGTCGGAGGAACTCTGACGACAGGCTGCATCGCCTCCTCCCTCATCGTATCGATGTCAGGAACGCAGCGCTGTGACCCCGCCAGCGTCCGGCCAGAGCAGCTCACAAACTACAGAAACAGACTTAAAGCAACAAAGCAAAGTGGAAAAGTACAGCAGAAGGTCACCATCACCGTGACGACGGAGCTTTGTGGACAACAACACCCTCGACCCTTGACCCCGTGATCCGCCCCCAGCCCGGCGCGGGAACAGAACAAGCGTGTTTTGATGCTTCACAATGGACGGCTTGAGCTGGGGTCAGTTTGTCATTTTAGGACCGCAACCCCAAATTAAATCGCCCGCCCACAGAGGAGAAAGAGAGGACTACCGAGGTTTTAATGGACTTCCTTAAAGCTTTTTAACCAGACGGCCATGTTTATGACTGCAGCTGCTCTCTCACATGCTCAGTATCAATGAGATGTCCTAGTCAAAGGGAGGGCCAGAAAGACTGTTAACTCTGCTGATAACAGGAAGTAGGGGTAGGAATATTTTACCGTCTCATGATTTGATTCAGTCTGCTCTGGAAATCAGAACGACAAACGGAAACATTGAATAGGATTTAGAGGATGAGGGATGGTTTAAAACTTCTGCACAGACTAACCTGTAACTTCCTGTGATTTTTGCAGACCAAAGATGCTCTGTTCACCATCCTGAGGGACCTGAGACCTGCTGACCACTTCAACTTCATCAGCTTCTCCAACAGGATCAAGGTTTGGCAGCCAAACGCTTTGGTGCCGGCGACGCCGCTGAACGTCCGAGACGCCAAGAAGTTCATCTATACGCTGATTCCCAACGGCGGTGAGACACACCGGCCTCTTCCCTGACCCTCAGCGCCGAGCTCGGCTGTTTGGAGGCTGGTTGCATTTAAAGCTCATGTCTTAATGTTAGCTAAATCCAGCAGCAGCCACCAATAAAAGGTTTTTCCATCAAGCCTTGATTTTAGTTTCTTCCCTTCAGGCACAAACATTGACGGAGCCATCCAGACCGGATCTGCTCTGCTTCGGGATTACCTGTCGGACCCCAACACCGGAACCAACAGCGTCTCCCTCATCATCTTTCTGACGGACGGCCGGCCTACGATAGGAGAGACTCAGTCCGCCTCCATCTTGGGAAACACTCGCTCCGCCGTGCAGGAAAAGTTCTGCATCTTCACCATCGGGATTGGGAATGATGTGGACTACCGGCTGCTGGAGCGCATGGCTCTGGAGAACTGCGGGATGACCAGACGCATCAGCGAGGAAGCCGACGCTAGTGCTATGCTCAAAGGGTAACGCTTTACGGCTTTCCTCTGAACAGAAAGTTTCAGCTGCTGTTTCAGACGTAGGTTCCAGCCTGAATGGTTCCAAATCCACTGATACGCAGATGACGCCCAGCTTTACCTTCCTACTCGTTTCCAAAACGTTCTCAACACAAATCTTCACTTTCCAAACCCATCAGTAACTCCTTCATCCTTCCTGTCTGGGTGAGATTCTGTCTCCACTGATAGACTTCATTTCTTTCCTCCACTTCGTTTCCATTCTGTGTTTTAATGCTAATTAAAGTAACTGAAACAGTAGCCAAGTTGTGGAAAATGTTTAGAGAACAGGGTGAGCGTAGGTTTGGCTTAGAGCTGGTCTGCAGCAGTCTGATACTGGTTCTAAACTGGTCCGGTATCTGGTCTGAACTGGGAACAGAACGACTCTGGGTTAGTGTGACGGAGGTCAACAATGGTGGAGCCATTCAGCGACGGGTCAGCTTCACTGGTCAGATTAGGTCATGATGGGTTGTCATGGCAACAGGAAAACCTCTGTAAAGTCTGTCTTTGACCCAGAATGATTTTAATAAAGCCACAGAAGTTACTGCTGAAGAAGCTGGTTGTTGCTTCCAAGCAGGGAAATGAAAGTTTAGTGGAAGGAATATCCAGAATATGGCTTTCATTGTCATCTTTCTCTTTAGTTGATCATCATGTTGATCTCTGAAGAGAAACTAACTGGTTAGATAAATGGGCAGGAAGCTGAAAGGTTGGAATATGAATCAAGAAATATGTGAATTTAGTCAGAGTTTTTCTCAAATATCAGAATTAAAGTCTTTTCTTACATGCAGGAACGTTAAACTGATGTAGTTTCCAGACATTGTGATCCAGACATGATCCTTGTGCATACTGTGTTTGTACGAGCGGTCCGTCCGTCCGTCCGTCCCTCAGGCTGACAGCAGACCTGTAATCAGCTGAAGCAGCAGGCCGTCCTCTGATCTGCTGCTCTCAGACAGGTGTTGGTTCAGTCGCTCAGGAATGCGTGTGTGTGGTGGAACCTGCGTCTTGAGTGTGTTGCGGGGTTAACAGATAGACTCTGATAACAGAGCCGCTCCGGCTTGAACAAACAGCTGCAGGTTTGCTGAGCTGACAGGACGCTCTCCTCCTCGGTTCACATTCATGCTCTCATTGTGAGCGGCTTAAAGAGCCGGCAGGTTAGACGGGAGATTTCAGTCCGGATGGAGATGATCCACTGATGATGGAAGCTGCAACCACACAAACATCCAGCTTAGACTAAAATAACCGCTTTGCTGCTGGTCCTTTAAAACGTCCAACCAAACCCGTCTGGAGGCGTCCAATCTCTGAAATACGAAGGTTTTTATGAGTCTAAAGACTTTAAAGACTTTGAGGTTTATCTTCAGTGATTACATGTCTAAATAGTGATGGGAAAACAGACCCAACCAGGACAGTTTCATGTTTAGAGTGATTCTGATTGGCTGAGCAGCTCGTCATGACGCCTCCTTCTCCAGACACGCCGGGTTCCCCACATGATGATCAAACATCCAACAGGTTCAGTGTGGAGAGGGTGATGTGGAGACACAGCAGGAGAAACTCAACACTCACATTTCACTCACCAACATTTAGATTTCAGGATTTTAGATCTTTAGATCAGTCGTGAGTTCAGAGTAAAAAAACATGGCCGACGAGGAAGAAGCAATAGTGGATAATTTATGGTCTTTATTTAGCAGAGAAAAATTATACTATTAAATGTTTGCCAGATTTTCTGCTGTTGGTTTTTTAGATCCCCTCCATGTTTCTATTGCATCATTTCTCCAGCTTTACCACATCTGACCAAAGGGAGGCGCTCTTCCCAGTCCTGGTTTCTGGTGTTGAAATCTGGAAGACCAGAGCCGCTTCTGGACCTGGGAAATCTGTTTTAGCTAGCTCTCCAGCAGTAAACCATGAAAGTCCTTCTGGTTTCCAGAACGACTGAGAATGTTTGAACCCAGATGAACCAGGAAAACTGCTGACCAACTTTGTTAGATTTTTCTTTCTTAAGCTCAGCAACTTTCACGTTTTTACTTTTGTGACGGTGGGACTAATGGCGCCTCAACGTCCAGTTAGCTAATGGTTGCTGTGGAGACTCTACTGGTTGCTATGGTGACCTCTAAGAGTGAGCTTGGGGAGGTTGTACCTCCTTCACCACCTTTGTTCCTCTCCAGGTTCTACAATGAGATCGGAACGCCGCTTCTGTCCGACATCCGGGTCAACTACACCCAGAACTCGGTCGGCTACGTCACCCAGAGCCTCTTCACCAACTACTTCAACGGCTCGGAGATCGTGGTGGCCGGGAAGCTGACCGACCGCAGCGCCGAGTCGCTCCACGTTCAGGTCACCGCCAGCAACAACGAGCGGCTCATCACCATGGAGACGGACGTGCCGCTGCGCCGCCTGCAGGCGGAGACGGAGAAACACGTGAAGGCGGCGACTGCGGCGGTGGACGCTGGAGCCAAGGCGGTGGGGTCAGGGGTCACGCAGGGGTTGGGGAGCTCCCTGGGTTCAGTGGCTGCAGACTTTGTGCGGCGTGTTTGGGGTTTCCTCAGCGTGAAGGAGGGGCTGCGGGCGCGGCTGCGCAGCCGCTCCAGCAGGGAGAGGGAGGAGCAAACCCAGCAGGCCACCAACCTGTCCCTCACCTTCCACTTCCTCACGCCGCTCACCCACATGGTGCTGGACCAGCCCCGCCCCCTGACCCAGACCTCCATGGCCCCGCCCACACCTGATGCCGCCTCACCGGCCAATGAGCTGCCAGCTGCAGACGACGAGCCGCCACAGAAACCAGACGGGAACCTGGGAGGCCCGGTTTCCTCTCTGAGCAGCCGGATGGGTGAGGCTTCACACCACATCCATCAGACGGGATTCTGCTGAGGAAAACATTGGAGAATAATTCACAACAGATCCAGTTTCACCCAGCAGGAAGCTGGGTGATCCCATCCATTCCTTCAGTTTGGTTCACTACAAACCAAACCAATAAATAATGTGAAATTATTCAGGATAACAAAGTCTGATCTCTGCAGATCAGTTTTATGCTTCACAAGTGGAGGTGATCTAAAGGTCAAAGGTTTTCTAGAAGAGCTTATTTAACCTGCGAGGTTCCTCAGGTTTTCATCTTTGGCTCTTTGTTATTTTCATTTTCAAGTATTAATGTTCATGTACGAATTACTATCTGCTAATTTTTTGACAAAACATTTTTAAAAATTCAAAAAATAAACCATTTAGCAGATGAACCTGCATTAGTTCTTTTTCATTATTCTTGTATATTTTTGACTTTTAATCTGTTCAGATTATTGTTTATAAATCATTACATCTTAAATCATTTGACACTTTCTGAATATTTTTTCTTTGCAGGAAAAGCTGAGAGCGGATCGGTCAGGAAATCCATCACCGTCTCCAAAACCTCAGGTAAGTCGTGCCGTTTCTCTCACTGAGTGAATTTCAGCAGATTGAAGCGTCTCTGCCTCCAGGCCTGTCATTCAGCCTGTTAGCTTTGATCAGCCTGGCTTTCCTCTGAAAAGCTCTAATTGAAACGCCAGCAGCAGCTCCGCGTTGTACTTAAGTAGCCGATCCTGGATGTTTGTGTTTTAGTAAAGAGAGGGGGGATCGGGGGCAGATACGGCTTAATGCCCCTGTCATTACGGTCGCTCTGTAATCTCATTTAGCTGCTTCCAAAGAGCTGCAGCAACTTTTAAAACATCCCAAAGACAAAAACCAAAAACAATCCAGACAGCAGAAAGAGCAGGCTACAATATGAACGCTGTGCTGACATTTCTAATATAAAATAACTGAAAACTAATGAGATTAAAAACAACAGCGGACCCTGGCCTGGTCGCACATTTATCATAGAGCATCTGAACTATTCGAAAGAAATGCTGAAATACTTATAGGCCTAACCAGTTTTCTTTCATATCAGGGCGATAGTCTTTACCAAAAGGAAATGAATGTCAATCTCTTCAGTGATCCCTCATTCCTGGTTGTGCTGCTCTCTCTCAGCGGACGGCGACCCTCACTTCGTGGTGGAGTTCCCTCTCAGTAAGCTAACCGTTTGCTTCAACATCAACGGAGAGCCTGGAGACGTCCTGCGTCTGGTTTCTGACCACCAGTATTCTGGTGAGTCTCATCAGCCTCAGGGCTGATCTCAGTCACTGATTCTTTCTCAGGTTTCCTCCAGCAGATCATCAGCCTGGCGGGCCACCAGGCTTCACTCTCGCCCCCACAGTGCCAGTGGCATCTGCTTCCAGGCACACAGTGACATTTTATAGCATGACAGTTATTATATCACCTTCAGCTGTTATCAAATAATATTTAAAAGAAATTTGACTTTGTAATATAAGGCCTTGAAATTGGGCCTCTGTCTCTTTAAGAAGCTCTTGCTGTTTCTGAAGCTCCGCCTCCAGGAAGTTATCCAACATGGCTCCTCTATTAACCCTTTAGTGATTTTACCTGCGTTGCTCTGAGCAGCAGCTCTTAATGAGCTCAGCAGCTGTTTGCTAATTGCTGCTGGCTAGTCTGAAGGAGCTGAGAGGGGGAGGAGCTGTGTCTGGAAGGCGGGGCTAGATCCACCCAGGCCTTGCAGCTGAATGGTTGCCATGGAGATTAAATGATTTATCAAACAGAGCAAAACTCCAAGTTTGTTCTACATGATGAAAAGCTAAAAAACTATAAATCTATTTTACATGACGCCGCCCCTTTAAGCCGCAGCCTGAGATGACTGAGACTTTCCCAACGTCAGGTTGGATTAGTTGATGGTTCTTTGACTATTCCAGGTGTGACAGTGAACGGCCGGCTGATCGGCGCTCCGGCGCCCCCTGGCAGTCATAAAAAGCAGCGGACTTACTTCAGCAGCGTCGCCGTGGTGATGGATCGGCCGCGCCGGACCTACATCGAAGTGACCCCCACCAAGGTCATCCTGGACGGGCGGGACCGCATCGTACTGCCCTGCCACGCCACCGCGGCCGTGGAGGGCGACCGGCTGTCCGTCGCCGTGGTGGGCGGGGCCAATGTGACGGTGACAGTGGGAGGAAACATCAGCTTCGTCATCCTGCTGCACCGGTACAAAAGCCCCAGCCTCTACCAGAGAGACCACCTGGGGTTCTACATCGGCAACAGCGCCGGGCTTTCACCGCGCTGCCACGGCCTGCTGGGTACGTCCCAACAAGCTGCTGTCCGATTGGCTGCTGCCGCAAACAGGAGTCAGCCAATCACAGAGCAGCTACACTCAGACATGAACAGGAGCTGAAGTTCAAACCGAGTTTCAGACGGTTGGAGGACAGAAGACGTGTCCAAACTTTTTACCCAAACTACTGGCAGTAGTTTATGGGTTTCTGCATTTCTCCTGCCTTACAGGAGAAATGCAGAAAGATTTTATTTTGATGGGTTTTTAAAGTTTTTCCTTCTCAACAATATATAATTGAAGATCCAAAACATAAAAAAGGTTTTAAACTGTTAGATACATTTTTATCATTCATGATTTGCGTTCAGGGGCCAAACAAAATCATTTGAAGGGCCACAAATGGCCCACTGGCCACAATTTGGACCCCCTGCCCTGCAGTGTCCCAACGGTTCCATCTGGTCTTCATGATTCGACAGTTTCTGCTCACAGACACACAAAACATCACAAATATAAACTTTGAAAAATGTAAACATGCAGAAGGAATAAAAACTCTGATCAAACCATCAGACGTTCTTGGATAGTAATGTTGAGGTTATGCTAATGTTATGCTAACATTAGCTGCAGTTTCCAGACACAACCTGCTAGGTTTTCAACCATCGTTATCGTTACCTTTTGTTCATTTTCAGATGGTAAATGATAAAACCTGAAATATGTAGATGTAACTACAACCAAGCTCAGATGCAGATAAAAGCAGAAGCAGGAAGTGAACCTGACGGTTTCTTCCTGACTCCAGGTCAGTTCCTGCATGAAGAAGTGGGCGTGGCGCCGCTTCCCGCGCCGGGCGATGCGGGAGACTTGAACCCGTCCGCATTCCTGAAGGTGAAGGAGCGGTCGGTACCGGTGGTTCGGAAGAGCAGGCGGATCTACGACGGGAAGCAGAACGTGGACTGCTGGTTTGCCCGGAACAACGCAGAGAAGCTGATCGACGGCCGGTACGAGGATTACGTCACGGCTCAACTGTTCGATACCGGAAACACCAACAACGCATGAATACTATCATTATTATTGTTATTATTATTATTATCTGATTTAACTAAGCATTAAATATAACTTAATGACGTCAGTACCTGTACGTGTTTTTTACTATTTCTAATGAAATGAAATGTTTTATGATGTTTAATGTTTTCCATGTTGAGGTGAATAAAACCTTTAAACTAGTTTTAGACTCATTTGTTAAATTTCTCTCAGCTGTTTGCTACCTGGCCTCATTAACCTGCAGCTGCACCGCAGGCCCCGCCCACACAGGTGCGCTGCAGCCAGGTGTCGGTGGTAAGAACTGAACTCCACAGCAGCTCTGGTCTCAGAATAATCATGTTTATTCCGGTTCAGAGCAGAGCAGGACTTTGGGTCCGACCGGAACCAGCAGAACCTTTCATCCTTTGGTTTATTAAAAATACGTTCAAGCACAAATAAAACATGAAACAATCAGGAATAAACAGCAACATAGAAATATGATTATTAAAATATCGATCCCAGAATAGAAGTTTCTCAGTAAACAAATACAAATAAACGTGATTATTATTTTACTGAACAGATTATGAAACATTCCTTTATGTGGAGTTCCGATCATTTAATCAATTCATTCAAGACAAGATGAATTCTACCAAAATCATTAAAGAAATTATTTCTTAACCCAAATATTAGTTTTTAATTATGTAGAAAAACATCATTATTCTTCATATAACATTTTGTATGATTTACCAACCAAAGAGATTCTGATTCTGGAGCTGCAGAAGAATGTTTCAGTGGAAAATCAGGTGGAAGGAAAAACTTCAGGTCACTGAGCAGCAGAGCAGACGGATTTGTTTCTGGACAGCCGGAGGTTCTGCTTCTGACCCAAACAGAACCGCCTCAGCTTAAAGCTGATTCACAATGAAGGCAGAAGGAATGCAAAATAATCAGGTCAAAGGTCAGAGGTTAAATTCATCAGATGGATCTCTGTCTGAGGATCATCAGCTGCTCATTTCTAATAACTTTATTTTTTGATAAACTCATTTTTCCTCCTGAAATGCAGAACCATTCTGATCTGGATTTACTGCATGAGCAGAACCTGAGGTTCTGGTTCTGGACCCCACAGAGAACCGTCACAGTTCTGATGATGTCATCACTCCGATGACGTCATCACTCTGATTCCTCTCAGAGTTTCTTCCACCGGAAGGCAGGAAGTTGAAGGCCTAGTGATGAAGATGAGGCTGAGGCTTTGACTGGACCGTTTCTACACCACCACCCAGCTGGGTCTCAGCGGCCCGCCTGAGTACTGAACATGGACCTGCTGCTCTTCATCCTCCTCCTCTTCCTCGCTGGAGTCGCTCTCAGCCAGCAGAACCTGAGGAAGGAGAGCCGACCAGTTATCCCAGTTCAGCATTCCCAGTCTGGATGTTCTGGATCTACGACTCCAAACCGTCACAGGAAGTGACATCACTCCGTATTAGAGTCCATCAGAATTAATGAATGTAAAACAACATGCTGCTGTTTATTATTATTATCATTATAAATCATTTAAACCAGAAAAGTTCGACCTGCCAAATTCAATCAGCAACATTCATCTGTTGCTCAACATCTTTTTATGAAATCTGTTCATCATTTTTATTTTCTGAAAATAAAGATTTTCAGAAAAACAGAAAGAAATCATATTTTTGTGTAATCAGTTGTTTTCTGTTTTGTTGGCCTAATTTGATCTGTTCTTAACTTTTAATCCGGGTCCAAAAAAATCATTTCAAGGGCCACAAATGGCCCTCAGGCCACATTTTGGACATCCCTCTTCTAAAGTGTATTTTTGTTCCTACAAACAGTTTTATTGCTGCTTTTTTCTATGTGATTTATAGTTTATTTTTTTGTAATTGTTTTTTTATTTAGAAAGACAGATTTCCATCACATTCGTTAATTCTAGTGTTAATTCTCCGGTTGTACATGAGGAAACAACCGGAGAGTCCAAGTGATTTTGTCCACACTGCACTTCTGGTATTTTCCATTACAGACTATTACTAATATTTGTTGTGAACGATAACGAAAATGAACAGAATCGTGATTTATAGTTTAAACAGCTGAAATATTCCTGCAGTTGAAAGCTGAACGCTGCAGTGAGCATCAGTGAGTCACACCGTGAGCGCTGCTCTTCCTCCTCCTCTTCCTCCTCTGCTTTCCATCCCATCAGCCTGCAGACGCTCCATAAATGTCACTTTTATTCCCTGGATGAAGGCTCGACTCATGGCCGCCTGGCAGCGCGCCACAGAAGGAAGAAACAAAGCCTCTAATCCCGTTACGCACAAAGGTCACGACCCCTGAGATGATGGAAACTGAAAACATGGCCTCTGTGTTCAGAAAACTGATTTCAACAGAGAAATGTGAGGAGAATAAAAAACCAGGTCAGTTTAGGAAACTGCTCCGTCTCACCTAAACATGAATTTCAAACAAGAACCCTGAGATAAAAACCTTTAAAATAGAAACAAAAACCAAAGTTGGACCGGAACGCGGACCGGAGCGTCTAACGGAGCGTGGACTGCAGCGTGGACCGGAGCGTCTAACGGAGCGTGGACCGGAGCGTGGACTGCAGCGTGGACTGGAGCGTCTAACGGAGCGTGGACTGCAGCGTGGACTGGAGCGTCTAACGGAGCGTGGACCGGAGCGTGGACCGGAGCGTGGACTGCAGCGTGGACTGGAGCGTCTAACGGAGCGTGGACTGCAGCGTGGACTGGAGCGTCTAACGGAGCGTGGACCGGAGCGTGGACCGGAGCGTGGACTGCAGCGTGGACTGGAGCGTCTAACGGAGCGTGGACTGCAGCGTGGACTGGAGCGTCTAACGGAGCGTGGACCGGAGCGTGGACCGGAGCGTGGACTGCAGCGTGGACTGGAGCGTCTAACGGAGCGTGGACTGCAGCGTGGACTGGAGCGTCTAACGGAGCGTGGACTGCAGCGTGATGGACTGGACCGTTCCTCTGAGCTGCAGCAGACAGACAGGGGCCTCTCGGGGCCCTGAGGTTCTCCCACTGCCTTTAAACACGTTTCTACATTTTTAACTGTTTGGTGCAGAAACTGGATGAAAATGGATTTTTAATTATGTCTGTTTGTGTAAGAGGAGAAGAGAAATAAAAACTTTATAACTCAAAAATACTCCAAAGAGTTTGTTGGTTTTTTTACAGAAACTTTCTGTTTATGTCTCAGAAAAAATGAAAATAGATGGAAAGTTTATGTTTGACCTGTTTTGATTTTTGTTCATAAGTTTGAGGTTTATTAATATCCTAACGAAAAAGATAAAACTTCAAATATTAACAAACCTTAAAACTGAAACACTTTCAGCTCCCATGTCCTCTAGGGGGCGTAGTACAGAAACAATGAACCCCGGTCATTCTCACCTGAGCCTCCTCGCTGCTGCCCCCTGCTGGCAGAGCCTCGGCCTTCTCCGTGGAGTCCCCGCTGTGCTCCAGGCCCGTCATGGTCTTGTACTTCCTCATGGTCAGGCTGTCCACCACCCAGAACATGACGGCCTGCAGGGGGCAGCAGAGGAACAGCATGAAGTCGCTCTCTGTCCGAACCGAGCCGAACCGAACCGACCGTTAAATCAGCTTACATTAACGATGAACGGCACGATGAGCATGACCAGCGCCAGCTCCAGCTGAGGGTTAGCGATGTAGCTCAGCAGCACCTCCTGCAGCTGGAACAGAGGAACTACAGTTAACTCACCGCCCGGCGTCAGGGGAACATCCAAAGTAAACTTTTCTCCACATCAGGAATGTTCTTAAAGGACCGGTGATCAATAAAACTATTAAAATAAAAATGAATAGCCGAGTACGTCTTTAGTGAAATATTACTGAACTCATCAGGATTCAGGATTATTTCCAATAAAATCACTGATTTGGGGCTGATTTAGAAATATTTGTAAGGAATTTTGCAATATTTGCATTTATGTATGACAGTAACTGTAAGGCTGAGCAGTACAGTGTATGCATTAGCAAAATATTGTGAAGTTTTGATTTGTACTTTAATTTGTGCAAAATAAAACTGAAAACTGATTAATCAGTAAACAGATAAAATGGTTTTGATGTGGTTAATGAAATGATATTTCAGCTCAGTTGTAATATTGAAGGTAATATTCATGCATCCCTCTGGAGGGCCACAGGAGAAGCTGCGGCGGGCCGAATTTGACCCCCGAGCCTTCAGTTTGACACACGTGATGTGAAACATGCAGGATGTTGGATCTTCAGGACCGGATCTGGACAACAAGTCCCAAACTTTCGGTCCATTTTGACCCGTCTTACTCTGGACCATCCGGGGACGAGCAGAACCAGGCTGATCACGCCTTTCTCCAGAACCATGATGAGCAGGTAGACGCCGCCCTGACCCAGCCACGCCGCCGCCTGCGGAGGGTCGCCTGGTGGAGAGAGACGTTCACAACCTGAGCTGATCCAGCCACACAGATTGGGTTAGTTCACCACAGCACCCTCTAGTGGTAGACGCTGGAACTACTCCTCCTGCCTTCACTTGTATTCAGACTATTTTAGTATCGATTATTCTAACAATCAATCAATTCATCAGATTTAAAAATAGGAAATTCTGCAGATTTTTCATGTAACTACTTAAGCCTTTTTTTCACAATATTAGAAATACATTAAAAGATGCAAGTAAACAAATAACTCAATTACATTTTAGAATAATAATATTTTCTTACCTAAAACGGTATTTCCTCATCATAGCATTTCTTTTATGAATGCTAGATTATTTGTATTAAAGCATAAATCTGCAGCTAAAACATTCTGTCTATTAATGTGTTGATTATTGTTTGTATTAATAAGGTGATTATTTCACAGAACATGAAGCAGATGAAGCTGAACCTGCCACCAGAGGAGTTCTGGTCGAACAGATTCACAGGAAAATAATTTGTTTTTATCTTAAATGTGAAATGTTGATACTTATTGTTGAGTTTTGGCTTCATTTCTGCTCTGATCGTGTTCTTCTTTCATCAAATGTCTGTTTTTAGCGTCTGTTTACTCCGGTTAACAATTAATCAATAAATAATCTATGCGACGGTTATTTAAATCATTGATTAATCGTGATTAATCGTGATTCAGCCAGTCGTTGGTGTACTTTCTGTGCGTTTTCTCATGAGCTGAAGGATTTCCTCTCACCATATTCTCCAAAGGAAAGCAGACTCCACTGCTTGATCTCCACCAGTCTGAAAACCAGTTTCACGGCTGCCCAGATCACCAGCATTCCCAGTGTCGCATCCAGCAGGAAGTTCATCAGGTACCTTCAGAGGAAAACACCGGAATAACCACACCGCTGCTTTTTTAAATTTCTGTTTGTTTTCAGGATTCTGGCTCACAGGGGGGGAAAAAACCTACATTTAAGGAAGTTAGACTAGAGATTAGTGACTGCAGCTAGCAGCTAGCAGCTAGCGTAGTGTCGGGTCGGCCATGTTGGATTTGGGACTCACAGAGAGCAGGGATCCTCCTTGGTGAGCGTGGACAGGAAGACGTTGGCGAAGTGGATGAAGAGCGCTCCGATGGCCTGCTTGGACGTGTCGAAAAACCTGGAAACGACAAAAAACCTTAAAAACGTTTTTAAGGTTTAACTGTTTTCTATCCGGACAGTAAAAGCAGGAAGTGGTCTGACCAGATCCTCCAGGGCCGCCTGACGCCTGCTGGCTCCCGGAAACGCTTCACTGCAAACAGACACAGGCTGCAGATCACACGCCGACTTCAGGAGAAAAGCTTCATGCTAACGTTTTATTTACATCAGAGAAACACAGATATTTATTTCATGTTTTCATAAAAAAGCTGTTTTATGTCTGTAAATAGTTTCAAATAAATTCATTGTTATAAAAACTGTACAGATGGAAATGACCAAAGCATGACTCTCCCTCCACCGTTTAGAGCTGCAGTAATTCCTGATTCTGAATATTCTGGAGCCAGACCGGATCAGAACCTCACACTTCCTGGAAAATCCTGGAATCTGACTCCAGACTTTTCCAGACGGGGGCGCTCTGAGCCCACATGGAGAGAGGAAGACCTTCCTGCTGTGGTCAGGATGAAGAATCAATCAGCCTGATTGAGCCCAGGAGCCGCAGGACTCTGACCGATCAATAATCGAAGATACGATAAGAAACTCACAGAAGAAACAATCAATTCCTGATGAACCCGAGAGCACGAGCTAAGGTCAAAGTTCAGGACTCTACAACAAGACCAGAGAATGGGCTGACTGGAACCACCTCAGAGAGGATCCACAAAGAAGCTTTCAGAGTGGCCTAGTCAAAGCCTGAACCTGAATCTGATTGAGATGAGTCTGTTAAATCCATCCTGCCCACCAGAGCGGGTCAGAACTCAGAGGTTCAGGTTCGATCCAAAATCGGGCCTCAGATCAGATCGGTTCCGGACCAAAGACCCGATTCTGTTCAAATCTGTGTGAAACTCGTTCATTCTGGGTGGAGAAGTTCTGGAAGCGGTTCTGGTTCCGTCCACTGGGAATCAGATGCCACGTTGGCTCATGAAGGCCGTCCAGGACCAGAACCAGAACCCTCCAGTCGGTACTCACACATCAGCGTGCTGAAAGCCACGACGGCCAGCAGAGCCTGGATCAGAACCCCGAACCTGTCCGTCAGAGCTCCGTTATCGCAGCCGTGTGGCCCGGCCTTGTTAATGTCGGACATGTTGGCCACCGCGACCGGACCGAGGTCCAGAACCCGCTTCACCAGAACGACCCTGTCGAACCCGAACCGCTCCATTGTTGTCATGAATCCACCCCGACTCGGTTCCGTTTGGACCGGCGCAGCCTGCGGTTCCGTTCTGCTCGGTGTCAGTCCAGAAAGTGGCTACATCCCGAGGAGTTCAGGCGAACCGCAGCATTGATGTTCCGACCCACAACAACAGGGATGGACCCGCCGGAAAGCGGCGCAGCAACACCAACACCAGCTTCCGGTGACTCCGTTTCAAAATAAAAGCACCAGCTGGAACAAACTAAAAGAGACGGATCGAACACTGATTATAGAAATATTTTATTCTAAAATATATGACAAAAAAACAAATAAAGACTGAAAATATTAATTATCTGAGAAATTTTAAACTAGGAAAAAATTCTGAAATTAAGTTAAATATTTTAGTGACAAATGTGAAATATTTTCTGATATCCAAATGTCTTGAGTTATAAGGAAAAAAAATCTAATTAATATCTCTATAAAGCACAAAAATCACCTGATTGTGATAAAAAATCTTTAAAATTGGGACATTTAATAAGTATTTATTTTAAAACTGTACTCAAATAAAAGAGACTTTTATTTTGGTATTAAAAACCAGATATGACGTATTTAGTTTAAATGAACTTTATAGATGCTGAAGCGATGCACCGTTAAAAAAGATAACTCCTTACAGATTTTGTTTTGTTGTTGCTTTGATGATTAGATAATAAACTGAATATTATTAAAACAAAAATAACCTGAGATGAAATTTTAAAAATAGTTTTCAAATCATAAATTTCAATTATTATGGGTAAAATAAACTCTCTCCTAACGAACCGTCTGCCATGACTGGAGGAGTTCTGACCCCTGCTGGAGGTCAAGCCGCAGCAATTCAATCAGATTCTGTACTTTACTTTGACTAGGCCACCCTAAAACATGAATTGTACTGTTTTTTCCTGAGATGAACTTGCTGGAAGTCCGGTTGGACCTTCATCCTGCTGCAGAGCAGAACTCATGGATCCATTTAGTTCTGTTGGTTCTGAAGCAGCACCACACCGGGCGGGTCGTTCTGGTTCTGGAGTGTTGTGTTCTGGACCAACTTCAGTCCAGAGAATATTTTCCCAGAAGTCTTTATGTTTTTTGGGTCATCAGTGGAGTTAAATCAGAAACAGGAAACAGAAATAGTTCTGCAGAACCGGGACAACGGGATCGTTTCATGAAAATAATGAATCCAGAATATCGAAGAATCAAACGTTTATGTTTACGGCTCAGGAAATTAATCTGCTTCATATATCCCCACAAATCCACAGATGACCCAGATTCTTCAGGGGTTCACAGGAAAACCGGCCCAGCCAGACGGAACCGACCCGAACGGCCCGGGTCGGGCCCGGTTCTGCCGGGTTTGGGCAGCATAGTGACCATCCAAGAACATGACTTTACAACCTAATAACAGAACCGATGAAAAATCATCAAAATATGAGAGAAAATGAGCAAAACGAGAAACAAAAAATATTTTTTTAGTGTTTGGAAGAAAAACAATAAAAAATTTAAATCTGATTTTATAAAAACCAAGAAACGTTTTCAGATGACAAAACCTGCAGCAGAACCAGAACCAGAACCAGAACCAGGACCTGAACCTGAACCTGAACCAGAACCAGAACCAGAACCAGAACCAGAACCAGGACTTGAACCAGAACCAGAACCAGTGAGGATAAATCAAGGATAATTCTGTGTAGCTGATCATTTCTCTGAGTTTCTGTCTGACCGAGTCCAGATTCCCAGAACCTGAAAATGAGAAGAAATGTCCAAAAACCACAAAATACATTAAAACATCGAATTTGGAAAAATTAAAATTCTGATTGCTCCTCCATGGGCTGCCACCTTATCGTGGTGGAGGGGTTTGAGTGCCCCAATGATCCTAGGAGCTATGCTGTCTGGGGCTTCATGCCCCTGGTAGGGTCACCCAAGGCAGACAGGTCCTAGGTGAGGGACCAGACAAAGAGCAGCCCGAAGACCCCAATGATGAAGGAAACCCTTGGACTTGGTGTTCCCTCGCCCGGACGCGGGTCACCGGGGCCCCACTCTGGAGCCAGGCCTGGAGGGGGGGCACGATGGCGAGCGTCTGGTGGCCGGGCTTTTACCCATGGAGCCCGGCCGGGCTCAGCCCGAAGAGGAAACATGGGCCCCCCCTCCCATGGGCCCACCACCCGTGGGAGGGGCCAAAGGGGTCGGGTGCACTGTGTGATGGGTGGCGGCCAAGGGAGGGGACCCTGGCGGTCCGATCCTCGGTTGCAGAAACTGGCTCTTGGGACGTGGAATGTCACCTCTCTGGTGGGGAAGGAGCCGGAGCTAGTGCGTGAGGTCGAGAGGTTCCGGCTAGAAATAGTCGGTCTCACCTCGACGCATGGCTCTGGTTCTGGAACCAGTCTCCTTGAGAGGGGCTGGACATACTTCCACTCTGGAGTTGCCCAGGGAGAGAGACGTCGGGCAGGAGTGGGCATACTTGTTGCTCCCCATCTCGGCGCCTGTACGTTGGGGTTTACCCCGGTGAACGAGAGTTGGACTCCGCCAGGGCTGCCCTTTGTCACCGATTCTGTTCATCACTTTCATGGACAGAATTTCTAGGCGCAGCCAAGGTGTTGAGGGGATCCGATTTGGTGGCCTCAGGATCTCATCTCTGCTTTTCGCAGACGATGTGGTCCTTTTGGCTTCATCAGATCGTGATCTGCAGCTCTCGCTGGATCGGTTCGCAGCCGAGTGTGAAGCGGCCGGGATGGGGATCAGTGCCTCCAAATCCGAGGCCATGGTCTTGAGCCGGAAAAGGGTAGAGTGCCTTCTCCGGGTCAGGGGGGGTGTCCTGCCCCAAGTGAAGGAGTTTAAGTATCTCGGGATCTTGTTCACGAATGGGGGAAGAAGGGAGCGGGAGATCGACAGGCGGATTGGCGCAGCGTCTGCTGTCAAGCGGGCGCTGTACCGGTCCGTCGTGGTGAAGAGAGAGCTGAGCCAAAAAGCGAAGCTCTCGATTTACCGGTCGATCTACGTTCCCACCCTCATCTATGGTCATGAGCTTTGGGTCATGACCGAAAGAACGAGATCGCGGATACAAGCGGCCGAAATGGGTTTTCTCCATAGGGTGGCTGGGCTCTCCCTTAGAGATAGGGTGAGAAGCTCAGTCATCCGGGAGGGACTCAGAGTAGAGCCGCTGCTCCTTCACATCGAGAGGAGCCAGTTGAGGTGGCTTGGGCATCTGGTCAGGATGCCTCCTGGACGCCTCCCTGGTGAGGTGTTCCGGGCACGTCCCACCGGGAGGAGGCCCCGGGGAAGACCCAGGACACGCTGGAGGGACTATGTCTCTCGGCTGGCCTGGGAACGCCTCGGGATTCCCCCGGAGGAGCTGGAAGAAGTGGCTGGGGAGAGGGAAGTCTGGGCCTCCCTTCTGAAGCTGCTACCCCCGCGACCCGACCTCGGATAAGCGGAAGAAGATGGATGGATGGATGGATAAAATTCTGATTGATTTGATGAAACACAGAAAGTATTCACACCCTTCAACCTTCCCATGTTTCCTTTGTTTAAACTCTCAGAGATTTTAGTGAGACTTTATGAGGCACAGCGAAAATCATTCCAGGGAAATCTGAAAAGTGTGGCATGCATTTTAGTCGGACACCCTTAAATGAAGTTATGAATCAGGGTTTGGTTTTAGACAACACCCTTCATTCTTCGCTGATGACAGAATGCCTAGTTAGTTCTGAACATGAATATTGATATTTGGGTTCGGTGGAGAACAGAAGCACGTGTCCGCCTGCGCGCTCTGGAGGCTAATCCTCTTCCCGCGCGCCCGGAAAAGCTCCTTCTTGTGCAGATTAAACGGAGCCACGCTTCGGCCATCTGTTCCTGCAGAACCGGCAGCTTCCTCTGCTGGTTCTGGACGGGTCCAGGCCACGCAAAGAAACTCCCAGCCGGAGGAAATCATTCAGCTGGAGCTAAAAACACATCTATTTATTTAAAATAAAAACATTTAGATTATTAAAAATAGGTTATAATCTTTCCAGCGTCATTTATTTATTTTATTTATCCATCTGTCTGTCGGCTGAACTTTATTCAGTTTCTGTTCCTTAAACTCTGTCAATCATTTAACTGGGATTTTGTTGGGAAACACATTAAAATCATAATCTCTCTGTTTCATAATCATTTCCAAAGGTCAAACTTCCAGAGAGGAACTGATTTATTTTTATTCATATTTAAATTTCCCATCAGACCTGCAGCAGCTTCCTGGTGGATCAACATCTTTACAAAGTCACATTTTTCATCGGTGAAAATTACAAGTTTGGTTTAATGATTGTTTATAGTTTAGCAAAGAGCCTCGTGAAGGAAGAAGATGCAGCGTGGAGCCACAAGGGGGCGCTGTGGGCCGCGAATACTGGAAACACTGAAGGTGTAAAGAGAAAAAGTGAGATTTAAGAAAAAACAATAATAATAACACAAAGAAAAAAATATTGAAATAAAACCATTTGAATTACCTGGAGAAAAAATAAACCAGTAAAGAGTTGAGGGAGAAAAATGACTGACATGTTGATTCTCTGACTGCTAAATAAAATGATTTGTTTTATGAGATTATCAATAGTTTAATCATAACTGATAAAAACAATAAACTGAACATTAATTAATGAGACAAAAACAAATGGATGCATGAAATAAATGATCAATAAAATGTGGCTTCAAATAAAACAACAAAGAAACAAGATGTGGAAAAAAAACAACTTTTAAAATGATAAAATACAAAATGAAACATGGAAATTATGAAGAAAACAAACTGGAGGAGATTCATGGTCAACAGACTGAATGGATCCAGATCAAAGCTTCAAACTAAATATGATAAAAAAGAAGAAGAAGAATCCAAACTGGATTATTTTAATCTGGTTCAAAGAATCAGAAACACAAAACAAAACAAGGCGGTTCTGATGATTAATGAATGTCTGGATTTAAAAATCATCTGTTATGAAAATATGGAACCAAAAGAACAAAATATCAGGTAAAATAAACCGAGACTCAGTAAATAGGTGATCGATTAATCTCACAACAAAATATCATTTTACAAGAAAAACAGATTAAAATAATCGATCAGATTCACCAATCAGATCCTAAAACTGATCAGAATGGAAAGAATCTTTTGGTTCTGATTCAGTCCTTATGAACAAGCATGTGGCGACAGTGGACAGGATACCTCAACCAGAACCAGAACCAGAACCCAGCGGCCATCTGAGATCAGACAGAACCACGAAGTGACAGGAAACGGGTCAGAGAACAGATGATGACCCGGGTATGGAGAGAATAAAGAAACAGAGAAACACTAATAAATAAATAAATAAATAATAAAGTTTTTATTGTATGTTTATCTAACAGATGTATTAATGTAGAATGGCTTTTAAACAAATATACTGACTCAGTAATAAAATAAATACTGAATTAAGTTGTTGAAACGAATTGATTAATCAACATTAAACTATAAAATAAAACCAAAGTTTCAATCAAAACCCAAAAACAATTTAGTTCCAAATCAGGAGAAACTCCCGCAGAGAGATGGAAACAGAAAAACTTCCCATAAAATCTTTTATTGTTGCTTTTATTGTCTGTTGGTTTTATTGCTGTGAAGCTCGCGCAGACCGAACAGACGGACTTCCTGGTTGAGCGTGCGCTGACGCTGCGTGTGCGTCAGTTGCTCGCCGCAGCCTGATCTTTGGGTTTTTCTGCGCCGTTTCTCTCTGCGCTGAAAGGTCAGTGGAGGAGTTGGCTCCAAAATATCTCTACATGTTTGCGGACATGCGCAGTGGGGAGATGCCATATTGAAACGGGGGCAGCGGCGGCAGCAGCTGAGACAGGAGGAGGGGGGGTCTGCGGAGGACAAACCGGGACAGGTAAGACAGGTGAGGGCCCCGGCCCGCTTCCCGACGCTTCTTTACCTCCGTAGGTTCCGGTTTGCGCTGCGTGGACGCGGCGGACCCACGCAGCGAGTTCTTTCCTCCTGCTGCTGCTTTTAGACGCTCTCGGAGCGAGTCGGTGTGTTTCTGCAGGAGGAAGAAGCGATAAACTAGTTTCTGCGGGACTCTTCCTGCCCCCAGCCCCTCAGCGGACCCCGCAAACCGGTAAAAATGTTTCATTTTATTTTCCACGCTGAGGAAAAACAGGAAATTAAATAAAAACCGAATAACGTGGGGTTTAAGTTGAATTTCCTCGCGACGTAAAAATGGTTTCTTGGTGTGTTTTTGTCGATGACGCGACTCGCGGGACATTTTTCTTCGTCAGCCGTGAGAGAAATAAGTCCGTGGGAAAGCACCGGACAGTGTGGAAATGTCACGGCAGTCTCAACATGGCGGGCCGTGAGCTGGTCGAGTGGAAGAGCTGAAAACTGCCTCCGAAAATCTTTGAAGGAGGAAAAAACCGAACCGCGGCTCCGACCGGCTCCGGTTCGGTTTCTTTTGATGGACACACGCGAGATTTAATCAATTAAATCCGAAGTGTGCGTGGGGCATCTCCGTGGGAGTTTTTTTCCGCTGCAGTTTTTTAGTGTGCAAAGTCTAAGAGCTGCAGGGCGGCTGGTTCCACCCAGCCTCATCTTCCTCTGAGCGCGCCGCGTTTCCTCTTTCACTTTTCTCCCAAAACGCTCTTTCAGCGTGGCACGCCGTCACGCAGCACCCCACGCAAACCCCGCGCACTCCGGGAAATATCCAGAATATTTCTGGCTGGGAGTTCTGGTCATTTTTCCAGAAGATTCCTGCTCCAGATCCAACAGCGGAAGCAAAAGAGTCAGAGAGAGTCAGGCTGAATATCGATCCGTTTCTGAAGTTCTTATTTCTGATTTTTCTGATTATCCTGAAGGATGCGCCAATTTATCCAGGATCAGCTCTGATTGGTCAAAAACTCAATAATCCCAGTTTTTCTCAGACAAACATTAGAAACTACATTTTCCTGAATGATTGTTCAATGAACTAATCATTTAGAGTCCAGTATTGTGAAAGAGAAAAAAACACCCAAAGTTTGTTTTTTTGGGTTTGAAAGATCAGAAAATCGTTTGAAAACTGAATATTTTTATTGATCTGATCAGAAGCAGTCTGATCTTCATTAACCTGCAGTACTCTACAGGTTTCATGCAACTTCTGGTTCCATTTTTCATATATTTTCAGTTTTTCCTGTAGAAATGTTTCGATGTGGAGAAGGAAGACGAGGAAAAACCTGCAGGTTTTAGATGAAAAGTGAAAATCTCAACAGGAGATTATTCAGAATCCAGTTTGGTTTAAAATCACCCAAAAGTTTTTTCACTTTGACGGATCAGATCTTTAGTCCTGTGACTCTGTTGGCTCTTGTCGGGTCGTCTGTGTCGATCCATCCAGAGCCAGAACCAGAACCGGCTCTGGACGAGTCGGGAACAGCAGAGCCCAGTAGGCAGTAAGCCAGGCCTGCAGTGGGAGTTAATCTCCTAATCCCTCATTAAATCTGTGGTGGATGGCAGAAGGGCAGCACGTGGCGCCCGGCGCCCATCTGGGGCCAATCAATTAAAAACTCTAAATCTGAGGCGGCGGGGCCTCCAGCGACCCGCTCAGATTAACGGCAGCGGCCGCTTAATCCGCCCTGAGCTTCCTGCAGGAGGCGCCACTGAGCCCCAACCTGGAAACCAGACCTGGAAACCAGACCTGGAAACCAAACCTGGAAACCAGACCTGGAAACCAAACACCTGGAGGAAACAAGTTTAACGGAGGAGCCTTACCATCCAGAGCTGATCAGTGCAGACTGGCTGATTGATTCTGTACCAGATTGTAATGAGAGGTGTGAGCAGCAGGGGGCGCTCCACAGGGTCATGGAGGCAAACTGGGAATGAGGCTGGAAAACTCCGTAAACATCCCATCAATAAAATGTTCGACCAAATCTCATGCAGGTGAATCGTATCTGAGAGTTTCTTCTTCAGCCAAAACCTGTTGCACTGAAAACGATTAATCATGATTAATCAGTTATTACAGTAATTATCAATTATCAGTAATCAATTAATTTGTAGCTGGAGGCTCAAAAAGGCCATCTGGTGAAAAAAACAGCAAAAATTACAAAATATAAACATTTTCAATTTAAGATGAAAACTTTTTGTCTGTAAATATATTTTAACCAAAACTTCTGAAGTTGTAAAGTTTTAGTTTTATCTTCATTTGTTTCAGATTCACTGAAGGAAAATTACATTTTAGGCAAAAAAAAAAGGTTTATTTTTTTATTTAAAAAAGAAATTTAACTATTTGTTTATTTGCATCTTTTAATGTATTTCTATTATTGTACCAAAAGGTTTAAGAGGGAAAATTAAATTTCTATATTTTTAAGTGATTAATTGATTAATGAAATAAAACAAAATCTGTACATTATGCAGATTTTCATTGAATCAGTTAAAACTTTTTGTATTAGAAAATGTATTAGAAACACATTGATATTCAAATAAACCAGCAGTTAAATCATTCTAAAATAAGAAAATAAACATTTAACAAATATAGTAACATTCCTGTAGAGCAGTGGTTCCCAAAGTGTGGGGCGCGCCCCCTAGAGGGTCGCAGTGCCACTGCAGGGGGGCGCAGGAAGCGGTATGGATGAAAGAAAAAAAAGAAAACCAGTTACACAAAAGTGCTTCACTGTAAAGACGGTTTGTAGTTTGTTTTGTTGCAACCTGAAGTGTGAAATAAAGTTCAGTGGCGTTTGAAAACAAAATGTGTGTGTAGGTTTATGTCTGGTTGAACGATGTGTGTGACCAGTTTATTTATTTTTTCTGTTTTGGGGATTTTATTGTAATCCAAACGGCCCAGAAAATCTTTGGGAACCACTGCTGTAGTGAATCTGAACCAGATGAAGATAAGACTAAAACTAATAGTTTGAGCGTTATTCTTTCAACAAAATACCATTTTTGAGTCTCCAGTTAATGATTGATTGCTAAATTAGTGGACAATTATTTTTAATCTAATGGTGATCAGATTCACGTCAGAATTAATATCTGGACTGTTTTTGTTCACTTCTGTTAAAATATCTCCTGGATTTCTCTCCATCAGCTCTGAAGCAGCTTCCACTGGCTAGAAAACAGCCTCAGCATAATGCTGCCACCACCATGATGGGGACGGTGTGTTCAGGGTCAGTTTAACAAAATCCAGATAAAAATACCAAAAAACGTGGAAGATACTGAAGCATGTTTTTAAAAAATGAACAAACTCTTCAGGAGGAAAAGCATCATGTGAGCCACGTTAGGCCAGAGTGTTTACACAACAGGATCTGTGTGTGGGGATGCGTGTGTGTGTGTGTGGGGGTGCGTGTGTGTGTGTGGAGACTGTCGGCCTTTGTACCGCTCTGCACACACTCCCTCTGAGCCCAAACAGCAGCCGAGTGTTTCCATTTATCCGGGTTTCTGTGATCTGTGAGGTTTTCCTCTCAGAACGCTGCTAACAGCTAGCAGGTTTAGGCTAGCAGGTTTAGGCTAACAGCTAGCACGTTTATGCTAACAGGCAGCAGCTGCGACGTGAATCACCTCCATCGGTTTCAGAGTTGCTTTGATGAAGCAGCCATCTTTGACGCGCTGCCAGGCTTTGTGGGTTTCGACCCATTCTTTGGTTCATTCGGATAAATATTTTGTAAAAATGTTGAAATTTATTGGTTTAATTTCTGGCCTAATTAAATCAACTGTCGGTGGCTGCCATATTTTCCTTGAGTTGCTTTCAGAGGCCGCACATAGTCATTGTAGGGGACACAAAAGGCCCCCAAACCACACATTGGACGCCCCTGCTGTACGGGATTAGAAATGTAGAAGAGCCCATTGAGACCTACAGGAAAGTGCTTGAACTAGGACGTTTAAAGATTTAAAAACCAGTTCTCCCGCTTCACATCTGCTCTGCTGCTTTGACCTTTCACACAAAGCAGGAAGTCACAGCGATGAAGAGGATGAAGCTCAGAGCCTTCATCATCATCACTTACATGCTCTACCTGTTGGGGTCTGAGTTACCGTGGCAACGGCGGGAACGGATCTGCATCCAGCGAAGCTGAAAACTGGAAGTCAGTTTGTTGTTTGTGTCAGATTCATGTTTTGTTTCCATATTTTCTGATTTTCGTCACTCCTGGTTCTCCGTCATGCGTGGACGTTTTCTCATGGGTTTTGTCGCCTCGGTCGCGTCCTTCCAGTTTTTCTGCTTCCTGTGACTCTGATTGGTTTAGTTTCTGCTGAGGCGTGCAGACATCAGGCAGACGTTGCGCTGCAGAGGCTGCAATTACAGGCTGATAAATAACTGCAGAGTTTAGACTAACTTCCTCTTTAATGTCTGCAGGATTTTTGCTTTGCGTCTTTTTCATTTTATTCTAAAGAAACTGGAAATTCTCCTTTTATTCCTGCTGAGTTTTTTTAGTCAGACTTTTGTCAGTTTATTTATTTTCCATTTGCTGTTTCACTCCTGATTTCTCTGACTGAACAGATTAATCTTGTTGGATCAAACGTTTCATTTGCTGCTCTGGTTGTGAAATGTATTTATGTCTATTTTTTAAAAAATCCCTTACATTAATAAATGATGAATGTAGATGTATTAGATTTATCTAAATGCTCATTTCAATATGTACCCATACAACAAATACAAAATACAAACATTCATACAAAAAGTAGGAAAATTCAAACAATTAAAATCTGCATATAAAGTCAGAAAAACGTTTTTTAAGAGGTTTATATCAAAATGCTAATTTGGTAAAAAATTGTTTGCAGTATCTGTGAAAAAACTTGCAGTCTGAACTTTTGTCCTGCAGGTCTGATCGGGACGTGAAGCAATGCTCTGAGGCCGAACCGAAGCCTCAGGAGAGTTCAAAGGTCAAAGCGGCAGGATGCAGACGGGCGCTCAGGATCAACCGACCAATGGGAAGGAGCAACAGGTGACCACAGGTGAGATCAGTAACTGCAGGAAGCCAGGACCAGAATCGGCTTCACTTCAGCTGGATTTTATTGATCAGGAGCCATTTTCAACAGTTTCTGATCAAATCTGAAAAGTGTGGCCTGCATCTGCATTTAGCCAAACTGAGTCAGAGCTCTGCAGCAGCTCTGATCGCCTGCAGACTGTCAGCACGTTTCTCACAGAATTTACTTGGAAAGTGTTGAAATTCAGGGGTTTCCTGAACGCCTCACCACCTGCCGCTGTTACGCAACACTAAACTGAGCATGGCAACGTCTCCAAACACAAACATTTTGTTAATACTCAACTTTTCCGCAACAAAGAAAAATCATTCTGATGCAGGCGGCAAACTCCAAAAAAAAAAAAAAAATGTTTGCATTTCCACTTGGCTCAGTAGTTTAACGGTTCAACTTTTCTAACAAACCAACAGAAAAGCTGCAGCGGCTGCAGCAAGCTGGTGTATCAGCTGCAACAGGGAGACTCATTCCTTCCTGCATCGTCAGGACGTTTATGTGAATTATTATGTTAAGAGATGCAGATTATGGAAATTATTACCAGAATGTTAATGAAACTACTTAAATATTCTTCAGGCTGTGATAGAAACAACATGGATCATAATTATAAAAGAAGGAAAAAGATTTTTTAAATTGTCGTTAAATTTAGTTTGCAGTAGCAGAATCACCTTTAAATGTTTTTTCTCATTTATGGCTCATTTGTTGGAAGAGAAAAAATGAAAGAAAATGTCTTAATCTCTAAAACCAGTTTTAAAGGTTTAGGAACTCCTGAATATTTGTGAAATGTGATGTTAATGAAAGGAATAATCTTTGTGTTATTCATGCTGACTGAGTTGCGGTGTGTTCATGTTGCGTTCAGGTGCCGAGTCCATGGAGGAAGAGTTCATGTGGGAGGAGTACCTGGAGGAGACGGGAGCCACCGCTGCCCCACACACCATCTTCAGACATGTACGCCGACGCCGCGCTCTTTCTGCTTGACCCCGTGACCTTTAGCTGTTTGTAAACTATTTTCCAAGTGGAATTGCATTTTATGACTTTCTCTGTTCAACACAGTCCCGTTCATCACCTCAGTTAGATTTCTAAATGGTGATTATTCGTTTTTTAAAATAGTTTAACAAGATAAAACACCGTCTTTTCCACTTTAGCACAAAACTTATTTATAAAAAGTATTAAATAGAATCTGTTATTGCATTTCTATGATCTGGGTGATAAACCAGCTCTGGATTTCTTCCAGCTCCACACCAACATCCAGTAACTCCTGCAAAACAAACATTTAGTTTCAATAGAAATCCAGTGAAATTGGTGTCACTGCGTTTCCATAGCAACCACCAGACTCCGGCTGGTTTCCTGGTTTGGTTTTTAAAAGGTGTGTTGGTGTTTCAGCGATGGAGGAGACGCAGTGGGTCCTGATGCTGAATGAGCTGCGTGGTGATTGGCTCTCTGTGGGCGAGGGGGCGGGGCTAAACGAGTTACTGGGAGTCTCAGTGAAGAGCTGCCCTCGTTCTTCTGTCTGCTTGAAACAATGCTGACTCCTGGGCGCACACACACACACACACGCACACACACACACAGACAGTCGGCGCTGCAGCAGGAAGTGGCCTGTATTGTTTATTCCTGAGATTGTTGGATTCGGTTTTCCTTTCTCTGGGCAGACGGTTTTAAACGCTTCATGTTGCTGCTGAAACCTCAGTCTGACCACAATCTCAATTATTTTCAGTAGAATCTGTTTAACTTTCCTTCTTCCATTTTCACCTGACAAAACTCATGAATGAAAAATGATTGTGTTGTTAGTTTTGTTTGCTATTTGTCTTATTTCACCAAATTTGATTTTAATATTTAATTTCTCAGGTTTATATGACTCAGAAATGTAAAAGTCCAGGTTAAGTCACGAAAAGTGATTTTTGTAAGAAGAACAACTTTATAAAGAAAATTGTTGAAATATTCCATCATTTCACTTTTATTTTAAAAAGTCATAATTCTTATTATTTTAATAATTGATTAATTGTTTCAGTCCTAAATAATATGTGGAGTGTATTTCTGTCAGATATTAACACCAACTTTTCTGTTCTAGTTTAATAATTTATCATAATTAATAAGTTATTCTGCGGTTTTTTTCTAATGCAACATGAGACACTAATAAACGTTAAACTGATTATTGTGATTTTTACTGAATGCCTAAAACACTTTAAAATAATAAATATCACCACTTTTCTGTTTTCTGTTTAGCTTTAAATCAGCAGCAGTTTGTTTCAGAAACATTTTTAACCTTCTAGTAAAGGTAAAAGCTAAAACCAGTCCGTTGGCGACTTCCTCTCGCTGCTGCCCCCTGCAGGTGGAGGTCAGCCTGCAGAGCAGCTTCCAGCCTGGCATGAAGCTGGAGGTGGCCAGTAAGAGCAGCCCAGAGACCTACTGGGTGGCCACCATCATCACCACCTGCGGCCAGCTGCTGCTGCTGCGCTACAGCGGCTACGGCGACGACCGCAGGGCCGACTTCTGGTGCGACGTGATGACGGCCGAGCTGCACCCGGTGGGCTGGTGCGCCCAGAACCACAAGACGCTGACGCCTCCAGAAGGTAGGGCCACCCACTGGCTCCTCACATAACGGCTGCTGGTTTCTGATGAATAAGTCGATTTCACGGAAGGATCAGTCGACATGACGCCACCAGTCAGTTATTCTAGCGGGTTGGTGATCTACTCGCCAATCGGCCGCCACTGTTTGTCCTGAAGTTCGCGCCCATTATCTGGAGGAACCAAACCTCTGTCAACATGGCCGCGGTTCGTCGTCGCTGATGCGCTGCGGTCAGAAATTCAGAGGAAAATAATATAATGAGACGTTGTCAGATGTAATCCTGGCAGCCGTTACTCGGAGCGTTTAGAGGACAGAATATGATTTATTACATTTCCAAAACCCAAAGAGAGTCTGGAATAACGCAGTAAATGGATAAAGTTCTGCAGCCGACCTCATGTTCAGACCACCACATGTTCCTCTGTGTGAAGGTAGAAAACATCCCATTTAATGCCATTACAACTCTTAATGATGGTCAAATCAAAGATCAATAATTGAAGGTAGTTAAGCTTGATTTTATGTGTGCAAACTGGAATGGTAGCTCTATGGAAGCATGAAAACATGTGCTGCAGTAACTGCAGTATTTACATTTAAGCATATTTTTATGCTAATGTTTATTTTCCTGAATCCTAATCTTCCATTTCCTGAAGCCGGAATAATTTATATGATTATTCACCAGTTTTTGCTCGGCGTTCACATCCAGTGAGACTTTGTTCTCCTCATTCCTCCTCTGGCTTCATCGTTGGTTTGACCCGATGGTCGGCTCGCTGGAGAATTCAACGTCTCTGCCGATGAGGCAAAAGTGACTCAGAAAAACGTCTGATAACGGATCGAGTTCCTCCGCCGTGACGCCGTCTGAGCTCAGTGACAGGAGCCGCTGGTTCTCCATCAGTTCTGAAAAGTTCTGCTTTCAGTTCAGCTGATTTAAGAGGTCAAAGGTCAACAGATTAGGAGTTCATTAAAGCCCCGATAAGGCTGCATGAAGGCGACAACTGTTGATTAATTGATAAAAAACTAGTTCTTCAGGTCCAGTTGCTCAGCCGGCGGTTCTGGTTCTGGTTTTGGTTCTGGTTTTGGTTTTGGCTGATTGTTTTAAATAAATGTTTTTCTTACAGCAGCATCACTTCACTGAATGTTTGAATCTGCAGCTAAAAATCCATCAACATGAGAGAAGCTGAGCAGCAATAGAGAGCAAAGACCATTAATTATTGATTAACTGATTAGTAACTGGATGTCAAAGGTGACTAATAGGAGATTTTTTTACAAAATGTTAAAGCTGTGACTAGACAAGTTCTGATTAAAGGTTGTTTTTCATTTAAATGTAAAATGTTGATATTTTTGTCAACATTTTAATTGGCAAATAAAACTTTGCTGTTTTTCTTTCAGCGAATTCCCTTTTCAGCCTCAAAGTCCAATTATTGATTAATCGATCAGTTTGATTTGGTAGAAAAAAATATTATTATTGTTTTTAAAATACCTCGTATTATAAATTTATATTCAGGTGTGTGTGTGCATGCGCGGGTGTGTGTGTGTGTAGGCGTGTGTGGGGGTGGGGTGTGTGTGTGTGTGTGTGTGTGACAGTTTACAGCTGTGTTAACCTGTTTCCGTCTCGTTTTGTTCTTTCACTTCTCAGAGAACTCTTACCTGAGGACAGGTAAGCTGCTCCAGCTGCATGCTTCGTCCTCCTCCTCTTCCTCACTGCTCTCCTCTCCCTGCATGCTCTGTAGGCGAGTGCTGAGCGAGTGTCTTAGCTGAGATAACACACACACACACACACACACACACACACACGCTGCTGTGCTGCGGTGATAAAGCGAGGCGGTTCAGACAGAAACGTGGAGCTCTGATAAAAAATAAATAAAAATAAACAGCTTCCTGTCTGAAGTCAAACAGCGAGAGATCGTCCAATCAGATCGCTTGATTCCAGTTTGAGCTGAATTTGGTAGCTTCTGATTGGACCATTTAAAATGAGGATTTTAAAATAAAAAGTACGTTTTAAGGTGAATGATTCTTTGGATTTCTTTTTGTGGTTTTTTTCTCAGCTTTCTCTCATTTTTATACCCATAATGCATCAGTTTTGTGCGGACGCAGGAAGAAGGTCCTGGAAGGTTTTCCCTCATTTTATCACATCAGAGACGCAGACAGAACAGAAAACGTGACGTTGTTTCTGTTCTCCAGACTCACTGAAACATGGATTGTTTTATTTGTTTCTCTTTGGGACAAAATGGATCCAGAAGTCAAACAAAACATAAATGAATATTAATATCTCAGTAGAAATCACCATAAAATATTCTTTGTGTCTAGAAATTCAGACTTTTATGTAAAATAACAAATATCTGTAAATAAACATTTGCAGATAATCAAAGATTTGTAACAGACGATTCTGTTTCAGGACAAATTCCTCAGATTATTCATAATTAGTATTGAATGGCAGTAAAAAAAGCTGAGAAAAGTTTTCTCCCCTTTCCAGATTTTGTTTGTTTTTACATTTCACTTCAATTTTTCAGACCAAAAAATTATTTTAGTATCAAAGAAAACCTGAGAAAACTTAAGAATCTGATCATTTAATTAAAAAATACAAATTTATCCAGGTGAGAGTAGAACCAAAAATTTATTATTTCTACTCAAGTAAAATTAAGAAACAGTTGTTCAAGAAATACTCAGGAATAAAATAAAGTAACTGAACGCAGCGCGATGTGTTCAGGGAACGTTAGGAGGGAGAAGGCAGTCGGTCTGAATGCACCATGCTCTCCGGTCTGACTCGCTCCCTCATTCATCAGGATCAGCCAATCAGGTTGAGGCGCCGCTGCAGCGTTAGACAAGAACAGACATAAGTGTGTTGGTGTGTGCGTGTGTGTGTGGGCGGGGGTGTTGGTGTGTGCGTGTGTGTGTGGGCGGGGGTGTGTGTGTGTGTGTGTGTGTGTGTGTGTGTTTAGGACATAGATTTCTAATTTTTCAGGCTCCATTAGTAGCTGCTTGCAGAAAAACTCTTGACTGAGGATTTGCATAATGAATTCACCACACGGCTTCCTGCCTGCCAGAGCTGCACGTGTGTGTGTGTGTGTGTGTGTGTGTGTGTGTGTGTGTGTGTGTGTGTGTGTGTGTGTGTGTGTGTGGATGTGTGTGTGCACGGCTGAAATGGGGGGTTTTTCTTTGCACTTTAAGCTGAACATATTTAGCTAATTACTCATAAACTGGTTGATCTGCTTCCTGTTCAACCAGGAAGTTGATTTCTGCCTGGAAACAACAGAGAAATTAAATAGTTTTAATTCACATTTAAGTAATAAATTATGTTTTGTGTCATAAAGAATTCAACATTTAGCTGCTGTTTGAGCTGATTTTATTTCCAGAAACTTTGTGAAAACATTTCCTGTTTGTGAGGAAGAATATAACGGCGGCCATCTTTGATTTTCACATTTCTGCATAAACACAGAAATTATTCCACATCAGTCAAATATTGATTTGATTTTTTAATTTCATTCGTTCAAACTTTATTATTAACCTCAGCAGGATTTAAAGTTTTCTCAGTTTCAGTGATTTATATGTATTTATATTTATATTTTGGCTGCAGAAATCATTGGGAACATTATTTTTTCTTTCATTCCCTGAAAAGTGAGCAGCACAGGATGTTACTCTAATCCATAATTTAAGATTAGATTAAATCCAATGAACTTTATGATTCCATGATGGGGGAAAAAAGTTTTCACAGCAGCAGAAAGAGACAAAATTATAATTATCTTAAAAACAAGAATATAAAATAGGATTAAATAAATTATTGAAGTAATCAACTAATTTATTAATAGATGAATCATTAACTGGAGTGAACGGACCATTTGCTGAAAGAACAGATATTAAACCAAAACTACAAAATAAAAACATTGTCTGTAAATCTGTTGAGTCAGAACTAAACTACATGCAGTTTTAGCTTCACTGGTTCTGTAAAAAACATCCTATTAATCAACATTTATATCCAGTTATTAATCAGCTAATCAATAATTAATCCCCAGATCATTCCCATATTGATGTTCAGCCTGAGGTTTTTATGTTGATGTTACATAAACTAGTACCTGTAATAATCCAGACAATACAAACTGTTTTGTTTCATCAACTGGAATTTATTGTACTTTTTAAAAATCATTTATCACGATAAATGATAATCGATGCGATAAATGCTCATCCCCAGTCTTAGAATGATTTCCATGATTGGAACTTATTGATGCAGTTATAACAGAAATAACCAGATCAATCTCAGTGTGATGTGAAGAGGTTTCACTCACATCAGGATGATAGATGCTTGAAACTGAAAGTTTACCAACTTTGAGATTAACTCAGGTAATCGTTATCTGTGCGCTCTCATAAAGCACTAATATTTGATTCCCAGATTATCCTAGGTGGAAATGAAATGGGAGGTGAGCCAGTCCTGAACACTGTGAACTCCTCTGTTCACATCCAGATCACTAACATCTTCTTCAAACCTCCTGCACAGGAAACTGCAGCTTTTCACAAATTTCTGTGACTTTTCTGGACATTTTATTTAAAACCATGCAAACTGTTTCAGAAGCAGATCTTCCTTAGTTTGCTTGAAGGATGAGCTGTTCAAGCTGTGGTTTGCGCATCTTCACTGTGAGAACTGATCTGTTTATTTCAGATTAGATCATCTTTAATTTCAGCAGCTTCTCTCTGAGCTGATAATCTGGACAGGATCTGTAAAAATAGTTCTTCTATTTCTGAACGAGTCTGCAGATGGAGATAAAATAAAATTCCTACTAACCAGCAGAACGTTGCAGTCAGGAAAACCAGCTGCTTGTTACTCAACTTATTGATTCATTAAACTGAAATAATTTCGTTTAAAATCCTGATTTTTAGAGTCGACGCCAAACTGGAGCCAAACGAAGAAACTTCACTGAATTTATCACCAATAAACGTTAAATGTCTGAGTGTGAAAACACAACTGCTTCTTAAAAGCCACAACTTCTCACTTGATGATTACATCACACACACACGCCACCACACACACACACCACCACACACACACACACACACACACGCACGGCTGTTCCAGTAAATGTTCACACGAACAAAAGCAAAGTGAGAAAAAGACGGGAAGAGTCTGCAAACAGAAACGATTACCCAAAACTGAAAATAAAAACACTTTTATTATTAGACCGGGCCTGTGGTTCTGGATCTGGCTCTGATCCTGATTCTGGGCCTGTGGTTCTGGATCTGGCTCTGATCCTGATTCTGGGCCTGTGGTTCTGGATCTGGCTCTGATCCTGATTCTGGGCCTGTGGTTCTGGATCTGGTTCTGATCCGGAACAGTCTGGTTCTTCTCTCTGGTTGGGAACCAAGTTGTCAGCCGGACAGGAAGTAAATGGATTCTGTTCATTTCGGCTCTGGTTTGGATCGATCCGATTGGGTTTTTCTTGCTGGTTCTGTATGCAGAACCTTTTATTTTGGTAGGAATTAAAACTCCTGATGATCCGCCGGTATTAAAAATGATTCAAGTAATATAACTTTTAAAATCATAAGATTAAAAAATCAAAAATCTAAATAAATGACAAGAATTAATAAAATTGTAGATAATAAACTAATAATTTCTAACTGTGTTGTTTAAACATATACATATTTTTGCTTTTTATTCCAGACAGATTAAAAAATCTGCCATAAATTTCCACAGTTTGAGTTTTTTCTGTTTTAAACTCAATAAATCAGAATCAGTTTTTTTGGCCCATTTTGTTTTCACAAATAAGGAATTTGGTTCAGTTTCACTTTACTCTCAACAAACATTTCAAATATAAAAATCTAACATTTAAGAGGAAATGGTTTTCATTTTCTTGTAAAAATACGGCAAAAAGGTTTTCTGGGGATGTTTCTGAGTAAAACATTTCCTCTCAGATTAGTCAGATTGTTTTCTGAGGAAAAATAATCTGAAAAACACTTCAGTTGAGTGACGCAGCGCGGCCGCATTCAATAACTTCCAGTAAGAGACGGAGAACTGGGAGCAAATATGAGGAAGCTGAATGGAGGCGACTTGGTTCCCAATGAAAGAGCCGAGCTGCAGGGAGGCTGCAGGAGACATGCAGAAAAATCTATAAACATTCAGGAAACATGCAGAAAAAATCTACAAACGTTAAAAAACAATGCAGCTCCTGGCGTGCTGGTTTTTGCATCCCTGCAGGTTCTTCCTGCCAAAAGGAAGCAAACTGCTGCCAAACCAAACTTAACGGAGCCGTTCAGCTGGTTTGGTTTGGTGTTTAAACTGCAACATGTTCAGTTTTTCTGGTTCTCATGTTCGTTGTTCTAAACTTTAACCTGTTTCTGTTTGGAGATCAATCTGCTGCTAACTGCAGATCTTCTGTTCTGATTTCATCTGATTAAAACTTCATTTATCAGGTTTTGAAAAAGTAAAAGAATCATTTTATTCAAACATGTTTGATACTTTTGGAACAAAATAAAATAATTTCAGTTTTATCAGTTGAAGTTTTGTTTGTGTTGACACCTGAAGATCTGGTTTCTGATTCGTCTCATTTCATTCTGACTCTCAAATCAACATTTATTCTTTTGTGTTTGGGATGTTTATGGATGAATCTGAGACGTTTGATCTGATCAGAATGAAAACTTCATTTCTGATCAGCTGCTGTTTTTCTGCTCGTCGTTTCATCAGAAGCCGTTTTCTAAAACGTTCCAGATTCAGTTTTCCTGCTTCCATTCCTCCATGAAGCCTGAACATGTCTGCAGCAAACCAATGGGAAGATGGGAATGATAGCTCATGATAATTCATGATAGCTCATGATAACTCATGACAACTCATGATAATTCATGATAATTCATGATAATTCACTATCTCTTGTGATGTGTTTTAGTTATTTAATAACTAATTATTGATGCTAACCTTTCTGCAGCCATCAGGGAGAAATACAGCGACTGGACAGAGTTCCTGGTTCAGGACCTGACCGGGTCCAGAACGGCGCCGGCCAACCTGCTGGAGGGGGTGAGTTACTTTCCACTCATAAAAACTGTTTGTTTTATGACATCATCAAGGTTTAAAACATCAGTTTTTCAGACCAGATCAGATTTTAACTGATTTTATTTTTGACAAAAAATTGAAAATATTCCAGTCACTTTTCAGTGATTATTAAAGTTTAAACACCAAAATAACAAGCATGAAGTTCTGATGTCAGCAGGACCCAGTTCTACCAGCAGAACGTCAGAACCGACCCGTACTGATCAGAACCGGTCCGTCCTGACCCAGTCATTGTTCCTCCAGCCTCTGCGAGGGAAGAACACGGTGGATCTGATCGTGGCCGGCTCGGTTCTGGAGCTGCAGAACCTTTCGGACCCGCTGCTGTACTGGCCGGTCCGGGTGGTCCAGAACGTCGGCGGCCGGCTCCGGCTGCGGCCCGTCGGACTGAGCGAGCGGCACCGGGCGCGGGACACCTGGCTGTTCTACCTGGACGTGAGGCTCCGCCCCCTGGGCTGGGCCCTGGAGAACCAGCTGACCCTGGAGCCGCCCGCAGGTCAGAACCGGGTCAGAACCGGGCTGGACTGCTGGCTCTGGACCTCGGCTTTGTTTGGTAGGAAAATGTTTTGATTGGATGGTCAGACGGTGACCTATGACATCATCCTGCTTTGCCCAATCAGACCTCAGGCCGTTGCTTAGCGACCATGACTGGCAGCAGGCTCTGCGGGACGCGCAGGCGGACGGACAGAAGGATGCGCTGCCGCTGGAGGTGTTCAAGGTCAGTCGCCATGGTTACCGCTCAGTCATGGCAGCCATTTTGGGAAACGTATTTAATTCCCAGAAAACAATTTAAGAATTTGTTGAGATGCTTTTGTTAATTTTTGTATTTTTTTAAACTTTATTTATAATTCTATAAATATCGATAAGGAAGTGGCAGAATTGTCACACAGTTCTGCCGTCTTGATGTCCCAGACGTTTGTTTTTCCGCCTTGTTTTCGATTTCCTGAACCTTCCTGTGTGCGTTGTTAAACATGGCGCCGGTTTGTGCTAACCCTCTGGCTGGTTGCCATGGTTACCAGGACCACGCGGACCTGCCCAGACACGCCTTCAGGACCGGGATGAAGCTGGAGATGGTTTCTCCGTGGGAGCAGCTCCTCATCCGGCCTGTTTCCGTCACCAAGGTGAGTTAAAGAGGCGCCCTGAGGCACGGCCCAGCGCAGCCGTGCTGCAGCAGCTGCAGCAGCCTCTCAGGCTGCGCTCCAGGATTCTTTGCATGCTTCTGTGGAGTCGGCCTCCTTCCTGACGCCGTTGGATTCCAGAGAATGAATCAGGAGGGAAGTTCTTCTGCCTTTCATCTCATAATGACGTTGTTCCAGAAACTTCCTCTGACGAACAGAGACGTCTCCCACTTTGAGTTCCAGATCACACAATCAAAGTTATTGATACTAGTCATGGTAAAAACAATCAGGCCAGTGAAACTGATCCCACTCTGTCAGAAACATTCCTGGTCCAGAGGAATTCAGCTGGAGTAAAAAGTCAGATTAATAATCCTCAGATTAGCATAAACATTAGCTCATAATCTAAGAATCTAATGTTTCCAATCTCTGAAATCTATCCTTAAATTTCCTTAAGTGCAAAATCCACCAAGCAAAAGTAGCAATAGCTCAGGAAAGTTAGATTATTTGGATTTCCAGTAGCAGTTGCCGTGACAACGGCTGCTTTTCCCGAGGTTCAAGAAAAGTCAAAAGTTAAAACGCATTTGGACACATTAACAACGGATTAAACTTTAAACAGACCGGAGCTCCTGCTGTGTCAAACTGAGATAGGAATAATAGAAAGTTGGCCACTCTGAGATAAAAATCAAAACCCAGATTAATAAGATGAGCAGCTTCCAGTCCAGTAGCTCTGAGAAATCCCGGTTCTGCTTCCTGTCCAGGTCTACAGTGACACCTACTTCCAGGTGACCTTGGACGACCTCTGCGCCGAAGACACGCCCCGCTCCACCGTGTGCCACGCCAACTCGCCCGGCATCCTGCCGGTCCAGTGGTGTCTGAAGAACGGCGTGGCGCTGGAGCGGCCCGGGGGCTACGAGGGCCCGGACTTTGACTGGGCCGACTACCTGAAGCAGAGCGGCTCCGAGGCAGCGCCAGACGCCTGCTTTCCTGATGTAAGGACGGGAATAACGGATCATGTTCCCTCATATCATCAAACATTTCTCACTGAGAAACTAAAAACTAACTCAAAATTATCATCAGTTATGAGGAAAAGCAAAAAATTATTCAAATATATTTCTATTAAAACCCTCAGGGAGAAAATAACAGAACAGCAGGAACAGCAGCTAACTATTTAGCCTAATTATTATTTAGTCAGATGCTAAATATTTAGCCTGCTAACAAAATAATTGGTTTGAAGCTGTTTTAGTTAAATACTTAGCTTGTTTATGAAATATTTGGTTTGAAATTGTGATATTTATGAATGAATGAATAACATGGTGAAAAATGAAAACCCGTTTTTCTCTCAAGCTGAATAATCTGAGAATAATCTGAATTATTGCCACTAATTTCTGACTCTTTATAAACTCCATGTTGAGCTGCAGTCATAGTGTGAAATGAAACACAATCTAAATATCTCTTCATGTTTTCATTGGCATTAAACTCTCAGCCTGATGTGTTAAATAATTAAATTCATAAAATTTTATATTTAGCTTTTCGTACAGAGTAACATGAAGAAAAGAGTTAGTTTGCTGCTAAACATAGAAAAACTCATTTAGATTCTTGCTGTGAGAGTTGAACTAATCGCCTCCTTTCCGTGTGTGTGTGTGTGTGTGTGTGTGTGTGTGTGTGTGTCAGACCGGAGACACTCGAGGCTTTGCTGAGGACATGTGGCTGGAGGCGGTGAACCCGGAGCGTCCGGAGGAAGTGTGTGTGGCCCGGATCAGTCGGGTCCGCGGCCGCCTGCTGTGGCTGCGGCTGGAAGGTATTCCCTCTGCTCACTTCCCTCTGGAGGAGGAATTAGAAAAGATCCATGACAAACAGCGCCACCTGTCTGCAGGCGTGCTGCAGCCGCAGTCAGAATGCATCGTGGATGTGGAGTCCATGGATATCTTCCCAGTGGGCTGGTGTGAGGCCAACGCTTACCCTTTGACCCCGCCGCTCAGGCCCGTGTGTACGTACCGCCACAGTAACGCAGCAGCAGCCGTCGCTTTAAACTGTCTGTTTGTTCCGTTTCTGTGGCATTAAGACGTCGTCTCCTTGTTGTGTTTCTGTCGTCCTGCAGGCCAGAAGCAGAAGAAGGTCGCCGTCGTTCAGCCGAAGAAACAGTAAGAAACGGCGCCACGTTCAAAAGACGGGTTGGAGGAACGAGGCAGACCCAAACTCAACTTGAAATAGTTTGAAAACATTTCTGGATGAAATTTTAGGAAGGATTCCAGGAAAATTAATAATGTTAGGTCAAATTGTGTCTAAAATTATTAAAATATGTCAACAATTTATTATTTACACAACTAAATATTGGATATATTGTGTTAAAGTGATGCGTAATCATTTCAGTATTTAATATTTTTGGTATTTTAGTCCAGCAATAAATTGTCATCAGATGGATCCCGTGGTTCACATTTAACTTTTTATCTCATTATTAGTATTATTATTATTATTATTATTATTATAAAATCACTTTCTGTTTGTAGGAGAAACACGAGATCTTCCTCGCCCCTCCCCCACTGCTTTCTGACTTGTTCTGTTTTTTCTGCAGGTCGGCTCCGCCGGCCGAAGCGCCTCCTGTTAACGCCTGCCAGCCCGTCGCCATGGATACGGGTAATTTACCCAGCAATTAATGTAACGAGTTCAAGGGAAAATCACTCTTCAGGTTAAACAAGTTCATCATCATCATCATCACCCGCCCACTTCCTCATTAATATTCATCAGCCTGAATAATCGGTGGGCGTGGCCTGGGCTCTGGCCCCGGTTCTATCTTTACTGGTCCGAGTCATTCCAGTCCCAGTTTGGGTTCAGCTGGAGGGATCTGCAGGTTCCCAGTGCAAGACCAGAAGGGCCATCGATTACTTTAGATTTTGTTTGTTTTTAATAAACTACATTTTAGTTTATTTGGCCGTTCTTAAAACATTGATGGAGAAAAAATATCCTAACCTGAACCTGTTTTTTTGTTTTCCATTCATTGAATTTTTTTTAATTAGTTTTCTCATCCTTCCATCGATTTATTCATCCATCCATCAATTAGTTATTGTTCTTGTTTTTTCGACATTCCATCTGTTCATCCAGTTTTTCCTGCTGATTCAGAAGGAAACAAAGTTCAGCTTGAAAAACATGAAACTAAAACGTTTTAATATCTCATTGGCTGAATGAATGCTAACCTTCTGCTAACGTCCGTCTATTTCCTGGTCAGGCGCAGCGAACGGCCGCTTCTGCTGCTCCCGGGTTTTTGTGAACCACCGCTGCTTCTCAGGGCCGTACCTGAACAAGGGCCGCATCGCAGAGCTGCCGCGCTCAGTGGGGCCCGGGAAATGCTCGCTGGTGCTGAAGGAGGTGAGCCGCAGCCGACGGCGCCGCGCTCAGCCACAGTTCCTCCTCCTGACCGGCGTTTGGTTGTTTGTGCTGCAGCTGCTCAGCATGCTGATCAACGCCGCCTACAAGCCGGGCCGCGTCCTGAAGGAGCTGCAGCAGCTACAGGAGCCTGGCTGGGACAGCCAGGAGGAAACGCTCAAAGCCAAGTAGGACAAACTCACAGCACCTCGCTTCCTCACCACGGTCAGGATTTAATGTTTGGGTTTAATGTTTGGGTCAGTGGCATCGCTCCCTGCTGCTGTTCAGAAAAACCTGCTGGAGGAACTGTTTTCCTCCAGAGCGACGGAGCAGCGGCACAGGAAAACTCTTCTTCATCTCATCATCCTCAGTGTTTTTAAAGGGCCGAAATAAAACCAGTTTAAAATCAATAAAAAGCTGCGTATGGATCCAATAATCTGAAACAAATCAGATTCTTCTGGACTCCACTGTTTGGTTATTTTCTGATTTAGAAATAATTGTGATAAATTTTGATATTTACGTTCATGAATGACAGTAAATCATATTACAGACGATAACGTGGCATCAAGAAAATCTGAAGCAGCAGTGGAGTAAAAGCAGGATGCACTGCCCCCTGCAGGTCGGAGTTAGCATCACTTAACTCCAACGTTTTTGATCATTTTTGAATAAATTCTGTTGATTTGACCTGAATTTAAAAACTGAAGGAACTGATTGATGTGATTCAGCATCAAACAGATAAAAACGGCTTTGATTTGATTGATAAAATATTAAAGCACAGAACTTTAATCTTTTTAGTCCAGAGGGCCACATGAGAAGCTACAGCGGGTCAGATTTGGCCCCCAGGCCTCCAGTTTGACACACGTGGTCTAGTTTTACTCTACTGAATAAAAAGTTCTAGTTTCATTGTCAGATTATTTCAGTTACAGCATAGCTGAAATAATCTGACAATAATATTTAAACAAACTGAAGTTTTGAGCACCAAGACATTTCCACTAGAAACCGTTGCTCAGAGGGTTCGACTCATTCTGCGTCTCTCCTCAGGTACAAGGGGAAAACGTATCGCTCCACTGTCCGCATCGTTCGCCTGGCCGAGCAGATCCCAGATTTCTGCAGGAAGGTTTGTGTGAAGCTGCAGTGCTGCCCCAACCTGTTGGGCCCCGACCTCATGGCCGACAAATGCCCCGAGAACTGCTCCGTCCAGACCAAGACCAAATACAGTGAGTCTGCAGCACCATTCTGTCCTGCTGCAGCATCATTCTGTCCTCTGCTGCAGCATCATTCTGTCCTCTGCTGCAGCACCATTCTGTCCTCTGCTGCAGCACCGTTCTGTCCTCTGCTGCAGCATCATTCTGTCCTCTGCTGCAGCATATTACTACGGCAAGAAGAGGCGGCTCCCCAAGGCGGCGACTGGAGACGAGGCCAAGCCGGCGCGCCGACGGAGGAAGAGGAAGGCCATCTTCGTCCAGAAGAAGAGACGCTCGTCCAACATGGACTACACCGCTGCAGGATCTCCTCAGGTCAGAGGAACTAGTTCATCTGCAACGAACAGATTCACTGAAACTGATTCATTATAAAAGTTTGAATTCAGATTTTATTTTAGCCGAAGTTTAATTACTTACAGTTTGCTATAAAATCCATCTGATCTGAGGAAACTAAAACACACACACACACACACACTGTAAAAACACAATATTACCAAGTATTTCTGTCTAGTTTCTACTGTAAATCTCTCAGTACACTTAAAATAAGAAAAAAAATCCTGCAAATAAAGGAACTTGTTTTATAGAAATAATTCATTATTTATATAATATATATAATTGATTAAAAAACAAAAGTTTGACTGGCAGATGTTTGACTTATAATGTGGAAATGTCTTGTGGTTTTTCAATCAATATTAATGAATTATTGATATAAAACAATCTCCATCATGTCTCTCTATACAATCGATGTTTGTATAAAATGGAGGTTCTTTAAAATGACCTGCTAGTAGTGGAAGTGTCATGCTGCGGGCTGTGGAGCTGAACTTTAACCCTGATTTCTCCTCCGTCCGTCAGGACAGCGACGAGGAAGAGGAGGAGGATGAAGAGCTGATGCAGTCCTGCAGCGAGGGCAGCAGCTCCGAGCCGCGAGACGATCAAACCGACGCCTCGTCTGTGGAGGCGACCAGCGGCGGCGGCGGGCGGCCACGCCGGGCCGCGACGCTGCGCAGAGCCTTCAGCGCCGCGGTGAGCCTGAGACCATTAATCAATAAATCAATTAATACTATCGATAATTTCCATTTCCATCATTTTGTTTGCTCTCAGCTAGTCACTTTTTGAAACTTCAGTATTTCAGTTTATTTCTAATTCACAGCAAATATGTCAGAACACTAAAAAATAATTATTTCAATTCAGTGTCGCATAATTCCAACATCCATCCATCCATCCATTTTCTGTTCACCCTTGTCCCTAATGGGGTCGGGAGGGTTGCTGGTGCCCATCTCCAGCTACGTTCCGGGCGAGAGGCGGGGTACACCCCGGACAGGTCGCCAGTCTGTCGCAGGGATAATTCCAACAATCAGTTTAATTATGTTCAGAATTTTATTCAAATGAATTTAAAAGGTTTCTCACCAGATTGGCAGCATTTAGTCCTCCTGTCCAGCAGGGGGCGACAAGTGACTTTACAGTAGTCTCCCATACTGGGCATATAGACACAAGAAGAAACCTCCAGCAGAACCAGAACCAGAACTGGGCTCAGTGCTGGCGGCCATCTTGGTTCTTTTAGTTGTTTTGTTTATTTAGTTTGGATTTTTAAAATGTTGGTTAAAAAAAGTTTTTTGAATAAGCTATTTTATTCAAGTAAAATAGTTTAAACCAAAATATTATTGTTTATGGCAATAGTGTAAATTTATCGTCCAGTAACTGTTGTTATGGTAACAGGCATTTGGATCGTTTGGCTCCGGACCGTTCGGCGCCGACCGCCAGCCTCTGGACGGGCACCGGCGCTCGACCCGCTCCCTGTCCACCTGCAGCCAGAACAACAGGCAGCAACAGAAAGACGTCAAGGTGAGACAGGAACACCAACCTGCAGGTCCGGGTCCAAACAGAACCAGAACCCGGCAGTCAGAGTCTCGTTCTGATCCGTTCAGGTGGAGCAGGAGGATGGCCAGCTGGTTCTGGACCGGAACCCGCTGGAGTGGAGCGTCGACGAAGTCATCCAGTTCATCAACTCCACCGACTGCGCATCACTGGCCAACATCTTCAAGGAGCAGGTACACACACACACACACACACACACACACACACACACGGATGCAGAGACACAAACACACACACGCGGACACACACACACACGGATGCAGACACACACACACACAGAGACACACACACGGACACACACACACACAGATGCAGAGACACAAACACACAGAGAAACACACAGAATGACTCAATAAATTATCTGTTAGCCTAATCTGAACATGTAATACCACAGACGGCCACTAGGGGCTGAAGTGGTAAATCTGAGTCGAAAAAACTAAAATATTTTTAACTGACAAACTATAAAAGAAGTTTTGAAGCAAAGAAACATGACAGACCAGAACCGAATGACAACAACCAGCCCTGTGTGAAAAAGCTTAGAAAAACACACAATCTTTACTGAGGTAAATAACGACACGCTGCGGCGGCCATCTTTACTGAGGTAAATAACGACACGCTGCGGCGGCCATCTTTACTGAGGTAAATAACGACACGCTGCGGCGGCCATCTTTACTGAGGTAAATAACGACACGCTGCGGCGGCCATCTTTACTGAGGTAAATAACAACACGCTGCGGCGGCCATCTTTACTGAGGTAAACTACGACACGCTGCGGTGGCCACCTTTACTGAGGTAAATAACAACACGCTGCGGCGGCCATCTTTACTGAGGTAAACTACGACACGCTGCGGCGGCCATCTTTACTGAGGTAAATAACGACACGCTGCGGCGGCCATCTTTACTGAGGTAAATAACAACACGCTGCGGCGGCCACCTTTACTGAGGTAAACTACGACACGCTGCGGCGGCCACCTTTACTGAGGTAAATAACGACACGCTGCGGCGGCCATCTTTACTGAGGTAAATAACAACACGCTGCGGCGGCCATCTTTACTGAGGTAAACTACGACACGCTGCGGTGGCCACCTTTACTGAGGTAAATAACGACACGCTGCGGCGGCCATCTTTACTGAGGTAAATAACGACACGCTGCGGCGGCCATCTTTACTGAGGTAAACTACGACACGCTGCGGTGGCCACCTTTACTGAGGTAAATAACGACACGCTGCGGCGGCCATCGTTACTGAGGTAAATGATGACACGTTGCGGCGACCATCTTTACAGTGGTAAATAGAGTGCTAAGGTGGCCATGTTGGGTCGTTCAGGGGTCATAAACTGTTCACCAGGAATAACAAACATTTTTAAATGTGACATAAGGAATGAAAACAGAGGAAGTGTCTTCAACGTATCCACCTTCATGCTGTAATTAGGCTGTTAATCTGAGCAGAATAATCCCGTATGTCTGGATTATGAAGCCTGTGTCCTGTGGTTGTGCAGGACATCGACGGCCAGGCGCTGCTGCTGCTCACGCTGCCCACCGTCCAGGAGTGCATGGACCTGAAGCTGGGCCCGGCCATCAAGCTGTGCCACCAGATCGAGCGCGTTAAGGTCGCCTTCTACAAGCAGTTCGCCTGAACTGGAGACCTGCTGCCTGCTGCCGCCACATTACCACAACGCATTAGATCATTTCTGTTTTTGTTTGAATCTGTTGAACCTGAAGCACAAAGAGGAAGAGACGATCTCTGGAAGGATTTATTTTGGTGTTGTTCCTGTTCGATTTGCTCTGCCGATCTGTGAAGAATTGTTTAATTTCCTTTTTATTCGTAGGGAAATCTCGGCTTGTTTCTGTTCGTCTGATTGGTTCCCTAAACATTTAATCTAAAAGTCGTAAGGAGTAATATATTGTGAGATATTTATTATTTCCTGGTATTTAAGAAGAATCTGGAACGCTTGATTTACTGCACTCTCTCCTTATTGTTACAGAAAAGAGAAAAATAATCTAAGCTATTTTGTGTTTATCTATGCAATTGTGTTGCAGATATTTTTGATAAAATACATTTCTACGGATTTGTAGTTTTAGCTGTTTTTCAATGATGCATGATGAACTGGTTATTGATGCCATTTTAGTCTTTTTATTTATCTGAACAGTTCATTTTCTAGAGTTGTGTTCTAGAAACAAGAAGAAAATCAACTTTGACCTTTCCAAAAAGCAAAAAGGTCAAAGGTGATTCGACCAAAGCTCAACTCTTCCGGCATCAGACTTTCTGTGAATTATATGATTTTGTTTATCTGCTGTGAAAAAATGAGGTTTTGTTTTTCAAACTCATATTTTGTGCCATTTTATGTTTTATGTGCCATTTCTCAGTCAGATCGGACCAAACTGAAGCTTAAAGCTAACTGTTAGCCTCTCAGTCAGATCAGACCAAACTGAAGCTTAAAGCTAACTGTTAGCCTCTCAGTCAGATCAGACCAAACTGAAGCTTAAAGCTAACTGTTAGCCTCTCAGTCAGATCAGACCAAACTGAAGCTTAAAGCTAACTGTTAGCCTCTCAGTCAGATCAGACCAAACTGAAGCTTAAAGCTAACTGTTAGCCTCTCAGTCAGATCAGACCAAACTGAAGCTTAAAGCTAACTGTTAGCCTCTCAGTCAGATCAGACCAAACTGAAGCTTAAAGCTAACTGTTAGCCTCTCAGTCAGATCAGACCAAACTGAAGCTTAAAGCTAACTGTTAGCCTCTCAGTCAGATCAGACCAAACTGAAGCTTAAAGCTAACTGTTAGCCTCTCAGTCAGATCAGACCAAACTGAAGCTTAAAGCTAACTGTTAGCCTCTCAGTCAGATCAGTCCAAACTGAAGCTTAAAGCTAACTGTTAGCCTCTCAGTCAGATCAGACCAAACTGAAGCTTAAAGCTAACTGTTAGCCTCTCAGTCAGATCAGACCAAACTGAAGCTTAAAGCTAACTGTTAGCCTCTCAGTCAGATCAGACCAAACTGAAGCTTAAAGCTAACTGTTAGCCTCTCAGGTAGATAATATGATCAGCAGCTTCCAGACATTTGGAATCGATTCTCATCTCAGAGGAAAGTATTCACACCCTGCATATTTATTCAGTTGTTACTTTTTTGTCACATTTAAATGTTTAAGATCAAAAAATGTTGATATGAAACAAAAATCTGTAAAGAGGGAAAAAATCCCTGTATGCTGCGTGGAGTTCATCTGTAAAGTATTGATCAATCTAAAACTAGTTGTGAGAGAATTTAATCGATTGTAAAGCTGAGGAGTTTCAGGTCAGCGGTGAAAGAAGTGAGTTCGGTTAACCAGACGGAGATCTTCCTCTCACTTTCACACACAAACCATCACCTGAAATCTGGGTCAGACGGAGGAGGAGGAGCAGCAGAATGACGAAGAGGCTCAGACAGCCCCTCTCTCTGCTGGTTCCAGTTTCTCTACTGGGACCAAACTGGTTGAAATCTAAAACTTTACGGCTGATTTTAGACTTTTTCTGCTGCAGGCTGAGGAACCCTGACTCAGGTTGTGTCTGAGATGAAACCGACGCTTTTATGGAGTTTCATAATAAAATAAATGAAATGTTAAAAAAAGGTTGTTCGTCTGTCGCTGCAGGAAAACTTCATTCTGAACATTTTCCATAAACTCAAACTTTACTCCACATGAAGGATAATTATTGATCATCTTTTTCTTCCACAAAACACAAAATCTTACCAAGTTTTTCTTGCAAATATCACATTCCACTGAAATAAGACAAAACTGACTCATTAGTAACTTTTCAGGAGCAAAGTGGAGCTTGTTTTGTTTTTGTCTTAATTCCTGGACGTTCTGGTTCCACTGACAGATTTTATAATAAAACATTTTTCTATGCTAAAAGTGAAAATCTGTCAGTTTTGTCATCAATATTAAGCAACTGACTCAAAGCGAGTTCTTGTCTTTGCTGAAAAGTTGTTTTTGGGTTAATTTAGTTTTATTTTTATTGCACTGAGATGTTTGCAGCAGAAACTGTTTGGTTGTATTTGGATGTTTTCAGTGTTGAGGTCGGAGGTCGTAGGATCCGCTGGATCTTTGTTTTCAGATGTAAGGTGCTCGCTCATTCAGTCCCACAGCACCATGCTGCCTCTGCCGTGCCTCCCAGTGGAGTTGGGTTCTTCAGCAGACGTTCCTCTGGGCTCCAGCTGAACTCCTTCCTGTGTCATGAAGACTCGATGACCTCACTTCCTTTCTGCAGTTTGTTTGGAAGGATTCTGTGAAAACACAGAGTGTGTTTTCCAAAAGCATCTGTTTCTAAATCTAAACACACACTTTGTCTCTCTTATTTTAGTGCAGTTGCAGAGGGAGGTGATTACAGACTCAGAGGGATCAGACCGTCGTAAACTGGAGAAACCACAAGACAAAACAAACTGGGAGAGCTGGGAGACTGAAACCAGCAAACTGTCAGAGTAAATCTGCGCTTCTTCTTCCTTAAAGTTTTTTAGTTTGTGTGTCAGAACATTTTTGTTTGTTGAGTTGATGTTCAGCAGCTGAAGTGATGAAATGATTTTCTCCTCTGATCTGATTCTAAACTTTGACTTGTTTCTCTTCACCTGCTCACTTCCTGCGGCTTTGCTGCTCGCATAAAGCTGACTCACTTCCTGTCGCTGCGCTTCACAAACCGCTGCGTTTGTAGTGCATGTGCTGCAGGCTGTGTGTGTGTGTGTGTGTGTGTGTGTGTGTGTGTGTTTCAGGTGGGAGATGAATATCTGGGTTTCATCCATCTGATCCATGCTCTGGTTTGCAAACTGCAGTTCGGCAGCTGATTGGCTGCTGGTTTCCATGGCGCTGGCTCTCAGTCCTGTCTTCATCCACTGAACAAAAGATTTTTATAAAACATAAAGTCTTGAATACAAATATTTAAATCCTAATTATCATAAAATAAGCAGATTAATTGAAAACTCATCACAAATAAATAATAATGAGATGGCTGCTGTTGTAATTACTTTTTCACAAAAGTTAATTCATCTTTGATCAGGTTAACTTTGATATTAATATCTGTTTGTTGTTGTGCAACATTTAAATGTGATTAAAAAGTAAAAACTTCCCCACTTCATGTTTCTATATTTATGCGTCTTCAGATTTCTGCATTCAGTTTCCCTGAATGCCAGCAGAAAACCAAAACAATAAACATTTCAGAGAAGAAATCAAACATAAAAACACTTAAAGACAAAGTTTTTAAAAACCAGCAGAAAGAGAGGAAATGAGGTTTTATTTTTCTGTTTGGTGTTAAAGAGAAAATCACAGAGTCGGGTCGAATCGGGCCGGTGGTTCCTGTTCTGAGAGAAACGTCACTTTTTAGATAAATAGCCCTTTTCAGATCTAATTATTTCTAATGATTAGAAGTGATTACAGCGACAAAGACGCCATCGGGTGTGTGAAGTGGGTTTTATTAAAGCCGCTAGAAAAACCTTCACTACAAACTCAGAAATTTTGAGATTAATTTCAGAATTTTTTTTGAGAAAACTTGGAAATTTTTGCGTTAGAAAAGTTAAATATTTGACTTTACTCAGAAAACCTTTATGTTTTTTCTAGAAAATTTATGTCCCGACTCGCCGTTGTATCTTTGAGTTGCTTTCCCTTTAAATCCGACTCGTCTTTCTCTCACAGAAGTTGCTTGTTTGTCGTTTCACATCGGCCCTGAAAATGATGGGAATCGCCATGGCAACCATCAGGGGGAGAACTTGCACCTTTTTGAAAAATGTTGGGATTCACCTGTCAACCCCTGATCCTGCTGGAGTAAAGAATCCCCCAGCATGATGCTGCCACCACCAGCATCATGGTGGCAGCATCCTGACTTCCTGATGTTATCATCCAATAAAAACACTGAATGTGAAATAAAAAAGTTAAAGGATGAAAACTCTGTGAAACATTTTTTATAAATAATAAACTGCAGAAAGTAAACCCTGCAGGAATCAGGACGGTATCCATGGAAACAATCAGCAATAAAAACGGAGATGTGATCAGAAAAATGAGAACCAGGTGAGTTAATCAGACGATGAAGAACAGCTGGGAGAGAAAGCAGGACACATTCAAAGGAACAGAAAATATAAGAAACTAAAAACTGCATGAGAAACCAACTGGATTATTTTAAACTGTTTGTGTCAAATTTCCACCAAGTAATCCATTTGTTGTTTTAGGTTATTTCTATTGTTTCTCCTGTTTTAGCTTCATAACGAACATGAAAACATTTTTATTACAATAACTGGGAAGGTAGCAGGATTATGTTAATGAAATGAATGAGCATTCAGGATTTCACTCAAAAACTGCAAACTGCTAATTCCAGTAAAACCGCTGTCCTCCTCAGGGAGCAGAGGACAGCGCCCCCAGCAGGCAGCGGCCGGACGGTGCATCCAGCCGACCTGCAGAAAAGCCACAGACCGCGGATCCGAGACCAATTAGAGGCAGAAATGTGTTAAAGTTCACAGCAGGAAGGAGTTCATGGACTCATTCATTCATCAGCCGCTGCAGCAAAACTAAAAACAAAAAATAGAAGAGGAGTAGAAAAGAGAAAAGAATAATTTAGGAAAAGTTAGAGCCCAAATTAAAACTTAAAATAGAAACTATTTGTTTTGTGGCTGAATTAGTGACAGGATTAATCAAAAGTTAAAAAGAACTTCATGAATAAAATGTTAGAGTTGCTGCTGCTTGGAGAATCATCACATATAGACCCAGAAATTATCACAGACATGTTTTATATGCTTAAACTACATTTTTCCTTTCCGCCTGTTTCACTTGGACTGAAAAGGTCATAACATGGACGGTGGCGCCCCCTGGTGGAGAACCGAGGCAGCGGACATGAAAACAGCCACAGCAGCAACTTGGCCTCTTAACGAGTCATAAAATGAATGAACTATAACTTTAAAACAGCTATGAAATGCTATTTAAACCTGCTGAAGATTACAGGAAGTAAAACCGAAACCGGATTTTTGGTATTTTATTTATTTCTATTGAAAAAGTGAAAATAAAGCAGCAGCAAGCAGGAGAACAAACAGGCTGGAACTTTTATTGTATTAAATTTAATATAAATTATGTTTCCTGTCCGCCTTACATTATCCGTGATTAAAATAATTATTTTATGTTTTGAAAGAAGAAATTATATTTACTCAAGCACCAAATTAGCTTTACATGTGGAACAGAGAGAAAAATATTAAAATCTTTTCTATAGTTTTCATTTAATAAAAACTGACTCAGCATTTAATTTTATTATAGTTTCAGTTCACAGCAAATAAGAAGAACTTCAACATCAAACTTAAACATGAAGGTAAGAATCAAATATAACAGCATAAGCAGCCATATTTCATGATATCTTCCAGTTTATAATGCCTATTATTTATTAAAGGAAGGATGTGGCGATAGTGGGGAGAAATGATTCCTTAACAAGATGAGACCAGAACCAGAACCAGGGTGATCAACCCGTTAAACAGATTAACTGAACTGAACCAGGATCACTTTCTGAACAATAACAGGGATCCACTCAGACTCAGATTTAATGTGAAACCAGTTTGCCATAATGTAAAAACCCTTTTGAAGCTCAGAGCCATACAGCCGTAAACTTATTATTCTGCCAATAAATACAAAATATAACAAAAATCTGCAGGAACATTTTATGTTTCACATCCATCTGCAACAAACACTTTACCCTAACAAAAACAGATCATATTTAAAATCATGTTAATCTTTGTTAGTTTTTATTAAACACAGAAACAGAGATATGCAAACCCAGCTACTTTAAGAGTTTTGTTTCTTATGTTTAATACATTTATTAAACATAAGAAAATTTATAAATTTAGTTTCTGTTTCGATGTGAAGCTTGACTGAGTGTTGCGTTTAAAGACTAAAGGGAGAATTTGCTGCTCTTCGTTTAAAAACTTTATCCAGCCTCTGAAAAAGGTTATTAAGTGCTAAAGTTGATAAAATAAAACCACAACATATTTTGTGGGTTTTATTTAAAAAAAAATTAAAAATCTATGTTGTTTGTTTCTGTTAATAAATAAAAATATTTAATTATAAATTAGACTTTACGGCGACCCGCGATTTTATTTGATGTAAACACTCCCAGGGTAAACAGGAAACAAAAACCTCTCTCTTTCTCTGGTTTAGTTCAGATGAGAGGCGGTGGCTGGAGGTGAGTAAACATTCCTACGGTCCGTGAACGCGTCACGCAGCCCGTTTAAACGCTGCGGCTCCGTTTCCTCCGCTCAGTGAGAGCCGCGGCAGCAAGCTGCAGTCCGCCGGGAGGTGAGTACTCTGAGCTGTTACTACGACCTTTATCAGCCTCACATTTCACCAAAGTTAGTTAAACATCTCAGCTGAAGCTAAAACATCTCAGCTGAAGCTAAAACATCTCAGCTGAATCGTTTCCCGCAATGAAAACTGGCTGGTTGTCGTCAGACCGGCTCAGTTTTATTAAGACTGTAAGATTTAGTTTTAAATAAAAGGAGATACTTTACGCATTGTAAAGCATTAGTTCATGTTTTTCTTAAACACGAACCATTTCTGTGAAATAGTTTTCTACATTTCTGTTCTTAGGCTATAAACCAGATGCTTTCCTCCGTTATTTGGTACAAAGTTTTGTCTTTGTTCTCAAACCTGAAATAGACATGAAGTTGTTGTTTAGCCACCAAATAATCAGTTTCCTCCGGTAGGCGTCTATAAAACATAAAAAGTCTTTTTCAAAGTGTCTGGTAGGTTTTGTGAGCTCAGGCTGAAAGAGGCTAAAATGACTGGAAAGCAGCAGAGGAAGAGCAAGCATGAGGCGACAGTGGAGACGACAAACCTCAATTTAACCAGAAGAAATGTAAAACAAACCCTCATAAATACACAATACATGTTCTTTATAGAGCACCAATGAAATGTACAGCATAAATAACTATATGTAGCATTTATAAGATTTTATTGATTCCTGACACAGAAGTCATTTCTATGGAAAGATAAACAAACTATAAAGGAAATCGATGCTTTAACTTATTTTAATTTTCTTCCACATCCAGATCATGAATGCTCTTAAAGGGCCGGTTGTTGCAGAATGTATTAATAAAACCCGCTGGAATATTTTAAAAGACGTTTCTGCATTTAATATGTATTTCTTTAAACTCATGGTTGTTTCACTGATTTGTGTGGAGATAATTTAGAAATATTTGCGGGAAATTTTGCAGTATTTGCGTTCATGTAAGACGATAACTTGACATCCAGTAAAGTGGGAACAGAGGAGTAGAAGTAAGAAATGTCGCCGCCTGCAGGTGGGAGTTAGCATCACAGTTTTGTCTATGCAGTAGCGTAAAAAGTGCAGGGATCACAAAATAACTAAAAACTGGAGGGATTACAAACACGCACAAAATGTTTTAAAATATTCTGTTAAGGGGGCGTGCTGTGGTGGCGCAGCGGGTTAGCACGCCCCACGTTTGGAGGCCTTAGTCCTCGACGCGGACGTCACGGGTTCGACTCCCGGTCCCGACGACCTTTGCATGTCTTCCACCCTCCTTCCTGAAAAAATACGAGCCACTAGCGCCGCAAAAACTCTTCGGAGAAAAAAATATATATATATTTTGTTAATGTGGAAAAACACAATTTTGGAAATGCTGTTTCTGTTAAATAAGAAAAAAAAATTTAAATCACATTTTCACTTCAAGTTTGTTGAAGCGATACGTTATTAAAAACCTGCAGCTCTTTATCTTGCTCCACTTCCTGTCGTCGTCTTCTTCTTCGTTTCCTCCAGTAGTAAGATCCTGTTGTTCATCATCTGATCAGAAAAAGTTTCTATTGGAGCCAAAACCAAAGCACAAGAAAATGTTTCAAAACTGGTGAGTTTCCATGAAGCTGTGTTAGAATCTGACACTGTAAGGCAACCAGTCCCACCTTCCGGCCGCTGAACTGATTCAAACCACGGCAGGAATCAGAATCTGTTCAGAGACGGTTTTAAACCGCTGAGCGTTTGTCAGTAGGCAGTATCTTTTGATCTCCGTCCTAGAAAACTTTTCTCCTACTCTGTAGTTAAAGATCAATTACTGCTGCCATGTTTAAGAGAACAGCAGCTGGTTCTGGTTCTGGTTCTGGTTCTGGTCGGGTGGATCAGAAGTGTTCTGACTGTGTGGGTGGAGGTGAGCGGTGCTGGTTCTGGTCGGGTCTGGGGTCTAGTCAAAGACCTCTCAGAGAACAAAGGTCCTGACTGAGTTCTGATGGATCGGCGTTCAGATGATGGGTCTGAAGGTCGCGGCTCGCCACGCCGCCGCGACCTTCGTCTGATCTGAGGTCGACTCAGAGGGGGGTGACCTTCCTCGTCCTCCTCTTCCTCACCTCCATGGCTCTTCACAGGAGGAAAAGAAAACGATAAAAAAAGAGAGAGAGAGAGAAATATTTTCTCCTGATACTCAGAACCTGAAACTGATTTAAGATCAAAGATCCATTTATTGATCCTCCTTTAATCCATAGGATTAGGATTATTCCTGTTATTTTCAGACAGAATCCGTCCGTCTGTCCATCCATCCATCCATCCGTCCGTCCATCCATCCATCCATCCTCTATTTTAAGGTTTGATATTCATATTTTTAAATCTGCTCTAATATGGAGTGAAAACTTCCACCACAGTAAAACTTTCAGGAAGTAAACCTCTGAGTGGCACCAGAACCAGCGCGATGGTCCAGTTGGTCCAACAGAACCAGTAGAACCCGTCCTGTGGTTGTTGCGCAGGTGTTTTTCCAGCTCAGCGTGTCGTGTTGCTCCAGGTTGAATCCCCTCCTGCAGAGGCGGCGCTTTGCGGCAGACGGATTAAAGCGGCGGCAGCAGAAACGTCCAGACTCTGGACGTTCTGGATGAGCCGGAGGAACATCTGGCTGCTGCTGTAATCTCATCAGTTCAAACGTTTCTAAACGCTCCAGACTTCAACCTGAAGTTCAGCTGATGAGCAGGAACCATAAAATCTCAGATTAAAATCCATCAATATGCTTCAGCTTCACTGGGAAGATGATTAATTCATCCAGAGTTTTTACTAAAAGGGAGAGAAGCAGCGAGGATAAACGGCAGATTAAAGATGTTTGATTAGTTTCACGGCTCACAGGCCTTCTTCCTGCAGAGGTCAGAGGTCAGGTGTAGATGTTCAGACTCCTTGCAGTCAGTCTCCAGGATGAACTGAGACGGTTTTTCTTTCTGTACATTTTTCAGCCTTTGCATCGATTGGCTGGTCATCTCTTGTCCGTATCAACGATTCTGTGCAAAATTCCTGAATCGCTTCATTTCTTCTCTTAAAACAGCAAAACGTTTTTTAAATCTTTGAAAGCCGGAGTCAGGATCGACTTTTTACTCATTTTCTGATGACCACAGGAGAATTTCATTGTGCTAAGCTCCTTAACTCTGACCTCTAACTCGGCTAAAAAGCTCCTAAAGTTTCCGGAGGGAGAACGGCGCTATGGTGAATAAAAAGGTTTTCCAGATGAACTGCAGAGAACAGAATCCGGTCGCTGTCCGTCTGTCTGAAGTTATAAAAACACTGAAATTTAACGTTAAAATCTGTGAAAATACGAAATGAAACATTTAAACTGATTATAGGAGGAACAGGAGAGGCGGCGGCGCTGAGGAACGCCCAGCAGGCAGAGCGGGAAGAAATCCACCAAACCTGAGATAATATCTGTAACTGTGAGCAGTTATCATTTATATGAACTTATATCCATTCCTTATTAATAAAAATATATTTATCAACAAACCAGCAGTGCACCAAAATTATAAACATGGATATAGATTCAAAAATTACAAATATTAGATCATTGTTTGTTTTTTTTAAAAAATCAACTACATTCAGAAAAATTACTTAGACAATGAATTAAATATTCCCAGTATGTCTACATGAGGAATAAAATAAAGGTTTTATCATAAAACTACTAAATATCTAACCTCCATTATGTTAAACACTGATAAGTTAATAAATTATATGGAAAATCTTCTAAATATTCTCAGATGCTCGCGTCTGCCTGAGGAATGAAATACTTTTATGTCCATGTTTGAAATGATTTTCAATGAGAAATTAATTTTTATATGAACCAAAAGTTTAAAAATTCAAGAGAAAAATTCAGAAGCAAAAGTAAAGTTTGTTTGATTCATCTGCACCGACTGTAAGCAGAAAATAAAGTTTTGTTTTGTTTTAATAAACTAAATTCTGTGAGAAGATTTTAATATTCAATGTTTTTGGTTCATTTTGTTTCTTTTCTGTAAAGTTGATCTCTGGCTGAAACTGCATCAAACCCACGGAGAAGGAAAACGCTCAGACAGGAAGTGTGGTTGGTGTTTAGTGCCGTGAACTCCGGAAGTTTGACTCCGCCCACTCAAACACATCAACAGGTCGCAGCGACGCTGCAGCAGCAGCTCCATGCGACGCTGCAGCAGCTGTTTTAGTGGATCTCAGTTTAATCATGTTGATGTTCATCACCGATTCTGTGAACCTGTCCGGTTCTGTCCGTTTCCGTACGGTTCTGCTCCGTTGTGTTTTCCCGGCTCACATCTGTTTTTGGTTTTGGTTTTCCGGCTCGTTATTTCTGCTCTCTTTGACCAGCTAATGATTATTTATCTGTTGTCGATGACGATGATCCTGCTGATCGGTTTCTATGCAGCTCCCCTGGACTCTGGTGCCCTTAAATAAAATCTAATGCAACAAATTGCTGGAAGACTTTAGTTTTCCTGGAATGTGTCAAAATGTTTTTTAGGTGGTTCATATTCAAATCTCAATACATTCACAGTCAAATTAATTTAAAACATTTTGTTCTCGTCATAAAAATGTGAAGAATTCAAACTTTAAATATTTACCATCAAAATTTCTTGCAAAAATTTCTAAAGTAGCTCCACAAAAAATATTGATTTTAATTGCAAAAAAAATCCTAAATGTAAAGAAGTTATAGAAAACGGACGACTATTTTTAAAATATTTTAACAGTTTATTAATTAGACCAAATGGAAATGAGTTTAGGATTAATGTCGGAGCTTCAGGCCCGGTTCTGGTTCTGAGTTTAAGCTGCTAAAAGCCGACTGGACCAGCTCCGGGTCCTGGAACCAGTTCTGGTCAGAGTGTTGGTTCCTCATCTGCGTTTAGGATTTCATCTCTATTAATAGAGATGACACACACACACACACACACACACGCGCGCGCGCCAGCTATCTTTGCGGGGACTTTCCATTGACTTCCATTCATTTCGACAGCCTAAACTTTACCCTGACCTTTACCCTGACCCTACCCATTACATACCTAACCCTACCCAAAACTCAACTCACACCGTAGGCCTAAATCTGACCCCTGACCCAAAAACAGTGTTTCCCCTTGTTGGGACCAGGCTTCGGTCCCCACAGCGTAGTGTTTCAGGAAAATGGTTCCCACAAGGTATAAGAAACAAACACACACACACACACACACACACACACGGTCTTCTAAATCCAGCAGTGACTTGGGTGTCACTGGGACAGAACCAGGTCCAGTACTCACTGGGAGCCGGTCAGATTGTGCCGACTCCTCTGAGGTTCTGGTTCTGATCAAACTGTGGGTTCTGCCTCTGAGCGTTGAAAGATGTCACCAGTCTGTGTTTTTCTGGGTCTTTGACTGAATTTGTTTCTGACGGATTTTGGGGTTTCATGATGAAATGTTTCTCTTCCTCTGCAGGTCGTTTGATACGAGGTCGGAAAAACTTTAAAAACGCTCACTTCCTGTCGCCGACCTGCGCCCGCTGCCAGCCGCCTGCAGAGAGACGGCGACACGCTGCAGCACGCACTGCGAGGAAACCTGGAAAACTCCTGATTTAACCTGGAAAACTCCTGATTTAACCTGGGAAACTCCTGATTTAACCTGGAAACATCCTGATTTTTCCTGGAGGAGCCATCATCAGACATGTCTCCTTTCCTGCGGATCGGCTTCTCCAACTTTGAGATCGATCCCAGCTTGGCGTACTATGAAGAGGTGCTGAACCCGTACTGCGCCGTCTACATGAAGGAGGCCGTGGACACAGGTCAGTGGCTCCTGGTTGCTACGGCAACTGTAATTTTTTCCATAACGACTAAAGTGGATCTGAAACTCCTTCCAGCCTACTTCATGCTGTCAGACGGGTTTTACAATAAAGAGTTTAATTAGTTAACTAGACCCAGAATGAACTTCTGAAGCTGCTGTGCTTCCAATGTTTTAAAGTCATAAAAATAAAAATGAATTATTAACTTAAATACTTGCTTCCTTTAAAGGAAATGTTCAAATATCAATATTTCATCTCTTTTGGGAAACGATGCAAACATCCGTCAGTAAAAACGTTTCTATCTGAGGAAACAGTTTGGACCTGGGAAGGCAGACAGGAAAGTAAATACACCCTAAAAGTAAATACACCCTAAAAGTAAATACACCCTGCTGTTTTTGTCTGGGTTCTAAATTTCTTGGAAAATAACAATCAGGTTCACTTATTAAATAAAGATGAAGATAAAAAGTAAGTACACCCAGGATTCAGTAAAAAGTCTTTATCAGTGTTTCATTTCAATCTGGAGTCATTTTGGCCTGCAGAAGAAGAAGAAAGGCGTAGTTCAAGTCACAGGAGGAAATAATTATTTTTAATAATGTAACGACACGTCGCATTAACATCAGAGTTTTCAACTGTTGATCAGGAAGGACCCATAAAGTTTCTCTACAATAACTATTGTCAATATTTTTGCTCAGATTCTAAATAGAAATTTTGTAATTTCCTGTTAATGTGCAGGAAATGACATCATGTTCAGATTCATCATTTCAGTTATTTTATGGGTTTCATGTGAGAATCAGGAGGAAAATCAGCTGATCGCTGACTGAACATGGTTCTGGATTTTATGAGCATTAATGGGAAATATGATGTCATTGAAGGCAGAGTTAAAAATGGCTGCTTTGATGATGTCATCGAGGGCAGAGTTAAAAATGGCTGCCTTCTGTAGGAAACGTTTCTGTTCAGGAACGGAGATAAATTTACCTTTTTTTACTTTGTAATCATTTTCAAACAGTTTTCCGTTTTATGGTCATAATAAAAAAAATTTAAAAAGTAAAGAATCCAACAGGACATCCAGTTATTAATGTGTTGTCATGGTAACGGCGTTGCTGGTACTGATCAGGTCCGGTAAAGCTTCATTTCTCTGTATTTCAGTATTTTTGACCTTCATCATACTTTCTGTCATATGTGGGCTGTTTGCTTACTAGCAGTCATGTATGAAGATGATAAATACAGAAGTAAAACCGAGGCGCTACGTTCAGTCTTCTGGTTGACAGAAAACCCGTCGTTTCAGACGGAACCGGTTCTGACTCAGAAGAAACAGGAGGGCAAACGACAGGAAGTCAGCGTTTTCTGAGCGTCACCTTTTCGTTTTTAGCAGATCACACAGGAACTGGCTCACATGTCACTCTGACAACATGTTGGCTCATCTGGCTGCACAGAACCAGAACCGGACGGGTTCTGGGCCCAGAAACGGCTCCGATGTTCAGCTGCAGGCGAAGTGGAAACTTTGATAGTTTAACGGGTTTTACTGGAAACATTTTGGCTAATTAGTCTGGAAATAACTGAACTAGTTTCAGTGCAACAAGAAGATTTGTTTTGGACTTTACAGTCCGATTAATCACGATTAATTGATTGATTGGAATAATTAACTAATTTAGCTATTAATTAATAATTAACTGGAGTAAACAGACTCAAAAAATCTATTTGCTAAAAGATAATAAAAAAAACTCAGATCAGTAATAAAACAAAAACATAAAATAAATACATAAAAATTAGGCTGATGTTTCATTTAAGGCTTTTTTACACCATGTTAGAAATAACTGAGTATTTCTGGATTCACAGATTAATATCTGGGTAGAAAACGCTGCAGAAACTGCAAAATCTTAAATCCAAAGTGTATACATGTTTTAGCTGAATTATGCTTCTGAGTTTGTTTTCTCAGTTAATCAATGACTAAACTAGATGAATATCGATTGATCAGATTAATCGTTTCAGCTCTAGACGTTAGTTTCTCTGTGTGGAAGTTTAATTTAATAAAAAGTCCCAAAGGAGGAAATTTTATTTATATATCACATTTTCAGCAACAAGGCAATTCAAAATGCTTTACATGAATTAGAGGAAATACAAACAAAATAAAAGGAAAACAAAAAGTACTCCATAGTTTATAAACTAACAGAAACGTAAAAGTGTAAAACTACATGTTGGTTCCCCGTGTTTAATAAGTAGTCTGTAAGAAACTAGTGACTGGTTCTCCTGGTTTTATTAAACTAAGGAGTTTCTTTAGGTCTTGTTCCGATATTAAAAGTTTAAAGCTAAATCTAAGTTAATGAGTAACGATCAAATTATGCTACAGCAATAATCTAAAAAACAAAAACATGAAACTCAAAGAATCAAATCAGAGCCTGTCTACTGTGTGGAAGTGAAACTGAAGCCGTGCAGGTTGGTGCTGGTTCCCCTGAGACGACCCTGAGCCAGGGTGTGTGTGTGTGTGTGTGTGTGCCTGGGTGTGTGTGTGTGTGTGCCTGGGTGTGTGTGTGTGCAGAGAAGGGACAGGTGTACAAGCAGAAGAAACCCACCATGTACCCGCCGTGGAGCTCCACGTTCGACGCCCACGTCCACCGCGGCCGCATCATGCACGTCATGGTGAAGGACCGGACGGCCGAGCTGCGGTCCGAGGCCACCGTGGCGCTGGACTCCCTGGCCACGCGCTGCAAGAAGGAGAACGGCAAGCTGGAGATCTGGGTGGGTGGAGCAGAACCGTACCGGGTCGGACCGGACCGCACCGCTCAGAGGACACTCAGAACGTCGATTAATGTTTTGATTGATTGATTAAAGCTACAGGTCCAGAGGGCCACAGAGATTGAGCCTTAAAGGGCCGGTACCATCTAAAATGGGCTTTGAGCTTTGTGTCATGCTCTGTTCTACCTCATCATAAACAAACCTGAGAAATCCTTTAGTCTCCATGGCAACCATTCAGCTGCTAAACATCTGGGTGGACCTAGCCTCGCCTCCGAGACGCAGCTTCTCCCCCACTCAGCTCCTTCAGACTAGCCAGCAGCAATTAGCAATCAGCTACTGAGCTCATTATAGGAGCTGCTGCTCAGAGCAACGCTGGTAAAAACGTTAAAGGGTTAATGGAGGAGCCATGTGACTTCCTGGAGGCGGAGCTTCAGAAAGAGCAGGAGTTCTTAAAGAGACAGAGGCCCAATTTCAAGAGCTTAAATCAGCAAAATTTTATTTCAGTCATATTTGACATGACGTAATTAAGCTGATAAAACGTCAGGTTTTTGTTAATTTAATGGTTGAAGGAGAATTTGTTTCAGTTATAATTTAGTCCAATAAAACCTGGAAACTAAAAAGTAGAAAAATCAGAGAAATGTAAAATTTTCTTCAGATGAATCTCAGAAACATTTTGTCCTTATTGAAAGTTAAAATGAGTTTTTTCTATTTTTGTGGGGAGTTTTTATCTCCTGCTGAGATCAGAGATTTTCTGCCAACCGTTTCCTTCCCAAACAAACACAAACTGTAATTAAAATCCTCCAGGCTGTTTGTTCTGCCCGAGCCGAGTCTGTTCCCAGCACCATGTCACCCAGGCCTCCTCCAGATGGAAGGTTTTATTTGTGCTGGTTTTGTGTTTCAGCTGGAGATGAAGCCGCAGGGCCGCCTGCTGATGGAGGCCCGGTATTACCTGGAGAAGAGCGGTGAGTCTCCAAAAACAGCAAAACTAAAACTTTACCTGATACCATCAATAACTCTACCAGCAGATATCTTCACTAATACAATATTTACTAAACAGAATAAATGTTTAATAAACAGAAATATAGATTCAAAACTTTAAATTGTTGTTTTTTGTTAAATGAGTTTGCTGATTATTTTATAAACTAGAAAAGCAGCAAAAACAGAATCCAGGCTAGAGTACAAAAACACTTCCTGGTTTAATCCAGCGGCGTATGAAGGTCACTGTAGATACAAAAAAAGTTACTTTCTGACAAAAAATTCAGAATTTTTCAAATTAATATCAGAAATGTTCCAGAAAAAAATTCTGAGTTTCAAAAGATGAAAATACTCGACTTTTCCTTGAAAGATTTTTGTCCCAAAATATTTTTCAGTGGAAATATTTGATTTTTCAAACTTAGAAATTTCCTAGTTTTTTTTTTAGAAAATTTCTAAGATTAATCTCAAAACCTTAGAGGTCACGGGGTCGTGTCCTGGTGTGTTTAGACCCTAGGGGTCATGGGGTCGTGTCCTGGTGTGTTTCAGACGCTGCGGGTCTGGCCGGCGCCGACCCGGACTCGGAGTGCGGCAGAGACGGCCTGTTCACCCTACATCAGCGGCGCGGCGCCATCAAGCAGGCCAAAATTCACCTGGTGAAGTGTCACGAGTTCAGCGCCACCTTCTTCCCTCAGCCCACCTTCTGCTCCGTCTGCAAGGAGTTCGTCTGGTAAGAACCGGCTGGAACCAGCCCGACTGGACCGACCAGGACCTGGACCGGTTCCTGACTGATCTCTCTTTCTGCTCTGCAGGGGTCTGAACAAGCAGGGCTACCAGTGCAGACGTGAGTCTCCGTGTTTCCCATGATGCATCAGGAGACGGCCGTCCTGCGGCGGTGTCCTCCATGTCTCTGTCCCTCTTGTCTCTGTGTGTCTCCCAGAATGCAACGCTGCCATCCACAAGAAATGCATCGACAAGGTCATTGCCAAATGCACCGGGTCGGCGGTGAACAGCAAGGAGACCATGGTGAGTTAATACAGGTTCTGATTCTGGTTCTTTTTCTGGTTTCTGGCCGTTTGAGTCAAGCTGCACTCTGGTTCTTGTTCTGCAGATACATAAGGAGCGCTTCAAGATCGACATGCCGCACCGCTTCAAGGTGTACAACTACAAGAGCCCCACCTTCTGCCAGCACTGCGGCACCCTGCTGTGGGGGCTGGCCAAGCAGGGGCTGAAATGTGAGGGTGAGACGCCGCCTGCACCGCATGTACACGGCTCAACATGGCCGCCACGCCTCGATTAGCATCAGACTGGCTAAATATTCAAATCTTCCCACTGATTCTGGATTCAGCTGGATTCACGTCTAGACTTTGACTAGGCCATTCTCTGGCTGTATTTTCCTCTTGCTCCTTCCCGTCTTCACCGTCCGCTCTGGCCTGATTCCCTGTTCCTTTATTTCTTTGTTCCATGAAATCGTACCAGCTGTAATTAATTCGGTCACAGATGTTCCTCCGTAGGCGGGCCAGTCGATTTGACTGGTCCCAGTTAGTATCTCAGACTGGGAATCTTCTGCTGCTGTAGATTTTAACAGGTTTTGGACATTAGTTGTTTGAACTGAATCAGATTCAGGAACACAAAATGTTTCCCACGACGAACCAGATGATGTTTTAGATGCTTTATGTAACATAAGAGGCTTATTTTCCAAACCCATAAAGATAATTTCATGTGCAGCAGGAGGAATTATCATGATTTAGGTCTCGGCGTTGCATCATGTGCAGCTGCTGCTCATTTCTCATCAGAAATATGATCCAGCAGCTGAAAACTCCCGTTTACAGACAAAAATCATCCATAAAACGCCTCATTTCTCTAAAAGTGTGAATCAAATGCATCATTTAAACACTTTAAGACAAATTTAGTTTCCAGAGATTTCAGCATTATGATCTGAATCTGAAACAGAATCCAAAAGTAATTGTTACAGATGTGATTGCAGGTTTTATTTTTTCTGTTTTATGTGCAGAGTGCAGCATGAACATTCACCATAAATGCCAGAAGAAGGTGGCGAACCTCTGCGGCGTCAACCAGAAGCTGATGGCTGAAGCTCTGGCCGTCATCGGGAGCCAGCAGCAGGTCAGGACATCGGCAGATGTTTCTACGTTCTGCCAGGAAAACTAAAACGGTCTCTGATCTAGAGAAGTCAAGATGAAGGCATAAATATTACAACTCCATGATGTTATAAATTCAGACATCTCTAAGAGAAAAACCCTAAAATGTTTAGAGAAAATGAATATTTTCCAGAATGTGAGAGGATCCAGAAAAAGATCCCAGTTCTACATTTAAAACATTTCCTGAATTCACCACCGGACTCTTTTAGCTCTTCTGCTGTTTTTATCCACAAATTTCTGACTAAATGTGAAATATTCTAGTTTTAATCTTGGAAAAAAATTTTCTTGTACACATGCAATTAATCTAGCAATTTTGCTTTTGGTGGAAATTTGTTCCTCCAAAGTCATTTTATTTTCCTTCTGAAACTCCGTCAAACTCAGCAGTTTTCTTGTCCGATACCAATTTTTGCTTTAGTTTAAGGTTCTAACCAGCATTTTTACTGAAAATGTACAGTTGCGTTTTTTATTACAACAGAAGCAGCAGAATCTACCCGACTCCTACGAGAAGGGAACGCCTCACACGGCTGCAAAATCGTCTCATAATGAGTCAGATTTCCTGGTAATAGAAACAGTTTTATGAGTCATGATTCTGTGTACTGATAAAAGTTTCTTCAGAAACTGAATTGTTTATTTTTACACTTCTTTAAATTTAATCATTGTACATAAAAAATCAGTTCATTTAGCTGTAAAATAAATCTCTTCTACCGGCCGGATTCTTTCCTGGACATCTCAGAATTAACATTTACTCTATGAAGCAAATTAATTATTATTCGCCAATTATTTAATTTGGAACAAACAGTCACTCTCCACAATATTTCTGCTAGAGGGAAAAATATTTAATGGATGAAAATTGCAAATGTTCTCCAAACATTTTTATGTTGTAAATTTACAGTCAATTATTAACAGCAATGATTTGGGTTATTCAGCCTGACATATTTTTCTCTGTTATTTATTCCTTCAGTATCAAATGTCTGATTAGCAAGCTAACTAGCTCCAAACTGAATATTTAGCTCTAGAGCTAGCAAAATATTAATTAGCTCTAAAGTAGAAATATTTAATTTACAAATGAAATATTTGTAGTTTGCAAACTACAAATATGTAAACTAATTTTTTTGTTTACAAACTAAATATTTAGCTAGCAAGCCAAGTTGGAATGTAAATATTTAGACTAAGCTAGCCAAAGCTAAATATTTAGCTAATATGCTAATTCACTTGCTGGTTACTTTTTTAATGACAAAGTTTGTCTGAGGATTTTTAGAAAAGTTTAGTTTCCAAAAATGTTTCACCAGTAATTTAAAAGTAAAACAAAATAATTTTTAAGGATAATAATTGTCTAATTTATTTATCTGTTGGGTTTTATTTTCCCTCTGTAGGCGAGAAGTACTAAAGACGGTGACATCATGGGTCGAGAAGGTCCGGTGGGCATTGGCCAGCCGGGCGTAGTGCGGGTGCCGTCCGGGTTGGTACCGGGTCTGCCCGTCACACAGGTGCCTGCTAGCAAAGGTACGCCGCCGCTGACATCATCACCTCCCCATTGTGCTAGCTAATGTCTCACCGGAGGTTTCCGTTCGCCGGCAGATCCGATGGGCGTTTTGTGGGAGGGGCCGACCGAGGTGAGCAGGCCGGCCCTGGAGGCGGCCCCAGAGGAGCCGCTGTACGCCGTCCCAAAGAAGGACCATCAGCCGAAGTTCAACATCGACGACTTCGTCCTGCACAAGATGCTGGGCAAAGGAAGCTTCGGAAAGGTGCGGCGCCGTTGGCTTCAGCTGCTCTGTCACACTTTGACTCATTCACACTTCAGCCAGGCTTGTGGTCAGGCTTGTTTCCACGGAAACTTGTCACCTGGTTAGCAGGTGGAGGCGGATCCGTCCAGAGTTGTGCAGAACCTCAGACCCCGTCTTCCTGTGGTTCCAGGTGTTTCTGGCCGAGCTGAAGAGGAGCGGGAAGTTTTTTGCTGTGAAGGCTCTGAAGAAGGACGTGGTGCTGATGGACGACGATGTGGAGTGTACGCTGGTGGAGAGGAGGGTTCTGTCTCTGGCCTGGGAGAACCCGTTCCTCACACACCTGTACTGCACCTTCCAGACCAAGGTGATGACCACAGACAGGGCTCCTGTCAGAGCGAGGCCCTGCCAGTTCTGACTGGTGCAAACAGCAAAACCAGCTGTAAACACAGGAAGCACGAGCTAGAGGTGTCAAAGCTGCAAAAACAACAGGAAGTATGAAAGCTGCAATTCCCTCCTCAAGGTGAAAGTCCTCCAGGCCACCAGGGGGAGTCAGGAGTAAATTATATCTCCTATGTAAAAATGCAGCTGAAAAAAAACTGTTTTGAAAAAGACATGAAGTTCTTCCTTCAAGTCCTCGCTGAGCGTCTGGTCCCAGTTTGTTGGTCGACTCCTCCTGGTGGCCTGGAGGACTTCTGTTCTGTGGAGCGAGTTTCACTCTTACTGTTGTTTTTGTTAGAATTGCAGCATTTTTCCCTTTGCTCCTATTTCCTGTGGCTGCAGCCTTTTGTTTATTTATTACAGAATTTTTGATTTGTTTTTAAATTGATTTTATTATTTCCTTTTAATTTCCCAATAAAGTGTTTGAATTAAATGTAGAATTTAATTGTAGATTTTGGTTCTGTTTCCTGCAGTTCCAGTATATTTTTTTTTGCAGTGTCTGGTTGTTTGGATCTTGTTTGGATCTGAAATATAAAAGGGTCAGACATGAAGAGAGACGGTCTGATCTTTGATGTGGTTCCGGTTCTGAACTAGAAATATCATCTCAAGGTTCTTTACAGAACAGATTCCAATCTGAATTATCAGACTGTAGTGAACCAGGCTGTAGTGAATGGAAGCAGCTGAAAGTCTCATAATCCCTTCATGTTGAACTGCACTACAGTAAAGTTTCAGTCTGTAGTTTATCTCCTGCCTGATATTAGAAATGTTATTAAACAGCCAGCTGCAGTCCAGCTGTTTCGCCTTCATGTGGCTCAGAGTTTCTCATGACGCCATTTTGTTTTTCTCCAGGAGAACCTCTTCTTTGTGATGGAGTATCTGAACGGAGGAGATCTCATGTTCCACATCCAGACCTGCCACAAGTTCGACCTGCACAGAGCCACGTAGGTCTTCCTGCTAACGCAGCCAGCAGCCCACCGAGCTGGGAAAAGTATTTACACCCTGGGAAATGTCTGCAGTCACAACTCAGTGTTCCAGATCGACAAACATTAGTATCTGAATAAAAACAAAATGGATTTCAGTGCTGAAAAGTAATCACCCTCAGCTTCAGTTTTATCAAACTGAGGTTTTGGTTCTGGTTCCGACTCGGTTTCGGGGATGATTACTTTATCTTTTTCTGTTAATAAATTAAAATATAATTTTAAAACAGGCATTTTTATTCCCTAGGTTTGATAATATCATTAATATTTACCAGTATAGGCCAAAAGTCCATGATGGTGCGTTAGCTTCCCTGCTCTTCTCAGCATGAAAACGTTTTTGGTTTTAGTTACAAAACATTTTAAATTGCCGTGGTTACGCCGCCAGACGTTTCTGTCATGCACCTTAACTTACAGAGCAGTAAAAGACTTTACCTCCAGCTCTGATTAAAGCTGAACAGAAGTTTGTTTTTAAAAAGAAACTGAAAAACTTTTAGGAGCAACTTACTGGAATGGTTAATTATTGTATATTTTATAAGTTTAACAGCAGTTTTTATTAACTGTATTAAATTTTTATTGCTACTTATGTTAAATCTGTCATATCTGAATGGTTTCTGCTGTAAGATGTGTGTTTTTAGTGGTGGAGCCCAGAAACAATGAAATCTCATTCTGTTGAATTAATCTGATCTGTTTTTGTCCTGCAGGTTCTACGCAGCCGAGATCGTCTGCGGCCTCCAGTTCCTGCACTCCAAAGGAATCATCTACAGGTGGGGCCATGCTGCGGCGTCGTGCTGCGGCGTCGTGCTGCGGCGCCGGTTGAGTTTTGGACAGCAGGCTGACTCTGCGCTTCTCCCCTGCAGAGACCTGAAGCTGGACAACGTCCTGCTGGACTCGGACGGACACATAAAGATCGCCGACTTCGGGATGTGTAAGGAGAACATGCAGGACGACCTGCAGACCTCCACCTTCTGCGGGACGCCGGACTACATTGCCCCGGAGGTGAGCGGCCGCGGGTTTGGGTCGGAGGTTCTGGTTGGTGTGTGAGGCTGATGCTTGTTGCCGTGCCTACAGATCCTGCTGGGCCAGAAGTACAACAGCTCGGTGGACTGGTGGTCCTTCGGGGTTCTGCTCTACGAGATGCTGATCGGTCAGTCGCCATTCCACGGCCGCGACGAGGAGGAGCTCTTCCAGTCCATCCGGACCGACTCGCCCGTCTATCCCAGCTGGCTCACCAAGATGGCCAAAGACATTCTGGTCAAGGTGAGACTCAGACCACCGGAACCAGTCCAGTCTGTCTAAGAGAACATGCTAAACTCTGATTAACGTCTTCAGCCTCTTCTTTCCTGCTTTTCCTCTGTTTCAGTCCAGATCCACCTTCCTGGAGCTGAAATCAGATTTTCTCCCAAACTTTTATTTACAGTACAATTTTCTACAGAAACTGAACCAAACTGTGTTTCTAAAACTAAACATCCAGCTGTGTTTATCTTACCTGTATTAATAAATACTGAATTCTGTTGGAAGACCTGCTGATACAGGAAGCATCTGATGAAATTCCTGTTCCGACACAGGGAATGTCTAATTAAACCTTTTCCAATGAAGAATAATTAGACTTTCTGGCTCTGTTGGTAAATCTGTCCCGTCGTCATGGCGACTAGCAGCGAGTAAAGGTTTGTCTGACCTGGTTTTCTTCAGCTGTTTGTCCGGGAGCCAGAGGAACGACTGGGAGTGAAGGGAAGCATCCGGCAGCACGGCTTCTTCAGCAGCATGGACTGGAGCGCCCTGGAGCAGCGGCAGGTGGCGCCGCCCTTCAGGCCCACGCTGGTAAGTTAAAGAGGAGCTCCAGGTGTTTGGAAGTATTATTTATTATATTATGGAGGGAATATTCAGGTTTAATGGGAGTTATTTTTTCTGAACTATAGTTCATTTTGGCTTTTGAGTAATGTTTCTACTGAGAAGTTTGATACATTTATCAAATTGTCAAATACTTGACATCATTTATGTTGCTACAGAAACAAAAATATCTTCAGAAGCTTCATATATAAAATAATCAGCTTTCATCTGAAACCCTGAACATGAATGTGGTCAAACATTTAAACTAAAAAGAGTGACCTCAGAGCAGAGCCTTGAGGTACTCCTGTGTTCATATAGCAACAGATTGTTGTAGTTTGGTTTCTGCTGAAAAACAGAAAAGTTTAATGATGAAAGAGGAGGACCTGGCCTCTCCTGCAATGACCGCTGGATGGATGGATGTCCATGTCTTTACTCAGACCAGTTGGTGATGCAAACAGGAAACCAGTTTTACCATCTAAGAAAATGTTTCCCTCCATTTTCTCAGACGTCACCAAGCGACTGCAGCAACTTTGACAAAGAGTTCATCAACGAGAAGCCGAAGCTGTCGTGTGCCGACCGGACGCTCATCAACAGCGTGGACCAGACCATGTTCAGGAACTTCTCCTTCGTCAACCCAGGGATGACCCGCATCGCCGCCCGCTGACCCAAAACACAAAGGGTCGACCCACATCGCCACCCGCTGACCCAAAACACCAACACTTACTGAAACAGAGTCAAACTAAATCTCCAGACTGTGAATGGAGATTTACCCCAGTGGGGTTGAAGAACCCGTCAGCCCCACTGGGACTGGACTGTGGAACCAGGCAGGTCCGGTTTGTTCTGAGGTTCCTGCTGACTGCTAACTGTGATCCTCCTGAGACCCAGATCCATTTTCTCCTCATTAGAACTGTTTATGGACTTATAATGAATCTCAATGCATTTCTTTTCCAGACCGCCTCAGAACCCTGAAGGCTTTAATTTCTCATTTATTCATGGATTTCATGTTTTCCTCGGGGAGAGCGGTCTGTTCATTTGAACTGATGTTCCTCCAGCTGCGTCACATCCTTCTCTGAATCCAGGTGTGTTGAAGCACAGACACATCTAAAGTAGCAGGACTGATTTAGAAAAGGGGTCTACATCAATGTTCCAGACAATTTACATGAAAACAAATTTTTCTAATTTAACACAAGACGTTCAAAAGTGAGTAAATTAGTGGGACTTGAAAAACTTTAATCGAGTTACAGCACAGTTTGTAATTAATCACATTTAATTACAGATGTATCTACCAAATATGCAACATTATTATTTCAAAAGCAGTTTTTGCTGCTAATTTATTGAATAAATAGACATATAACCTCAATAACACATATATAGTTTGTAATCTCTTAGGTTATTAAACCATCAGCTTTCAACTGATTCATGGAACTAATTAAAAAAATAATTCTGTAGGAATGCAGAAGCTGACATTATTAGGGACGTCTGAGCTGCTGCTACATGTTTAGCATGGAAATGCTACTTAAGGCTTAAAAAGCTTCGCCGATAGGCTAACTCCTTTTAGCACAATTTAAACACAACAATAGTCTTTTCCAGCGTCCCATCATGTCTGCTTGAAACAGAAATTAACCGCCAGTGGGCCGAGAGAAGCGGCTTTGTCGTCCATCGCTGTTAGCGAATGTCGCTTGTGCGTCAGATTTACGGACGTACCAGAAACGCGCGGTCGCCGGAACCTTCGTATGAAAAACAAAATGCGGCTAACATATTTAACGCGTTAAAATCCGTCATTAATGATCGACAATAACGCGTTAAAGTCCCGAGCCTAAAATGAAAACAATAATCGGTCTGATATTCAGCTGCTGTTAGCGGCCGCAACTATATTTCTATTTATTCGGTTAGCATTAGCTAACAGAGTAACTCTGGATTAGCATTAATCTAGTAACAAGACAACTCTCCTTCAGCTGGTTTACTGGACCATATGGATCACATTGGACCGCAGTTACGGGAAATAAATACCTCTAAAAGTAAAATAAGAGCCTGAATGTGGTGCTGATGACTGAGGTTAAGACAGTTTATTCCTCCGTTTGTATGTTCATGAAACATGTCAGACTTTTCTCCTCTGGGTCTCAGGAGGGTTTCTGTTTCCTCATAATGTGTAAATAAAACTTACATGTGATGAATTTGGCTTGAGATAAACTTGGATGTAAATAAGTGAGTTGTACTGTAGTCATGTGGATGGTTTCACTCCAGATCCTGAACATTAATATTAATAAAGTAAGTTTGTTTTTAAATGTTTGAGTGAACTCTGAGCATCACCGCTTGTTTCTGCCTGTCCGCCTCCTTTCATGTAAACAGGAAGTAGGAAGATAATTTCCTACACAATAATAGAAACGAATGCTGAAGCTGAACGTCTGACCGGATCCATCAGGTGTTGACTGTCTTTACTGAACAGAATCTGGAAAAGAACAGAAGTAAATTCAGCTATTTTCCAGATTTTATTCCATATCCCAATAATCTCCATCCACTCTGCAAGCTACATATTCCAGAAATTGTCATCAAAAGTAATTATATACGATGACTTAATAGTCATCTGGAAATTTGTGTCTCAGACATGAAAACTGTCAGAACCCTGATTGGATTCTGGAGGCTTTGCTTCAGATCACAACTTATTCTACCACTTTTTCCTTCTACTAAGCTTTCCATCAATATGGTTGGCTGAAGAAGAAGAACAAGATGCTAAAGCAGCAGAAGATCAGAGAGCTGGATCCAACCATATTAATGGAAAGCTTAGTGGAAGGAAAAAGTGGTTCAGTTGTTTAATCTGAGGTCAGAGAACTGGTTCAGATCTTTGAGAACAGAAGAAACGAGCCACAGCTGAATGTTTCCTTTCATTCTTTCATTACGACAGATGGAGACGGTACATTCTGGGTTTCTACAGAACCAGAACAGAGTGATAGGAAACAAGCAGAAGGTTCTGGAGGACGTCGGGTCAGGATGCTTTCGGGTCTCCATCCATCCTGTGCAGATAAATACTTGGCATAGAAATGTTTTATGGCTGTAGTGCAAACCGGGGAATACTGCAGCCCGGTTCCGACCCGCTGAGCTCTTCACCGCCGGCCCGTGGCCCCGGCGGCGCTGCTCCGGTTCAGGCTGCGGCTCAGCTGGGGGAAGTGGACCGTGGGGGTTCTGGATGTCGGCCCGTAAAGGCCCAGGTTCCGAGCCGCCAGAGACTTCCTGGGCTGCTTGATGGATGGAAACGGAGAGAAGAGAGGCTGGCGGGGAGCCGAGGAAGAGGAGGGAGGAAGAGGAGGACTGAGTGAGGAAGGAAGAGGAGAAGCAGAACCGGGGGAGGAAGAGGAGGGAGGAAGAGGAGAACCGGGAGAGGAAGAGGAGGGGGGAAGAGGAGAACCGGGGGAGGAAGAGGAGGGAGGAGGAGGAGGACCGGGGAAGGAAGAGGAGGAAGGAAGAGGAGGACTGAGTGAGGAAGAGGAGGGAGGTAGAGGAGAACCGGGGGAGGAAGATGATGTTGAAGGTTCTGCATCAGGTCCATCAGAACCGGCTGAGTCTGGCTCTCCGGGTCGGTCTGAGTCTGGAGGAGGAAGAGGAGCTGCAGCTCTCCTCGCCTCTTCATCAGGTTCTGGTTCTGGGTCGGTATGGGAGTTCTGGGTTGCTTGGTTCTCCAGGTCCAGGGAGTCCAGCCGGACCTCCACCTCCTCCACCTTCACCTCCTCTTCACATCCTGACTCCCCTTCCTCTTCATCATCTTCATCATCATCATCCTCCCTCACCTCAGAGTCTCGGACCCCAATCCGGGCCCGGACCCGGGCCGGGTTCCTGCGGTGCTGCCGAGCGTGGTTCCGCCCCGGAGAGCCTCTGCGGCTGCCCGGGGAGCCGGTGCTGCTGGAGGCGCGGCGCCGCCTGCAGGGCGAGCCGGCCGACCCGGGCCGGAAGGTTCTGGACGGGCCGCGGGGCTTCCGGCCCAGCAGCAGGTGGTTGATGACGGCACTGGACGGGTTGAGCTGCGAGGCCAAAACCTGCGTGGCGAGACATTTATCTGAGGAGAAGAAGAAGAAAAGATGGCAGAGAGTGAAAACAGGCTGCAGGGAGAGGCTGCAGCCAGCAGAGGGCGCCACAGGAGGACCAATCAGATCCCAGAACCGGCTGGAGGAAGGATGTTAGCAGCTGGTTAGTTAAAGCAGGAAGTACCGGGTCAGAAACTTCTGCCTCTACTGAACGTCCATCAGAACCAAGAGGTTCCGCTGCTCGCCAAGTCGGCCATTTTTACTCAGGACCAGGATGAGCTGACATCCAGTAGCGACGTTCGTTTCCACCAACCAGAACTTCATCGAAAAGTTGATTCATTTCAGCGACTTTAAGTAAAATTCTGTTTATTTGATGATTCTGGAGCGTTCAGAGAATCGGAACCAAATATCAGATCAATAATCAATCCGTTCAGTTCTGGTCTGGGCTGATTACTGCGTCAATGCAGACCAGCCCAGGTTACCATGGTGATTAAAGCAGGTACTGGTACTGTTAGTGGCTAACGTGACTGGAAGCTTCACAGTCCTTAATGTTTGTTCAGGTATATTTTCCATCACATTTCTTCCCTCCACTCAACTTTCCATGCATATGTCTGGAGCAGCTTCTTCATGAAATCATTTTTAGATTTTTATTGTTCTGCTGGAATAAATCAACGTTTGGATGAGGATCCAGTTCCTGAACAGAAACAGAAAGTCACTCCAACACTTCCTGTTTCCTAAAGTGTCGCCCCGCCACCAGTCTGAGCCGTTCTGCCGTTTGGACCCGAGTACCGTGAGCTTCCGGGTCAGAACCGCTGCCGGGTTTGTTGAGACGGTCCTGCAGAACCCCAGGACTAATGGCCATGCCGGGTCCGGGTCCTACGAGTCACACAGTGCGGTTAAACTATGCACTTCCTGTCGGGGCGTCGGAGTCGGCGGCGCCGCCTCACCTGTGCGGATGCAGAGCCGCATGGCCTGCTGCTGCTGCCGCCGCTTGATGCGGCCATATTGCTTCTTCAGCGCCGTGATGTCGGTGCTCATCCGCTCCAACATCATGCTGTTGACGGCCGCCTGATGCTCCGCACGACCACTTCCTGTGGCGGCTCCGCCCACGGCGCCCGGGCTCAGCTCGGCGATGTTGCCCTGCTCGACTCGCTGATCTAGAGGAACACGACAGACAGACGGCCTCAGGTATCGACTGTACATGCACACCACACTTTTCAGATTCTTTTCACAGAAAACGTTGATATAGATTCATTCTGCTCCATTTCTGCTGTTTGTCACATACACTGTAAAAAGTATTTTTGGTGAAGTTTTTAGTGCACTTAAATAAAACTAATTTACAAACTTTGAAGTTATCAGCTGGTTCAAATCAATAATGTAATATTGATGAAAAATTATTAGTTTTTCATCAATAATATTTTATTCATTTATAACATGAGAAAAATATTAGAAGAGAAATGATCTTCCAGTGGAACTAAAACAGTTTGATCAACAGATTAAAGAGTAAAGGTGTTAGGGACTGAAAAGGTTTTTGGTCCAATTGTTTCTGTCTGGAGGTACCGGGTCAGCACTGGTCTGTGGTTGTCATGCCAACCTTTGAGGTGTTTCTGGTATCTCTGCAGCTCAGGGGCCAGCAGGCCGCCCAGGGGCCCCAAGCAGCCCAGGGCCGCCGCCACAGAGTCGTCATCGTCCACATCGGCGTCTTCCTCACTGTCCCAACCGGACGGACCGCTGCTGGAGGACAGAACTGGGTCAGGATGGAGGAAGACTTAAAGGACACCAGGAAGGAACGGCTGGCCGACGTGGTCTCCATGGAAACGGTACCTTGCGTTGACCTTGGTGTTGACCTTGGCTGCGGTGGGGAACGGCGTGATGTTGTAGGTGTATTTCTCTCTGAGCTCGGCCAGCTGGGGGAACGGGAACGGCGCCATGGAGTAAACGTCCTGCAGAGCAAACAGAGCCTCAGCTGCAGGCCACGCCCCCGGCTGCAGGCCATGCCCCTCCTGATGCTGCCACTACCTGCATGAGCTGCGCCGGGTGCAGCAGGTTCTGCTCCAGCATCTCCTGGGTCAGGCCGCCCATGGTGCTGTAGAACTCGTCCGCCGTCTGGCAGTCCTCGATCCTCCTGGAGACGAGACACACACAGGCTTCAGCTGGGCTCCCCCGGCCCCTGACCCCTGGTCCTGCAGCTCCACTCACTCCCCCAGCCGCTCCCAGATGGCCAGCGCCGCCCGGAACAGAACCTCGGACCCCTCGAAGAACACCGAGTCCCAGATCCTGAGGACGGTTGGCGCCGGTAGGCAGGTGGCGAACATGGTGAGGAACCACTGCATGGTGAAGATGTTGGTGAGCGGCGGCTCGTAGCTGCCTGCAGGACAGGAGGCTCCTTCATCCTGATTCACCATGACGACCCCCATGATGATGATGATGGTGATGATGATGACTTACCTCCAGCCTCCCGATTGGCTACTTTCTGCAGGTGATGAAGGTGCTGAGACAGTCGGGGCAGCTTGAGCCGCAGCAGGTCCCGGAACACCGCCATGTCCACTGGAGACAGGAAGACACATCCTCAGCACTACTGAAGGCCTGCTGCCCCTCCCCCACCCGCTGCTGCACGCTGCCGGCCAGCTGCCTGCAACACGCCTCCTACCTCTGTGGCTCACCAAGTAAGTTGTCTAGTTTCACGACACTTGAAATAGGGCAAAACTAACTTTAAGATATAGTAGCTCATTTCGCTTAGAACAAGACAATTAATCAAAATGGTCGCAATGGTTGTATTGTATGTAAGATATGTATGAACTAAAACTGGAAGTAGCCATTAGCCACAGCTAACCAGAAAGTTAGATTCACCAACTACTCAGGCGTTGAATATCAATTTTAGCTCTGCTAACGCTAAACACATTAAAATATTATCGGAAGTTAACTCAAAACCGCTAAACACACTAAAAAAATGGACGTTAACGTACAAAACCATTTGCAAAAGCCATCACTAAGTTACTAAATAAAAAAATTGTAAAAAAATTGGACGCTAAAGCACAAAATTAGCAAAAGTCAGAAAACATTAAAAAAAAGAAGCCAAAGCTTAGTCCTTGACCCGGCAGTCACAGGTTCGATTCCAGCCCGGTGACCTTTGCCGCATGGTTTCCCTCTCTCATTACTTTCCTAACATAACACTTTCACATAAAGGCAGCTAGAGCCAAAATAACATTTTAAAAAAGCCAAAGCTAACCCTAAACTGCTACAGACAAATAAATTAGAGAGTCAACGTAAAAAAAAAAACATTAGTAAACTAGTAATCACATAAAAAATGTGCAGAAGCTAACTAAACCGCTAAATCCAAACAACTGAAAAATAATTTGTAGAAGCTATTGCTAAACCTCTAAACACATTACATTTAGCATAAGCTAACACTGAACCACTTAACACAAAACGAAAGAAGCTAGCACTAAACAAATAAATAGCGGAAGCTAACGCTAACCATTAAGATGCCTCCCTTCCTCCCTGTTGACTGGTGTGAGACTCACACAGAAAGTTTCTGATTTTGCTTCATATTATCATGAAGTTGTATGAATTTGACGACTAAAACATGATGCGACAAAGTTAATCCAAGTTATGAATATGTGGAACATTTTATGGCAATAATTGTTTAGTAGGTCTAAAAACGGCAGCCATGTTGAAACATGGCGGTTTCAGACATGAAGCCGGGTTTACCTGATAGCGCTCGCAGGTTGTTGGCAAAGTAGCTCTCTGGCAGAACCTTGTCGATCAGGTAGATCATCACCTAAAACCCAAACAGCAGAACCAGGTGAGGTTCTGGAGAACCTTCCAGGTGGCTGACCCGTCAGCCGGACTCACCTTCAGCGCGTCGCTCTCGTTTCCTTCAGTCACCTCCAGGATGAGAGCGGCCAGCACGTTGAAGCCCTGGCAGTAACCCACCGACTTGTTCCAGCGGGCGTAGGCCAGCAGAACCCGCTTCAGAACCACCCGGTCCTGCTCCCCCTCCTGGCCGCAGTAAGAACTGCAGCCGGTGCGATGCAGATCCTGCAGCAGAGAGGGAAACACAGGAGCGGACTTTGACCCTCTCACCCGTTTCCATGACGACACCATCCCAGCTGCTGCCGGTTCTGTTTATGTGATTTTACCTGCATGGAAAGGGAACCAGGATGGGTTAAAACCAAGAATTTCCTCCAATCAGAACGTTGCTTTCTGACAGGAAGTGACACAAACGAGTCCAGGAAGGTCAACATGTCTCCCAGTCAGAAGGAAACTGGAGATCAGATTCAGATATTCATTTAGCATGAAAACGTAGAGCTGTAGAAAGTTCTCCTGGTCCATGAAGCTCAATGAGACCCGCAAACATCAGTTCACCTGGAATCGACCTATCAGACGCTAACTGACTCCCCTCCTCGGCCAATCAGATCACAGATAAAGTCTGGTTACCTTGACGATCTGGATGCCCAGGGAGTCGTCGTCCGGGTTGCTGCGCTCGTTGAAGGTGAAGCGAAGCGTTTTGTCCCAGTTGATGGAGATGCTGTGGAGGTAGCGGTCCGCTAGCGTTAGCCAAACCTGCAACGACACGCCACAGTGAATCAGAACCTCCAGAACCAGTAGAACCTTCAGAACCCAGAGAGGGTCCAAACACTGAACCCTAAACTGCTCATTTATTTGAAGGTACCAGTGTGATTTTATCTCTGACCAACGTGAGCTGAAGGTTCTCCATCATTCTGATCTCTGACTGACGTCACAACAATAACAATAACTGATGATGATGATGATGATGCGTACCTTCTTCCTCCACTCCCTCGGTATCCCGGTGGGAAGCCGCGCCACAGCTTTCAGCGCATCGTACCACTGAGGAACAGAGACGCAACACTTAATGTCCTTTATTCACTGTATGTAAACTTCTGGTTCCTATAAGGAAAACTCGTTCAGAAGTAAGTACACCCCACAGCTAATAGAAAACTTCTCATCTTCATCCTCCACTGAAGAAAGTATCCCCACAGCATGATGCTGCCACCACCATGTTTCACGGTGAGTTCAGCCCAGACCAGCTGGTTTTGACAGGGACTCTTCATCATTCCTCTGTGTGGAGCTGCTAGCATTAGCATCACTTCTAATCAGTATTATTATGATTTTAACCTTATAGAATAAACTAAATAAAAAACATTTCAAAATGCTGCACTGAAAAAACTCTAAATCCTACCAAGTCATTTTGGCCAAGTGTAAATACCTGAACTACCTTCCAGCAGATATAGGAGCTTAAATGAAGTCAATAAGTTCTTCATATTGATGAGAAACTGTTTCCCCCCAATTTAGAAATGAAATAATCCATCAATATGAAGGAACTATTAACCTAAATTAAGCTCCTATATCTTTACATTTCATCTTATTTCAAGTTACATTTATCTAATATAAGATATTTACACTAGAAACAAAACCAAAAATACTTCTGTGAAATGTTTTTGCAGCATGTCATTATTTAACTATTAACTACAGAAGCAGCAGAAAACAGGAAGATATTAACTATTATCTTTCTGTATAAATAAATAGTTTTTCCATGTTTAAGAGCATTTAGAGTGTATTATTTAATGTTGTTGGTGCCCTGGGCCCCCAGCTCTCAGATGCCTGGGGCCGGCCCTGGGTGGCCCTCACCTGCTGGAAGCCGTTGTTTCCCAGCGACGGCTCGATGGTGAACTTCAGCCTGGTGTCAACACCTGGAAACAAACAGGAGCCTGAGCACCACAGCTTCTACCGGATCAGAACCGGCTTACAAATCAACTTTCACACAGAAAAGTTCCATCAGGACTTCAGGATCAACAGAACCGAGTCGGAATTAAAGTCACATCTCCAGCTTTTTCATCTTTTTATGAATCAGGATCATCTGATCCAAAAGGTCCGTTTTCGCTGTCCACTTCCGGTGGTGCTGAATCGGTCCCGAACCGCTAAACACCGACAGGAAGTGAACTGGACCCGAACCGAATAGGGAAAACTTTCCGACCGTACCAGACCAAACCGAACCCGTTTCCTCCAACCGGAACCTTTCTAACTATTATTATTCTGTTAGAAAATCTCGTTTGACCTGCTTGGTCCGGTTCGGTTCGGCTCCCCTGCGCCATTCCGCTCCAGCGCCGGTTCGTTGCGCGGCTTCGGGGGGGGGGGATTACCGGGGAGAACCCGCCCACTTCCCGGTACCGGATTATATTCCCACCCGGGACAGCGCCCACCGAGATTACAGCGGCGGGACTACACCGGAAGCGCTTTACAATTACAGAAAAATACAAAATAAAAGCCGGCAGAGAGAAAGGAAGGAAACTGAATCTTAAACCAGACGGATCAGATTCATTTACAGAGAAATGTTTCATTTCTTCAAAATCTAGAATTATGACATTTAAATGTTCTGATTTCAATCTAAATTATATTTTGGTGTCGGAGATTAAACCTAAAAATAAACAGAGCAAAATGTCCAAATGAACTCAGAATAATTAAACATTAAGCAGGAGGTCCATGCGGAGTGGCGGTCGGAACCGCAGGTCCAGACCTGGTTCCAGGGTGCAGAGCAGCCGCGGGGCGCTGCGGGAGATCCCGTTGCGTTTCCGCAGGACGCTGCTGATGATGCCGCCGACCCCCGCCGGGCCCTGCGGCCGCTGCCGGCCGACCGCCCGGGGCCTCCTGCCGGCGGGGAGCCGCTCCTGCCTCATCCCGGAAACAGGCCGCTCCGACCGGACTCTGCGCTCATCGCCTTACGAACCGCAGCCCATCCGGAACCGAGCCGAGCCGAACTGTTCAAGCCGGTTCAGGTTCTGAAGCGCTGCTTCCGGACTAACAGGAACCAGGTCCAAACAACCTGCCGGTACCGGTACCGAAGAGCATCTGATGAGATGGAGGAAGTGGTGGATGCTGCTGATGCTGCACTCTTCCTCCGCTTCCTCCGCTCTGACGTCACCAGGAGGCGGCGCAGGGACGGAGGACAGAGGAGCTAAAGGAGGACCGGTCCGGTCCGGTCCATAAAGTTCGACAGTAAAACTGGATCTAATGTTTATCAGAAAGGAAACAATGAGATTATTACGGATTATTTTTTTCCTGCAGAATAACGTTATGAACTCAGCTCTTAGTTTTAGTTCTGGTTTCAAACTTTCTGAGAAAATGTTGGTTCATGAGCCGGTACCGGTTCCGGACCTGCGGTCCGAATCAAAACGATCATCTACAAAATGAGCTTTTATGTCTGCAGAAATGTGCAGGTCTTTGAAGTGGTTGGAATAATTAGCAGAACTTCATGGACCCAAACAGACACGGTTCTGGTCTTACGTCTCTTCTGGGACACGGCCTGGAGGCACGCCGTGATGACGTCATAGTTCTTCTGGCGCTTGTGGACCAGCCGGTCCCGCCTCTTCAGCTGCCGCAGCAGCTTGGTGGACTGCAGGCCGGAGCGGTGCTTCACCTCCTGGATGATGGAGCGCAGCTCCTGCAGGTCTGACAGGAGAAGAGCAGCACAGCGGGTCAGAACCAGGACCGGAACCCGATTCAGAACCAGAACCAGAATCACAACCAGAACCTGATTCAACACCTTGGCAGTTGGTAGCACTGTTGCCTTGCAGCAAGAAGGTTCTGGGTTCGATTCCCGGCCGGGGTCTTTCTGCATGGCGTTTGAATGTTCTCCCTGTGCGTTCTCTCCGGGTACTCCGGCTTCCTCCCACAGTCCAAAAACATGACCGTCAGATTAATTGGTCTCTCTAAATTCTCCCTAGGTGTGAGTGTGTGTGTGTGTGTGTGCGCGCGCATGGTTGTTTGTCTCTGTGTTGCCCTGCGACAGACTGGCGACCTGTCCAGGTGACCCCGCCTCCCGCCCGGAACGTAGCTGGAGATAGACACCAGCAAACCTCCCGACCCCATTAGGGACAAAGGGTGAACAGAAAATGGATGGATGGACTTTTCCTCCCATTTTGCTCAAACAGAACCGGGTCAGCGGGTCTGATCTGAGCGTGTATGTGATCAGTGATCTTTCCGTCTCAATCTGCGCATTACAGCAGAAAACATGAAGTTCATTAAACTAATTATAATATTCATAATATTTTCAGTTTCTGTAAAAGAGGAAACTTTGAAGTTTAGCTGCTGAAAGCAGAGCAGCAGGAAAACACCAGAACCGTTATCGGACCGTTTCCTTTTCCTGACTCTGCATTGTTCAGCAGGCAGAGTGTGTGTCTGTGTGTGGGCGTGTGTGTGTGTGGGCGTGTGTGTGTGCTCTCTGTGTGTGTGTGTAGGGCAAACACATCCTGCCGCTGCATGCCAGGCGAGACTCCAAGGCGACGACCCATCAGCTCCACTAACCAGGAAATAACTAAACAGCTCAACATTATTATAGTTATCGAGTTATAGTTAAGTTAATATTGCGGAGCTTTAGCAGCATCCAGCCTGCAGGGGGCGCTCTTCTTTCTGAACTCCTTTTTCAGACTAAATAAATGAAATGTTGCTTCATGATAATTATTATATTGCCTCATTAGTTTAATCCCTCCCTCTCATTCTGCATGTATGTTTAGTTGATGTCACTCTGAGATGTTTCAGGTCTTATTTTTAGTTCACAAAACACAGAATTTTGTCTGATTTCACTTTAATCATTCATGTATTAAACACATTAATTACTTTCTGCAGTTTCAGCTTCAGTACCGGGTTCTGGTCGGACCCAGGCAGCAGACCCTTCCGGGCCGCGCAGGGCCCGCCAGCCCCCGCCCGGCCCCGCTCACCTTTCTGGGCCAGGTATGTCATCTGCAGCCGCCGGGTGTGCCGCTCCTGCAGCTCCTGCAGGAAGCCGCAGCCGGAGCTGCTGCGGGCCGGCAGGGTGTCGGAGCCGGAGCCGGTGGAGCTGTCCCAGCTGTCCGCGGTGCGCCGCCCGCCGCCGCCGCTGAACGCGTCGTAGAGCTCCACCAGCAGACAGTCCACGATGGAGCTGCGTGGGGCCGCGGGTTCCGGGTCCCGCAGCTCCGCCGGACGTGGTGAAGGTGAGGATGAGGATGATGATGTGTCATTGTGGATCCACTGCTGGAAGCCGCAGAAATCCTCCGCGGAGTGGCTGAACACGCCGCTCTCCTCCTCGGAGCCCACGCTGCGATCACATATGTTCACTTCCAGAAGTTCCTCCCGGCTCGGTTCGAGCCTCGCTGCCATGTTTCCGGCCGCTGGACCGGTTCCGATCCGGAGCGGGTTTATCAGCGGAGTGGAAGTTTGTCTGAGTCCGTGGAAGACTCCACGGCTCCCCGCGGCAGGTGGGCCGGTCCCGCCGCTCCCGCTGCCTGCCTCCGGGTTCCGGGCCGGACTTCCCGGATCCCCCCTCTCTAACGGAACAATGGACCGGTCCAAAGCGACTCCTGAGCGACGGACAAACTTTCTGCTGCTCCACAGGCAGGTGCAACAGGTGTTCCTGCAAGCCAATCAGAAACGAGCCGAAAATGATCGACCAATCAGCTTCCTGTGGTGAGCAGCCAGCTGAGCAGGAAGTACCAGGATGTTTTTCACTTTGCTTAAAGTTTATGAAACTTTTCAGACTTTAACACGTAGTTTTATTAATTAAGTAAATGTTTAATAATTTAAAATTAGAATAAAATCATTTACTGTCCATCGGTGATTCAGATGTACAGCAGATCACAGAATGTAGATTCACACAAAGATTTAAAAAAATAAAATAAAATTGATAAAAACAGAAGAATAAAGTACTTATAACATAATTACTGCGCAGTTATGAAAACAGCGAAGTGCAAATGAGTAAAAAATGTAGCATTTAATTCAATTTAAGTTTTATTTCTACAGTTCACAACACATTTCTCCAGACTTTTTACAGTAACCTATGTCAATTCAATAATAATACATTTCAACTGATCATCAAACAGTAAGCTCATGTAACTGGGTTCTGCTTCACTCCACTGTACCAGGCCGGCCCCAGTAACCCCTTGACTCTGCGTTGTGTAGATTTTTAATGAAGACGAGAAGTTTCTGGTTTATCAAGTTTATTTCCTGAATGGGAACATATGGGGAGTTCAGATCAGTGCAACGGCTCCGCTTCATTCAGCACACTACAACAGAGCGTTAAGTTAGCCTTTAGCTTAGCACATGAAGTGTTTGATAATTTTAACTAAACTAAAAGTACAAAAATTGGTGCTAGGCACACATCTAGTAATTAATAAATTTCACACTATTTGTCCAAGTTAATGAAAATTATGTTGCTAACACGTTTCTACTGTGTGCTGAAAAACGCAACTCACCTCTCGTGCAGCTTTCACAGACTGGCACTGAGTGCAGGAGCCAGCAACATTTAACCAGCCACACAGAGAGGGGGCGCTATTTCCCCATTGCACTGATCCATATAAAGCAAGTGGGATTCTACAACTTAAACCTAAACACTGTTACATTCCCCCCTGCTGAATTCCACTTGCACCCTGAAATAAACAAACATCACAAACAAAAACAACATCCCCTCTAAAAAAAAAAAAAACAGGTACACCACAGCAACCAGAAGAGAAAAAGAGAACAAAAACAAAATGAATATTCTAGACAATATTTCAATAGCATCTTCACAGCCATTGAAATGTGATAATTCTGCTCAGCAAAGTCCAGGCAGTACAGTTACAAATAAAGTCCAGTCAGACGACTATTCTCAAAAGAATCAGTGCAAGAAGAAGTTGGCCAGACCTCTTCATCACACGTGTGGGAAGCATAAAAAAAAAACCCAAAACATGCCGATTACATATTTTTCCATCTTATAACCATACGCCATCCTGATACAGACAAATTAAAACAAAAGCACCTTGTTCATTCTAAAACACTATTGTCTATTACAAGGACAATAAAACAAACTCTCTCCTCACTCTAACAAGACTCAAACTGTTTCCGTTTTCTGGTGCATCATCTCAATCAATCTGGAAACAGGCTTAAGTAACCTTCCCACCCTTGATCTTGTGCGAGTACCCACCACCCTGTCAACAACAGTATGGTCTCCAGTGGGCACAACAGTTTCAGGTGAGACAGGAACCGTAACTAAAGGCAAACAGTTCAGATCATGCTCAGCAGTCGTTGCTGCCTCCAAAGCAGAAGAGCGTGTAGCTGGATCCAATGATATGACCAAGTCAGATTGTTGCTCATCACTGGTCAAATTTTCATGTACATCAGTGTCAATAGAGGTGACGTAGGTGGAGGCCAGTTGATGCTCCACAACCGTGTCTTCTGGTTCATTATCCTCAGTCGACGGCAACTCACTGGACACTTCAGATGGCAAGTCAGAAACCCAAGCCCTTGTCCTGTACTCAGCAGATGCCACAGACACACCACACACAGCCTGTCCATCGCTATCCACCACCCGCGAGCCAGATTCAGAAGACACATCCACTTCATCCTGCAGCGAAGCATCCTCGACAGGCAGAAAGTTCACTGGCATTAACAGGTTACGATGTACAACCTTCACCTGCCCGGTGGACGCATTCTGCAACTTAAAGGTGTGACTGGTGTCATTCTTGTCCACAACTGTATAGACAACATTCTCCCAGCGATCAGCAAGTTTTCTCTTGCCGCGCCCCTTTTTGTTGGCCAAAAGAACACGGTCTCCAATCTCCACTGGGGATCCCCGGACCTTCCGATTGTAGAGATCTGTGTGGCGCTGCAATTGTTTGCTCGCCGTTCTTTGTGCAATGTCCATTGCCTCCTTAAGGTCTTTCCTTAGCGTCTGGACATATCGGTCATAATCTGTGACGTCATGATGGTCAATGACAGAGCCAAAGATTATATCAATTGGGAGTCTTGGTACTCTGCCAAACATCAACAGAAATGGAGCAAAGCCAGTTGTCTCGTGGACAGTGCAGTTGTATGCAAAGGTGAGGGCTTTCAGCGCGTCAGGCCATCTTTGCTTAGCTTTTGGAGGTAAGGCACGAATCATATTGCCCAAGGTGCGGTTCATCCTTTCACAAGAACCATTACCCATCGGGTGATATGGAGTCGTGTGGGACTTCTGGACACCAGCAACACTCAATAGTTCAGAGATGAGTGCACTCTCGAAATTCGCTCCCTGATCAGAGTGTAAGCGTGTTGGAAAGCCGTAGATACAGAAATAGTTATGCCACAGTTGGTGCGCCACTGCCTTGGCAGACTGGTTGGGGCATAAAAAGGCATGCGCCATCTTTGTAAAATGGTCGGTGACCACAAGCACATCCACTGATTTGTTTGCAGAGTCCTCAGCCGACCAGAAGTCTATGCAGACTAGTTCAAGGGGCTCTGATGTCTTGATGTTCTCTAAAGGTGCTCTAGCCTCTGGTTCCGGTGACTTGCTAACAATGCACCGCTTGCAGCACCTCACATACTCTGCCACATGTTTAGCCATGCCAGACCAATAAAATCTTTGCCTGGCCAGGTAAAGAGTTCGTTGTTGGCCTTGATGGGCTGCTTCATCATGGACTCCCTTCAGTACAGCAGGACGCAGGGCAGGCGGGACAACATACAGGTAGGTTTTTGTCTTTGTTACAGGATTCTTGGAGATTCGACACAATACACCATTTTTCACAGTCAACTTGTTCCATGCCTTCAGAAGTCTAATTGTATCAGTCGCTTCTTTGGCACGCTCGCTCCTTGATGGTCTACGCCCCCTTCCTACATAGAAGATTGCCCTACTCAGTGTATCATCACACCGCTGCTGCCTCACTAGTTCGTCATGCGAAAAGATTTCAGAATCTGTTTGGTTTGGTGTGAGCAAAGTCTGAGAGAACTGAGGCAGAAGGA